>NC_058151.1:10027799-10627799 GCF_011075055.1 Mangifera indica | reverse complement strand
AATAGAATCGTTTAACTCAACAGAACTGAACTGCTTGGAAAGCGTGTCCCAATTCAAGCCTCGTCTTAAAGAATCACACATGGCAGTGACAACTGTGTTGCACTTTGTTTCTGTGGAGACGTGAATAAATTTGGAGGTGTTGAGAGATGAGGAGATTAAGCATTGAATTCTTTGACGAAGTATCTTCATGACTTTGATACCGTGGATCCGCTTACTGAGACAAACTTTAATCACTCCAGAAATTTATATCACTTTAAAAAAAAAAATCGGTTCCCCTGATGAACAGAAATGGCAGTAACCATTACGTTCAGGGGAAATTAATAAATAGCCAAAATTAAGGGGGTTTAAATGAGATTGTCCAAAACATTTAGATTAAAGCAAAAATGCCCAACTTTTGTGAAATGTCGAAACTGCCCCCATATATAAACACAGCAAATTTCCCCGTTCCCATGGTAATCTTTGGGCATTTCAATGTTCAAAAACAGTGGAAAATCTGAAATTTTCCCCTGTCCCACGATCGCCCAGATTTCTAGTGATTTTCGTGCTTTCCGACAATCGCAAATGGCAAAGAACATTAGCATATCTTCCGATTTCATCTTTGAATCAAGTTATTATTCATATTATTGAGATTTGAGTGAGATTTTGTAGTTTGAAACTTTAGGGTTTTGATTTTGAACAATGCTTGAAATGTTTTAATTCTTGGTTGTTTTCGTTGAATTGGTTGAGGGGTTTTGTGTTATAGGCTATATAGATTTTATTTGTGTTGAAATTGGAGGCCAAAACGACGAATTTTTGGCCGAAAAATCCTTCCGAAGTGATCGACAGTCCAATCATGGGAACAATGTTTCCTACAGTCAAACGATTTCTCCCACGATCAGGAGGGATTGACCGTGGGATAGGGGGGTTAATAGCGTTTTCAAAACATTAGGGAGCTGGGTGGGAGTCCTCAGTCCATGGCGGGCTTTTCTAAAATTTGCCACGTGATAGTTGGTTGTTGCCATGTATACCGTGGGTTAGGCGGAAATTTGCTTTTTTGAAACTATAAGAGCGCTAAGAGATTAGAAAATTACTGAGGGGTCAGGGATAAATATTGGACCTGTTTGTGATTGGAATTTATTTAGGGGGTAAATGAAAAATTTTCTTATCTAGTGTTTCTCAACGTGTAGACATTGAATTTTATATCCGTTTTTTCTGTTTAAGGGTTTTTCCACGTATAGTTTTCGAGTTTGAGATTCGGTTTTTCGAATGTTGTGTTTTTTTGGCATATTTTACGATGTAATAACATAATTTCAACTCAATATTTCAATTTTTTTGTTTATAGGATATATTAATTCGTACTTTTGAATTTCAGTTTTGTTTTTCTGAATTTTGTTTTTTATGATATATCGATTCGTATTTTTCAGATTTCCAAAAAATTTTTCGATTGTTGTCATTCTAGGGTATTTCAACGTTTAGAATTTGAATTTCAGTTCCGTTTTTTCGAGTTTTACCATTTTAAGATATATCGATTCGTATTTTCCAGATTTTTGAAGAATTTTTTTATTGTTGCCATTCTAGGATATTTCAACGTTTAGAATTCGAATTTCAGTTCCATTTTTTCGAGTTTTACCGTTTTAAGATATATCGACTTGTATTTTCCAGATTTTCGAAGAATTTTTAAATTATTGCCATTCTAGGATATTTCAACATTTAGAATTCGAATTTCAGTTACGTTTTTTTTCAAGTTTCACCATTTTAGGATATATCGACTTGTATTTTTTATATTTTCGAAGAATTTTTCGATTGTTGTCATTCTAGGATATTTCAACGTTTAGAATTCGATTTTTAGTTTCGTTTTTTCGAGTTTTACTGTTTTATGATATATCAACTCATATTTTCCATATTTCCAAAGAATTTTTTTTATTGTTGTCATTCTAGGGTATTTCAACGTTTAAAATTCAAATTTCAATTCTGTTTTTTCAAATTTCACCGTTTTAGGATATATCGACTCGTATTTTCCAGATTTCTGAAGAATTTTTTGATTATTGACATTTTAAGGTATTTCAAAGTATAGAATTTGAATTTCAGTTCCGTTTTTTTATTTTCACCATTTTAAGATACCGAAATCTTATTTTTTACCTTTTGTCATTTCCTTTTTTATTGTTTTCTGTTTTTCATCTTTCTATGTGCATATGTGTACGATGTATTTTATCTGTCATTATGTATAGATATGTATTTGATTTTATTTTTTAAATAACTTGTCATGGAAATAATTATTTCTGATTTGAGTGATGTTACTATCAAGCGTTAGATGAAATAAAGAAATACTCAAACAACTCATTCTAACAAATATAAAATGAAGAAATTATTTGCACTAAAGTTATTACATCACATATTAATACAATTACACATTTGAAACAATAATAAAAATACATCGGTTACATATAACTGAAGTACAACAATAATGAATCATATAACTAACAAAACTGATTCCACCGCATGTCAAGATCTTGTCCCTTTACCTTTTTTAGATGAACGCTGCAGGACGGAGCTCGGCACGGGTACTGGGCTTTTATATTGGGTTCATACGTGTCCTGGTTCATGGCAACGACTACAAATCCTTGGTGTCACATTTTCTCCCTGTGAAGGTCATCGATTTCTGTTAGAGGGACGATCCAGAGACGACTATCGAGGACGGAGGGAAGAATAACCATTCTTTTTGGTGAGTATAACCAATCACATTTCCAAAAGGATTGACAGGTTCTTGATATATTACACGGTAGATATCGATCTGGAAGAATGGATGAATCTATGCATTGACATTTGTGAGCCTCATATGTTGTGCAATGGCAATGACATGCTTGCATGGAATACGTGAAAGTTGAAACTTTCTACGTGTTCAGGACATTTCACCGAAGTCCACAATACCCATGAATCCATCAAAACCGACAACCTGATACCGAATAGGTGTAATCGGTCGAACCTCCAGACGTGTAGACTTTGGTAGACTATTGCTGATCTTCTTCTCCGCCCAAGGGTGATAAAGTTAGGACATTCATCTGTAATTTTGAAAAAATATTAACAACACATTTGGTAATAACCAAAACAAAGGGAAAAAAGTACATAAGAAAAAACTTTTAATTAATAATGATTTTTTGATACTTACTTGTATGGTTTCTCCTCTCGTAAAACCATCGCTGCATAGTACCACGAATGAACTCCAAGAGCATTGTGATAGGTAGGCCCCGTGCATGTCTGACAAGGGCATTAAATGACTTAGCAATGTTAGTGGTCATGATGTTGTATCGATGTCCCGAAAAATACGCTCTACTCCAACGCTCAAATCTAACATCACGTAGATAAGCTCCAGCTTGAGGGTTCATTGAGTCAAGAGATTGCATCATCACCCCAAATTTTGATTCTGTGTATGATTTTGCGGCTTTCCAATATGCACCCGCAACCTATAAGGTGGAAAAAAATATGAAAACTGATTATAATCAAAATGTATAAAAAGGATAAACTATTACAAATTTAATTACTTGTTTAAACATTATACCTTTGAGTCTCGTTTATACTTTGCTCGCATGTTACACAGAAGATGATGACAACAACATCCATGGTGGACATCTGAAAAGACTTCAACCATTGCCGAGTATATAGCATGATGTCGATCTCAGAGTATTGTCAGCTCAGAGAGGTCATGGATACATTCTTTAATCTTCCTGAGAAACCAACATCACGTGTCGTGATCTTCTTTTTTGTCGACACCGAAACCAATGGGATATATCTGGTTATTACCATCAAGAGTCATCGCAATAAATAAATGCCCCAGATATCAACCTTTAAGAAAAGCAGTGTCAATGCAAATAACAGAGCGAAGATATTCTCTGAATGCATGAATGGAACATTCTAATGCCATGAAAAAAATTCTTAAATCGATGGTCATCATCCATTTCAATAGCAGTAATGGTGCCCGGATTAGTACGCTGTAAATTGTAACAATAATCTAGTTAAAACATAAATGATTCCTTCGGTGAGCCCCTCAATGAATTTATAGCCCAGTTTCTTGCCCGTCAAGCCTGTGAATATGAAATATCAATTTTACATCGGTCGGCGATGTCCACAATTATTTTCTTAGGCCGATAAATTCGATCAATCATCACAAACTTTGACCTTATTAATTGACCTAAAGCTCGAGCCCTAGCTTGTCTATAATGTGGCATGAGTTGATCAATTGAACATGTATGGGTAGGATTCATAAAGTTGATTTGAAACACTTCACCGACTGTGGACTTGGTTGCATGTATATACCACTCACAATTTTCAGTCTTGTACTTAATTTCCCATTGTTTCTTGTCAAACTTTTTTACCATGAATTGAAATCTTTTAAGTAAGGCGAATTACTTCACAACGTCTTTCAATTGAACTTTATTATGAAAAGTATCACCAACCTTTACACCATTCTCCTCTCGGATCGATCTGAAACCACCTGATGATATTGATAGCTATGGAGGAAAATTAGGAAGCCACCTAAACGAATTAGTGGGGACATTGTCAAAAAATGGCCCAGAATAATTTTCATCACCTGAAATAGGATCTTCAAGTTGCAAACTATCCATACCCTCAGTAACTGATGTTATATACTCAAGCTCTACATCTTCAGAAGGAATATCTGACATATCATTTCCATCAAAGTCATTCGAGTCCGAAACTCTATCTTTTTCTCCATGAGCCCATGAGTTTGTAATGTACAATGGGTCATTACTGAAATCAATCAAGTTTTTCAAATCGTATTCTTTTTTGACCCCACTAATTTCTTCTTCTTCTTCTTCTTTATCTTCATCTTCATCTTTTTCCTCTTCATCTTCATCTTTATCTTCATCTTCTTCCTCTTACCCTTCAATTAGGGTACATGTAACAAAAACAGGAATACATTCCTGTAAGTACTGAGACATATAAATAAGACCTTGTACATCTTCATCATTTTGGATCTATACAGGGTAGTCAAGCTCAATTTTTCTTGGCTTCATTGATAGTTGAAAGTAGTTTTTCATTGGATCAATACCGCAAAACTCCTTCAAAAGCTCAATAAATCTCTCGAATGTTGTTCCATAAGGAATTTTAATCAACTGTTTGGATCCTCCAACATATTTCATTGTGTTGTTGCCACCTTGAATCTATTCTCCTTAGTAACGAACTGATGCATAACCATCCATTTTAATTATCAATCTTGCAATGATAAGTTTTTGAAAATAATTATTTATTTATAACAAAAAAATCTGTAATAACTATATAAAACAGTCTTATAATTATTAATATAAAAAAACCCTTCATATTTTTTAAATATTTTTTAACCCTCTATAATTATTTAACAATTTATATAACACTCTCGTATATTATCTTGTATCAAAATACATTTATCTGTTCTTAACGTTCCATTTAAAACGTTTTTATAATGTTTAATATCAAAATACCCCCTATATTTTTTAAAAAATTTAATTTAACCCTCTATACTTATCTAATATTTTATTAAACATCTTTGTATAATATCTTGTATCAAAACGTATCTATCTATTTTTAATATTTCATTAAAAACGTTCTTACAATGTTTAATATAAAAAAAACCCTATATTTTTCTAATATTTTATTTAACTCCTTATATTTATCTAACAAATTGTTTAACCTTGTATCAAAATATATCTATCTATTCTTAACATTTTATTTAAAGCGTTCTTACATTGTTTAGTATCAAAATACCCCATATATTTTTTAATATTTTTTAGCCCCCCATACTTATCTAATATTTTATTTAATACCCTCGTATATTTTCTATTATCAAAATACATCTATTCATTCTTAACAGGTTTTTAAATCCTTCATGTCATTATGAATTATCAAAATACGCCAATATTTTTCTTAATATTTTATATAACCCCCTATAATTATCTAAACTTTCATTCAACACCATTTTATGTTCTCTTGTATCAAAAAACATCTATCCACTCTTAACCTATTATTTATTTGCTTCATATATTATGTAATTTCAAAATACCCCCTATATTTTTTAAATATTTTTTTACCCCCTACAATTACCTAACATTGCATTTATCACCCTTTTATGTTGTCTCATATCAAAATACATCTATCTATTCCTAAAATTTCATTTATAATGCTCTTACAATGTTTAATATCAAAATGCCCCCATATTTTAATAACATTTTTTTGACCCCTCATAATTATCTCTTTATTTATTTAACACCCTTGTATTTTGTTTTATATTAAAGTATACATATCTATTCTTAACATGTTATTTAAATCCTTGATATATTGTATACTATCAAAATACCTCCCATATTTATCTAACATTGCATTTAACCCCCCATATTTATCTAACATTGCATTTAACCCCCCCATATTTATCTAACATTTATTTAACCCTCCATATTTATCTAAAATTATTTTAACCCCTATATTATGACATATAAACTAGATTTAACAAATAAAATTAAGTTTTTAGGCTAAGATTGGTATATATACCTTTTTTTCATGAATAGTCTTTTTTCGAATCGAATTTAGAAATACGAACTTCTTTCTTTCGAATGAACCCCTACTAATTGATCTTGAATAAAAATGAGAGTGAGAGTGAGTGTTTGAATGATATGAGAAGTGTGTATAATAAGAGTGAGTGAGGAGGGTTTATATAGATGAGAAGAGAGGTAATTTTGGTATTTTAAAAAAAGCTATGGGTATTTTTGCTTAAGAATAGTGAATTTGGGTATTTTTGCTTAAAAATAGTGAATTTGGACATTTTTGCTTAATGGAGGGGTATTTTGGCCATTTTTTATAATTTTCCGTAATTAATTGCCTCTTCGTTATAGAGCATTTTACATGAAATGGTAAAGCTGAACTAGCCAATTTCCTCCCTTCTTCTACAAGTCACAAAAAGTTTACAAAAAAGAAAAAATGGAGCCCCAGTCCGCAAAACAAGAGCCCTTACAGTCATAAGAAAACCAAACCCAAAAATCATATAGTTACAACTTCCATTTTGTTTTTAACAAAGACAATTGTAATTGTTATCACCGATATGATTTTGTTCTAGTCGCCTAAGACACATTGAGAGCAAGATCAAACACAAGGAACAAGATTGAAGATCAAGATTTATAGATTAAACTCAAGAATCAAAAGGAGATCAAGGGAAAAAAATTTGTCAAAATTTTCTACACTTTGTTTTTCATCTTTTCACATTTCATACAATGAATTGTTCTTCATTTTTGTTCTATGTTTTTAATATTATTAGAATAAACGGCAAGACTCTTTTTTCTAGGGATTAAAAGAAAGTTGTCAATTTTTATAATTATATAGTGACTTTTATATTCATTCAAGGAATCTTTGATAATGTTTTTTATTTGGCAATTGTGAATTAATATCTTGTGAAGTATTAGGGCTCAATATCATGCATGCTCACCACAAAAAGTAATGTTTGTGGTTTGGGGTTCAGGCTTGCGATAAACAAGAATAAGGATTCAAGTCTGATTAAAAGCAACCTGGATATTGTTTTCACTGGTTCACCATAAATCTTGTTTTTGATACCAACTCATTATGTTGGGAAACTTGGTTCTCTCATGAAAATGGCTTTGATACCATGTTAGCATCTCCCAATCCTTGGCTATCGTGTGGTGAACAAGAACAAGGACAAGTTTGCGGTGATCAAGAAAAAGGTTTTAGGTCCAATTAAAAGCAACTTTGATGTTGTTGTTATTATTTCACCACAAAACTTATTCTTGATACAATTAAGGATCCACACCAAAGGGGTCTTAGGTTATGGCCCGAACTTTGCCATTGCAAGGTCAACCAATTGACGATTATAACATGATATGACATGACCTGTGGATATAATTAGTCACACTGAATTTAATACAAAATGACCTGACAAAGATCACTATCATGTCATTATTTAAGTAAATTAAATTAAAGGTTATTGAAAGATTTTTCTAGAAATTTGAAAAATGAAAAAGCGATAGTAAAGATGTTAGGAGAAGAAGGATAGCCGATAGTGATGTTTCTGGTGAAAATGAAGAGAGAAAAAATAATTAAAAAAACATAAGAATTTAAAAAAAAACTAACAAATTATAATTATAATTATTTGAAGATAAAATGATAAATTAAATATTATTAAAGGATAAATTAATAAATTAAGTTTCCATTTTAAAATATTAAAAACATATTAATAATTGAAATTTTTATTAAATAGTTAGGGCATTTTTACCGGTATAGTAGTAAAGGATAAAAGGTTAATTTGTAGTAAAATCGAAAACAATTTACTAATCAAAAGGAATGACGGGTGAAAAATAGATTTTTTAAACTTGGAGTTAGAGTTTTATTCAGCAAACCTTACGTGCGGAATTAGTCATTTCGCCAATGCCCGCCACCTGTCCCCTAATTTCCTTTATGAGAGAACAAAATATTACCTCTTCCTTATGGTAATAATAAGAATTAATTACTGATATTTAACCACGAAGGGAATTGATGACGTCATGATTTGTAGATCTGACGGTATAACTACCGGTAGTCAATTTCCGTGGGGCCAAGTGGTGATAGTGACACAACGAGAGTGGATTGGGAAAAGAAGAGTCAACGTAGAGCCAACCTAAAATAGTACCCGGCGGCCCCACTTTTAAGCCCTCGTTTACATCGTAAAATATCATATTCCCATTATGCCCTTCATTTCATTTCCAAATTGCAAAGTGCCTAAATAAAACCGTCAGATTAAAATATTGATCGTCAATGGCTGGCTACTGATAAATGTGAAAATAAAATAATATATTCAATAAATTATATAAAATTAAAAATATATGGTTGCTATATTAGCATAAGTTTTAAACATTTTTTTTAAATAAAGGATCAAGTATATACCTATTTTATTATAATGTATTTTATTTAATAATAACACGTGTCAAGATATATTTAAATGATAACAAAGTTGGGTGAGATTGACTAAAAATTAGTATAACCTAGAAAGAAACTAGTGGTGGATGGAAATTTATGAGAAGGTGAAATTAAAAATAATATAAGGTTTTAGTGGAGCATTAACCTTGTACGGTAATAATAAGATAAAGTCATTGCACCGCTTTAGTATACAGTCATCATGAGTTGTAACTAAAAATATCATATATTATATAGTTGAAGTGGATTATTAATTTAAACACTGGTTGACAACATTTTATGGTTATTTCTAAATTCTAATTTGGCGGTGACAATAATTGATTACCCTTTACTTAACCACGACGTTTTAAAATTATTAAACATACTTTCTTAATATTGAAAAATTATTTTAAAAAAGGATAATTTGCACTCATTTTCTAATGGGACATTAATTAAAATAGACAATAATTTTTTTGCGTAAATTTTTTTAAGCAAATTTGTAGTGATTTTACTTTTCTATGTAAATTTAATTTTGTTTTCAATAATATTTATTTCTGTTAATTACGTCATCCTTTCGGTTAATTATGTCAGATTCGATATATTTTTTTCGATAATCTTTGAGCATACTATATTTGGTAAGTTATAATTTGAAGAATCAAAAACTTATTCAGAAACTAATCAATTTTTGTTCTAATATAGATCGAAACGAAAAGATGAATATAAGTGTAAAGAATGGTGCAAATGCAAGTGCAAGCGCAAGCGAATGCATGCGGATGTGGGTGCGCAAGGGTACATACAGGTGCACAAGGGTACATGCAGGTACACAAGGGTGTGTACCGATGTTCACAAGTACACGCAGGTGCTCGCGAGTGAGAAGAAGTACACACATCTATGCTCGTGTACACACACACACATATAACAAAAGTGCGAAGTTCTTCGCACCTACATGCTTTCGCACATATCTGCAAGCACCCACGAGCATCAACACACATGCGCGTGCACTTATAGCATTATTTACACTTATATTCATCTTTTCATTTTGATCTACACTAGAACAAAAATTAATTATTTCCTAAATAAGTTTTTTATTTTTTGAATCATAACTTATCAACATAATATACTTAAAGGGTATCAAAAAAACTATATTAAGTTTGATATAATTAACTGAGAATGTGATATAATTAGTTAAGAGAGATATTATTAAAAATAAAATAAAATTTATTTAAAAAAATAAAATTATTATAAATTTCCCTAAAAAAATTTACACACAAAATTTAGTACCTACTTTAATTAATATTCTTTTCCGGATTTATAACAACACGTGTTTTCATGGTAATTAATTTTTGAAAAAAAATTTATTCTACTATTTGTTCTGACAAAATTTCCAATCTACAGGGTGGCCGAGTGAGCTTAAAGGGCAGGCTTTGGTATTTTCTTCTGAAAATGATATGTTTTATAGATGCCCATGGCTACGTCCAAACCAAAGATAGATGCTCAGGATGACGAAACTTTAGTCTGGACACGTAGTCATTGTCCAGATGAAGAATTTTATTTGGATTATTTGAATTTAGATAATATCAGTTTAAAGAAAAAGATTTTAAATTAAAAAAAATATTGAAAGGGGAGTCATCATTCAGGGAAAGAAAGCAGTTATCATATATCGAAAATTAAGAGAGATGGGAAATATCACTTTTTGAAACATAATTTTAAGATAAATTATTAATTTTTAAAATTATAAAAAAATAATATAAATTTTTAAAATATTATTATTTAGAGGTAAAATAATAATTTTATTTTTGATTCTAATAAAAAAATTTTATAAAAATTAATTCATAAATGAGTGTTTAGATTTTTTAATTATTATAAGTGTCTTTTTTAAGATTAAATTAAAACTCAGAAGAAAAATAGTCTTTGGGCTTTTTATTTAATATTTAATCAATTTTCCCTAATCTTAATCATATTTATGTCAGCATCCGTCAAAATTTCTGGATAATGGCATTTACGTTATTTATCCAATGGATGAGGTCAATTAAAAACTTAAGCAAATACAAAAATTCCACGTGTCTTTTAACACAGTTCTTCATTTTGTCGTCTCCTTCCAAACCCGACCCCCCTCCCTATGTGTTTTCTCATCGTGATCTTGTTCGACGTAAGCACAGTTTCTTTTAAGTAGAGAAACTGTCGTTTCGGCTGAGGAAATTGTCGTTTTAAAGAGGGAGAGTAACTCATCTTCTCACCATGGATGAGAATTCAGCTATTATCGAGCAAATTCTTAGGGAAGACGAGCTGGATAACAGCACATACTACTCTAACCAAAGTGATGACGCCTGGCAGACGGTGTCGTATCGGAAGAAATACTCAAAACCGTCGCAAACAGAGAATTCAATCACTGGCCATCCTAAAGGCGGCGCCACTACTTCTGAAGTCTTTCGGTCTATCGAACAACATTCGGAGGAACTTCGACGCCGAATGGTTGAGGCTCAGCCGAAGGTAGACGTCGTCTTTGACGGATCTAAGAGGCATTCCGATGAAGAAGATGATGGTGATGTTGAACCTCCCGTTGCCGATGCGGAGCTAAAGGAAGTTAAACAGAAAAGGCCAAAGAAGCCTAAAATTACGGTGGCGGAGGCATCTGCGAGAATCGACGCCGGCGATCTAGGTGCTTTTCTCGCTGACATAACTGTGAGTGATGATTTTTTTTTTTAAATAATTTGAATATATTGTCGTTTTACGAATTCTATGTTTTTGCATGGCTTGTGAAAACAGTGATTTTAATTGTTGTTGAAATGAATATTAAATAGGCTTCGTATGAGAAACAGCAAGATATACAGCTGATGCGATTCGCGGATTACTTTGGTCGTGTGTTTGCGTCTGTGAGTTCGTCTCAGTTCCCTTGGTTGAAGACGTTCAGAGAGTCCACTGTTGCCAAGATAGTTGATGTGAGTGAGATTTGGATCATTAATGTTTGAATGTTATTGAGCTTTCATGAACATTTGATTTCGGATGTTTCATATTTTTTTTGCTGCATGCAAATGATCTACAAGTTAAAATGGATGCAGTTGCATCAGTTTTCATTTCAATTTACGAGGTGCAGCAAGCAATTTTCTGGTTACAAGTAACTGATATTAAGATTACTAAAACGATCAGTATTTTCAGCATCAATTATTGTTGGTTGAGCTCAAATTTCTTGTTATTCCAATATTCTAACATCTAGGATGTCTAATCATGCCATGTTCGTGTTTTGGTTGTAAGATATTATTTATTGGATTGGCATAGTTTTATTCCCAATATTACTTGTGAACAGATCCCTCTTTCTCATATCCCTGAAGATGTTTATAAGATATCAGCTGACTGGCTTAACCAACGACCTTTTGACGCACTTGGGTCCTTTGTCTTATGGTCATTGGACAGCATTCTCGCTGACCTTGCAATTCATCAAGGAGTTCTTAAGGGTTCTAAAAAGGTTGTTCAACAAGCATCTTCCAATTCTCAGGTATCTTTTCATCATGTCATGTTTGATATTTTTTATGCATAATTATTCTTGGTTTAGCCTTAAAGAGGTAATTAGAGGATATTTGTAGATGTGGTTATGTGTGTCATGGGAAAACCTTTTCATCTTTAAATAAAACCCCATTTATTCATCTTTAAAAATTATGAAAATACCCTTTTTAAAATAATATGTCAGAAGCATGCAAAAAATGTCCCAACATCAACTATAAGTTGAAAAGACATAGTACGTATGGCCAAATACATGAAAACCAACAAAAATATAAAAACTGATAAAAGATAAAATGATGGAAATGCCCTTGCAGCTCTATGTTCGTTGATTGCTGCTCATCCCACAACCATCACGATCGTTTATACCTACACACCTGAAGGTAGAGGAGTGAGTGATATAACACTCAGTAAGTAAAAAACTCTATTATTAACTTGTGCATAATCTCCAAAATACCTTTGACTCGACTCATATTATCTGTGTCATCCGAAGTTAGCATTAACTCCCATTAGGATGATGGTGGGTCCTAGATGTCATCTCTGTGCTCATACTAAACGTTAAAGAAGGTCTAGGCTACATTTCTTAACCTTCGGATCGAACTATGTCCCACTGAATTACTAAGAAACCACTTTCCAAATTCCTGTCTGGTATGACCACAACATTTCTCAGTGAAAACATCATCATTTGAAAACAATATCTGTAGCTGTATACTAGGCTGAATGGGCTGGATCGAATACAAGAATTTGACACTTTAGCTGTGTGCGCTTTCTCTCTGTTCCATTACACTCAAACATAGTCTCAATTAGCTCTACTACAAGCAAGTACCCTACTGCGGACATCTCTACTACAGATGATGTAAGGAATGTATATTTATAGTGCCCTCTTGTAACGATCCTGTGACATCTAGCATGTATGCATCTCGAGCTTCAACTCAATTTAGGCTCATTCTCACTTTCACCTAATGCTTGTCTTGTGCCTTACTAAAATTTCATCTCTTAGATATGTAGGGTACTACTGCATACTCGAGATCTTTATGTTATCTCTCGAGACAACCCTTTAACTTTTAGCCTTCTTACACGGGCTTGTGCCTTAAGATACACGGGGTGTATTCCCCTTATAGCATACACAAACTTCTTCCTCGTGGCCTCTTCCTGTGTAATATTTTCTACATACACGGGGGTGTGTCTTACTAACACGGGCATGTGCCTTTTTGATAAAATTAATACACTTTCCATTTTTATACTCATTTCAACTGTACTACTTCTCAAGAATATTCTAATCGTTTCACCCCACACACGGTCATGTACTAGTTATACATGGGTGAACCACTTGTCTTAGTTGACCACTCAACAGTCAACGAAGTCCAACGATCGTCGACACACTAGAAAACGTAAGCTGAATTATGGGTTTCGTGCATACGAGTATGTGTCCCATACCACACAAGCCTGTGTCGAGTCTAGAATGCAAAAAACACACATAATTTTGCACCCTAATCTAATCTCTGCATGTCTCTACCTACCCTAATTCTTTCCCAAACAATCTATAGTCAAAATGATGATCAAAATGCATCCAACATGTACTATGAGTGGACTAATAATCATCAATCATTCAACTATCTACTTGAGATAGTAATCCTCATCAAACAAAAACTAATATCGCCAAACTACAATAATTACTTCACATACATACACAATTATTTCTCAAGTTAGTCCTCTTCTGGTATGATTATATGCTTGTATGTACATATAACAATAATCGAATTAGATTATCTGTCTTTTCCTTTGTCTAACTCGACACCATCATCATGTAAAAATCACTATCAATACACATACACAACCATGATCAACACACATATATAATCAATATGATTATTTTAATATCAAACATCATCATTTGACCATATGCAAACAACAAAATAGTCTCAACCAAAGCCATAAAATCGCACACCTTAATTACCTCTTGAAAGTTCTGCCGTGAGGAACAAGGGTTGATCAACAAGCCCTTTTCTCTCTAACCTTTTTCTCGCCACGTCGTTGAAAAATGAACGTCGAAGCTACCACAAAATAGCCTGGTCAACAAGCTTTAGTGCTTCTCTCTCTCTTGACAATCGTGTGTTTTTGGATAGGGATTGGAATCCCTAAAATGTAGCAAATGTGTTTTTTTAATCTAAAATTGCATAATGTCATGCATGGGTATGTACCCTGCCATAGATGGTTGTGTATCGCAAAATTCAAATTTTATGTAGAGATCACCTTATTTGACTAACGGGACATCAACAAATAGGTGTGGCCTTCCTGTACATGACTGTGTGTCCCTTAAATTTCATACTTTAACATTAAATTATTTACACATCAATCAAACTCAAGCAAAAAGACCATGTTACCCTCAAAACATACATGTGGGTGTTACAACCTTGTCACTAAGACCTAATAGCAAAGCGCTGTATGTCTTATTTAGAAGTTCTTTCTTATCTAGAAGTTCTTGCAGGTAGGTTTTCCACACCGTCCAACGCAATTGCCAAACCATCTCTTACCAAGATTGCATTCATCTCGACGTTTCACAAGCCTAAATCATTCGTGCCTGTGAACTTTTTAATCTCATACTTAGAGCCCAAACCTATTTGTTGAACAACAATAGCAAGAGAAACACTTAACAACTGTAAATGCCCAGTAGAAATGCTCACAAAAAAAAAAAGACCCGAATTTAATCTTAAATCCAACCAAACTCTGTTACCATTTTTGTTGAACCTGCAGTGAGATTAAATCAAGAAAACAACAATAATAAACTAATTATAGAGATTGAGAAATTAAAATACCAAATTTAAAGAGGTTTAGTTGTCAATATAATAATCTACGTCCTTTGTTGGTAATATGAGAAAATGGTATATTTTCTTAGAAAATTGGCAAAATGCCTACGAAGAAGAAATTGTTTTTCCCCTTTTTCTTTACAACATCTCCTTCCCACAAAATTACATACCTAGAAGCGCGCAACATACACCCTCTTAACAATGCTCGATGACCTGTACAAAACCAAGAACCACACATCATCCAAATTCTCTCCTGAGCAAAGCCAAAAATCATCCAACTAAGATTATCCATACCAAAATATCCCTGTAGCTTCAAGCCTTTAGTGTAGCCAATTGATTAGAATTTGTTGTCCTTGCAGATTTGTTATGCCTCTCTATTTGCAGTGGCTTGGTCACAAATTGTGTATAAGGGCTGATTCACTTATTGAGTCATCTTTTTAACCCATGTGGACCAATCAGCTATGGGACACAAGTCAACAGTAATGCGCCCAAGCTCAAAATGGCTTTCCTTCGAACGAATGGTCATTCCATCAAGTCTACAGAGTTTTTAGATTTCACGAAACTTTTTAGTTTTCGAATTTTATTTTAGTTGTTTCTTTTCTCTTTGTTTATTTTGGTTCCGAAGGTTTTTCAAGACTATTTAAAAGGTTGTTTAGCTTCAAAATAAAAGACTAAAAAGCTTTTGGTTATTGATTATTGAAATTGTTATTTGCAACAAAGTTCACCTTTTGGTTATTGCAATTATTCAATATCTGAATCTTGGTACAATTTAGTGGTGGTTTATCGTGTCAACATTTCTTGTGATTGTTCATTCATCTTTCGTCATTGTTTCTACATCAACATACACACACACAAAGATGGCCCTCCTTTGACATCTGTAAGTGGCCTAAGAGTGATGATGATTAATGCAGACTGAATTTTTAAGTTTTTTTTGTAATATCTCTGTTTTCTTTCTTTGACAAAAGATTTATCTACTTTTTTCTTGTCCTTTGACAAAATATACTTGCTATGTTTTTTCATTGTGGATTGAATACTGTGTTTTTTAAGTTTTGCCTCCAAGAGGAAGGACAAATATATTTTGTTAAGTATTAAAATCTTTGGCTGAAACCACAATGAAATCATTTAAGAAGCTAATTGATGGAAAAGTCATTGCAAAAGGCAAACAATTCAAGCAAATAAGTTAATGGAATAGACATGAAATTCTGAGGCTGGACTTTAACTTAATAGCTTTCTGATAATTATGTATACATGTCTTACTGTCATCATTTGATAGTTATATGGACCAATGTGGGGTACTGTAGAATTTATATTACTTTTGCATTTTGGATTTCCAGAAAGTTTAAGACATTTGAATGTCACCACCCAAATGAATCACTGACTTCTTTGGAAGACTTTTGATGAACTTTGATTGTAATTTGGCATTTTTTATTTTATGGCATCATATCATTGTTGGCTGGATAGTGATGACAGTTGATTATATCCCTGTATTACCCATGTGTGTTATCATCGTTTTCTAAGAACCCATAATTGCAAGGATATGATACTCAATGGAAGACACAGCTTACATGAATATTCTCAATTGCGATTATTCATTTTCTTTTCTCTATCTAGCATGATACATGATGCATTGTGGACTTCTTTGTCTATCTGATCTGTCAGTTTTATTTTTAAATTTCTTTATTTTGCCATGTGCCTTGATTTTTTTTTTTTTTTAATTCACAAGGTATTCAACTGTACTGAGTTAAAATAGTTATCAAATAATGGAGCATGTGTGCAGACAAAATGCTGGCGATTTGAGAATATTGAATGGGAAGAAAACTGGTCATGCATTTGAACGATTGTTATGTTTTTAACTTCTAGTTGAGCAAGTATTTTGAGCTATATATAAACCTACTCCCACTAGACAACTCATAGAAGAAAATTTTGTTCTTGTTGTTTCTCTTGCCCCCTTCTAAGGGATTTGTCGCTTTTACCTTTTTTCCTTCTTATTGGAAGAAATCCAAGGGAAATTAAATCTAAATGCCATGCTGTTTTGGAGGCACAGAACTTGTTTGACATTTGAAAATCGGGGATGTTTTTAGAAGCAAGAGTTAGGATAGAAGTTCTAAATCAATGGTGTCTCACCCCTTTTCATACAATTGTTGTTTATTGACATGACATACTTTCAAAGCTCTATGCCTTAGAGCTAGTAAACTGTATTGATTGCAGTAACAGATATTGCCTGGCCACTTATAATATATATGTGCTAGTCAATTGATTAACTAATGTACGATTGTTGCTATGTTGGAGCTGCAGGTAGCCATATTTGTAGTTTTGGCCATGGTACTGCGACGGAAACCTGATGTTTTGATTAATTTATTGCCTAAAATGAGGGGAAATCCTAAATTCCAAGGACTAGATAAGCTTCCAATCACCATCTGGATGATTGCGCAGGTGACTACAGCAATATTTGAGATTTTGAATTTCCTTTCATTTTTTTTGAAATATGAGCTTTTAACTGGAAATTGGGATTTCTGTTTGTCTAGGTCACCCAAGGAGATTTGGCTGTAGGACTGTACATATGGGCACAAGCTCTCTTGCCTGTGCTGAGTGGCAAGCCAAGTAGTAATCCACAGTCTAGAGACCTGATTTTACAGCTGGTGGAGAGGTTGGTCACCAATGAGATGCAACATAAATTTTTTGCTATGTTTTATTCTCTTGTGTATTGTTTCTAAGACTTTTGTTTTTATTGCACTCTAAACTTTATTCTGTTTTCTCTAACTTCTTAATCTCATGGGTGAATTCAGAATATTATCCTCTCCCAAAGCCCGCCCTATTTTATTAAATAGTGCTGTCAGAAAAGGGGAGCGCCTAGTGCCACCCTCAGCTCTTGAGATCTTGATGAGAGTCACCTTTCCAGCACCATCAGCTCGTGTTAAGGTTGGTTCTGCTGTGGAGTAGTTACCGTATATGTGATTAGATGTGTAGAAATTTGGATTTAGTGCAATTTTTTATGTTTTACTTAGGCAACTGAAAGGTTTGAGGCTGTTTATCCAACCCTGAAAGAGGTTTCCCTAGCTGGTGCCCCTGGTAGCAAAGCCATGAAACAAGTTGCACAGCAGATAATGCAGTTAGCAGTCAAAGCTGCTGGTGAAGGTAGTGATATCGGACTTCTTTTCAGAGAGATTTCCCTTGCTCATTTTACTGAAAGTAGAAATAGACTTGGTTTATAGATTTGGTCTAAGTTGATGTGTGATGGCGTTTTCAGGTGTTCCCGACCTGTCAAGTGAAGCAAGTAACATTATTATCTGGTGTTTGACTCAAAACCCTGAATGTTATAAGCAATGGGTGAGCGTTCTCTGTTTCTTGTTTAATTATTTTTTGATGTTCATTTGACATTTTTTTCCCCTTTGTTCACACCATCAAAATTTCGATGCTTCTAAATGTATTTGGAAAATGTTTGCAGGATATGGCTTATCTAGATAATCTTGAAGCAAGTGTTGCTGTTCTTAGAAAGCTGTCTGATGAATGGAAGGAGCACTCTGTTAAATGTCCTACTTATGAGCCTTTGAGGGAAACCCTGAAGAGTTTCAGGCAGAAGGTAATATATTTCACACATTCTGGATAGATATTTGATTTAAAGGCATTAAAACTCATGAAGAACACATTTTCTTTGTTTTACTGCAAAACTTTATGGATAGGAATATGTATAAGTATTTTCAACCTGGTTTTTTGTTTTTTTTTCTTATTAATTTAAATTTTTAAAATCAGTTATGATTTCTATAATTTATACTAAAATCTTTTTAAGAAAGTGTCATTCTAATAATTTCTTTGATTGATACAAAATTCCAACTGCTCTTGATTTTGAGAAAGTGGATACATTTTAAACAATTGAAACCCTCCTAATTACCCTCTTTATAAGAGTATTTGATGACTTTTAGTTCCAGCCTAAATGGCTGATTATGGTGAGAATCCATTAGTGGAATCAATATTTGGTTCCTTATAAGATCTGGTTGGTGTTTATACAGAATGAAAAAGCCTTAACAGAGACAAACGATAATGCTCGCATTGCATCATTGAAGGAGGCAGACAAGTATTGCAAGGTGATTTTGGGACAATTGTCGCAAGGCCAAGGATGTCTCAAGGGCTTAGTTTTTGTCTCTGTTGCACTGGCTGCAATTGCAGTTGTAATATCCTCCCAAAATATGGAAAACTGGGACATGAAGAAACTGTTGGAAATGCTTAGTCCAACTTAAAAACTCTATGAGGTACTATCAATGAAAGTTCAGCGGCTAGTATCACACCTATAGGATAAACTATTTTCTTACACAAGGTAACCCTTTAAAAAATGGGAGAGGCTGATTTTGTTTGTTGAATTGTATGTTCAGGAGAAATCAAAATAGAATCCCAGGTACCAGCTTTGTGGGCTGTCATTACAAGAGTGTTGAGCGTTCGAGTTTGGTGTAAGTTTAGTGACTTCTTATCATTTCATAATGACACTAATTTGGATCAATAATGGGATCATATTTAATAATAATAATAATAATAATAATAATAATAATATTTATGACAATAATAGGATAGCAAAATAATAATAATGTAATTATTAAACTCAATTTTAAGTGGTGTTATTGGCTGGTTATCAGCAGCAATTACAGTTTTCAGTAAAAGGGTCTGGTATGTTTCAACATCAAGTAATTCTTTGAATAAGTGATGATAGCCGTTAGCCATTAGATTTGGTCGCTTTCAATTTTCTGGAACACATTCAATGAGGCAATATTGGTACATTAGAAAGACTGAAATTGCCTTGAATGCATTATTTAAGTTTACTGTTGTGGTTATAACGCGATCAAAGAAATAAAAAATAAGAATAAATTATGTGAAATAGCACCATAATTAGTCTGTAATAATAGATTACCTATTTCAGAGGGTGTAGTGGTTATGGGGTTAATTATTGAACTTAGAGTTTTATCAACATGATGTGAGTTATCTAGTGCTGAAAATTGGCATTATAATTCATTTATATGGAATTGTTGAATTAAATGTAAATGAAATATAATTTGAGGTGACAATCATTTTACCCAAAATGAAATAATGGCGAATAAGTCTAGAGAAAAAAAGACTTTAAAGATTAGTAAAATTAGTGAAATGTTAAAACTTTTAAGGTAAAATCTTAAATTCGAATCTTTATCACATTTATAAAATCTTAATTTATTTAATATAATAATTATGAATATAATCATTATGCTTTAAATATGGGCAGGATTCTTGTTAATAAAAAAGGTATAGAGAATGAGAATACAATACAAGTGGGGTGACTAGTCCAAACAAGTTTAATCACAAAACAAGGGAAAAGGACTATTTCCCACCCAAATTTTGGCTAATCTTAAGTCATACCCATGAGAGATGAAAAACTCAAACTTCTACCCATGACCAAATTACTATCCAAATTTTTAGTTAGAGACAAGGGTAAAATCATCATTTTATCTATAAACTTTAAAATTTCAAAATATTTCATTTCCTCCTCCAGGTTTTAAAAACTAACACTTCAACCCATTCTCAAAGTTTGAAAAGTTTAGATTTTACCCTTAGGGTTTGTTCCCTTCTCTGGCCATTACCAATGACCGATGTTTTTCACCAATCTCCCTTCTCAGGCTACAAAAGACGAAGAAGGATGAACCTTCGTTATCCAGATCTGGACGATGAAACGTCATCCAGATCTAGAAAAACAAATGAAGGACAATGCGACAAGTGACAAAGGACGACGAAGTGTCATCCTTCGTCATCTAAGTTGTGTAACGAAGAGAGATCTCCGTCTCTTCATTGCACCGTGCAACGAGGAGATCTTCGTCTCTTCATTGCACCGTGCGACGAGGAGGTCTCCTTCTCTTCATCACACCACTGTCGTCACACCAGGAGAAGGAGAAGGAGAAGGAGAAGGCCAGAGATGATGCCGGAGGATAAAGTTGAAGAGTGTGGGTGAAACTGCTGTTTTTGAAGGTGGGAGGCAGCTAAGTTTTGAAAAATATAGAAACCCTAGGTTTGGGGGTAAAACTGTTACTTTTCAAAGTTTAAAAACTTTAGGTAAAAGTGAAATATTAGTTTCTAAAACCTGGGGGGCAGGGGGGAGTAATAAACTTTATAACTTTTAATATAAACAGTAAAATAAATATTTTACCCCCTTTTTTAACAGAAAAAATTAACAGAAGTTTGATTATAGATAAAAGTTTGAGTTTTTCATATCCCATGAGTATGGTTTTGAGATTGGCTAAAATTTGAGTGAAAAATAGTTATTTTTCCCACAAAACAATCATTAATGCCACCTTAGTTGTTTCACATGTGCCATCGTACTGTTCCAGGACACCACTATATCATCCGTGATCTGTGATCTGTGATCACAGTCGAGAAGAAAAATATAAAAATAAAATCTTTCACATTATTCCAGATCTGACCTAATTTCATTCATATAGTATTTGATGTAATACTTTGGTGGGATCTCATCTTTTATAAAGAGTTTTTAAATGAAGAAAACCTATGAAAATTTTCTTAAAGGGGAAGAATAAATATCTTTTATCAATGGCCTCACCACTTAATTTCAATCTAATTCATAAATTTATTAAGATTTATAGTTTGATGCATTATAAACTGGATTTTCTAACTTTTGAGCATTTTTAGCTTAAGGTTGTAAAATGTCAATACATGTTTTCCTTCAATTTAATTCCACTCACATTTATAAATATTAGTTAATTTCAATGTAGTTAAACAAATTTTGGATTTAAATTTTTAGAAACTTTTAAATAAATTAATAAAATATTAAAATTTTTAGAAAAAAAGTTTGGATTTAAAAAATCTTCGTTACATTTGTAAAATTTTAAGTTATCGGATATAGTAGTTATAGATCTGATTATTATATCCTAAATTTATCTGTCCAACCAATTTGGACGAGATTCCGATTAAAAGAAAAAAACATGTTTATGATTATAACCAGTGTTCATGAAGACACTAACTAACATGCTAAAGTTGACAAAAGCGTTTAACAAAATTACACCCAACACGCCGCTTTTATCGGTCACTTTTCTCCATATGAATTTTCCCTAACCCTATATTCACGCCTTCATTTTGGCTTCAATTATTGCTTTACCATTTCCCCCTTCTCCCTATTTATATCCTCTCAATTTCTCCTCTTTTCTTCAAACTAATACAGTCCCACCTGTCGGTGACAAAAAATGGCCCATTGTCGCTCTTCCTTCTTGCTGCTGGTGTCCCTTGTTCTCTTGCTTACACTCTCCAATGTGGCTGAGGTACTTGACTATAGATATGCACTTCATTATAGCCAGCTTTTAAGTTTTGATTATTGTTTTCTAATGGATCTTTTCTATCAACAGGTTTATGGTAGTGGTAAATATAATAACCTTAAACCGTCAGGTAATTAATGTTAATTATTTCTTCTCTTTTTGACATGAAGTTTATTAATTTAGAAGAAGGTTGATGAATAAGTTTATGATAAACATTTATTTTCAGATTGCAACCCAAAGTGTAACTATAGATGCTCAGCAACATCGCACAAGAAGCCATGCATGTACTTCTGCCAAAAGTGCTGCAAGAAATGCCTGTGTGTGCCTCCTGGTACTTACGGCAACAAGCAAGTTTGCCCTTGCTACAACAACTGGAAGACCAAGGAAGGAGGACCCAAATGCCCTTGAAGCTAGTTAGCTCTTTAATTAATTAATTAATTATTTGTCAAAGTCTTGATATTAAATTATAAGCCAACCCCATTATTTATATTATTGGCAGCAATTAGTGCAGAGAATCTGTGGCTCTAGTGCTTGCATCAATTAGAGTTGATCCATCGATCTTAAGCCACAATCATCAGGTTACATTTTCATGTAACGTAGTTGCTTTGAGAAGGGCCATCTTCTTGAATCTAGTAATCTTGAAGTATTTTCCGATTACATTCATTATTTCATTTTGAATCTTTGTGAAAGCTTAGATCTTAATCACTCAGTTAAGTTATAAATTTGTTTGAAGTATCATGAGAGCTCTGGCGGAACCAAGATTTTTGCTAAGGAGGGGTCTCTGTCCCCCTATCATTATTCATCAATCAACATAACACTTAATCAAATACTAAATTTTATACTACAAATGATGATTTTCTAATTACAATTAGGTTTATATTTGAATCGAGTTTGTTCGATTGAAAAATAAGCTCAGCTCAAGCAAACTCAAAGCTTGAACTTAAGTTTAAGAATCAAATATGTTTGAATTTGAGGTTGAGGCATGTTCGACTCGCCAATGAAAAAAATTAATAAATATAGATTAAAATAACACTGTTTTAACCAATACGTATAAAAATAGTGTTATTTTAGTTTTTTTTTTCTCAACTACAGTATAAAACCAAGTTCAAACAACTTTAAGGAGAGCTCAATGAACCCAAACTCAAATTGACTTGAATCAAACCATAATTACAACACAAAACACCATTAAACAAATCTAGTTAACTTCTAATATATATTTGTAAATTTATAATTCTTAATTCTAGTCAAGATTTAAATCATAAAAATTAAAATATTAAAATACATCTAAGACATACTTCATCCACAAAATTATTCATAAATTTTTTTGAGTTTACAACATTTTCTTTTCCCATGAACACCCAGTATTGATAAATAATTAATTTTATTATAAACTTTGTAACATTACAAATTACATGGAAGATGATTATATATATTATATAAACTTAAAAAAAAAAAAACTAATTGGAACTATTATATAATACTTGAAAAGGCCAAAGGACTTATTCCCCCCAAAGTATGCTGATTTCTCAAGTTTTCTCTCGTTAACTTTGAAAATCTTATTTACCAACTCATGGGCGGTTAAAATTAACTGAGTCTGTTAATTATATCATTTTCCCTCCTTAAACCCTAAAAACTAACAATTTCCCCCCAACCCAAGTTTTCAAAAACAACATTTCCCCCCTAGGGTTTCCAAACTTTCAGATTGAATTTTTCGATGATGACTGACAATCTCCAGACGACGTTTTCATCGATGACAACACCGAGGAGAATGGGAAGGAGCACAGCCAGAAGGACGAGACACTGCCTGGAGATCGTCAATCATCGTCTAAAAATTCAATCTGAGAGTTCGAAAACCCTAGGGGGGAAATATTGTTTTTGAAAACTTGAGTTAGGGAAAATTGTTAATTTTTAGAGTTTAGCAAGAAAAATAAAATCAAATTTAAGTTTATTTATAATATTACAGATAAAATAATGATTTTACCATTAATACCGTTAATTTTAACCGTCAATAGGTAGGTAAGTGAAAATTTCAAAATTAATAAAGAAAAACTTGAGAAATCAGCATATTTTGGGTCGGAAATAGTCCTTTGGCCACTTGAAAATTAACATAAAACATTAATTTATATTTGAACGCAAATTAACATTAAGTATTATCTTTTTGTTGGTACTGAAATGTTATATAAATTATTTCAATTTTTTTTTCAAAACTATAATCTTTTATCTCTCCATGCTAAAATATATATTAAACTCATACCCTGAAATCAAATAATAATAAATTTTGTCTCTAGTTTATGAGTCAATCTATTAAAATGAAGAAATGTGTTACATATAGGCATTTCAGTAAGCATATTATTGGTATCTAATAAACATACACATAGGCATTCAAGTCTATAGTTTCGCACTAGCTTGTTGCCTTTTGGAGTGTAGGAAGTTTGAGCTTAAGTTGCTTCCCTAACCCTGGCTAGGTCCTTTTTGTTTTTATTTATGCTTGCTTACCGAAAAAAAAAATTTTTCAAGTATATTATCAGAGTAGACCTAATAGACCTAAAACAACTGTTAACCCTATAACAATGGTGGGTCTAGCAAGATTATAACAATTATTCAACCTATAATAAGAGTGGGTATGATAAAAAAATTTCAAAAATTTTTGAAAAATTTAAAGGGAGGCCTAGGCCCACCCTCAAGGGGGTCTGGTTCTGCCCTTGATGAGAGCCATGACCAAAAAAGATTTTAATAATAATAAAATTATATATATATATTTTAAAATATAATTAAATATACATATCATATGATAGACACGTCAATTGGGCCGGGTCGAATGGAGGCCCGGCCCGAAGCACGAAAAAAAGTCTGGGCACGACAAAGCCCGGCCCGGTACTGTAGCGTGCCGGGCCGGGCCCATGGGCTTATCGGGCCGGGCCTTGGGCCTTAATATTAAACCCATGGGCTGGCCCGGCCCAGCCCGGCACTGTTCACATATATATATATAATTTTTTTTAATTTTTTCTTCTGCCAAATGGCAGAAGCTGCTTCTGCCTGGTGGCAGAAGCTAATTCTGCCTGGTGGCAGAAGCTGCTTCTGCCAAATGGCAACGGCTACTGGCGCCAGTAGCCGTTGCCAAACTTTGTTTTAATTTTTTTTTAATTAATTGATTTTTTCCTATAAAAACCTATTCAATTTTTCATTTTCATTTTCAATTACAATTACAAATTTCTCAAACTCTCAATCTCTCAAACTCCCAATCTCTCAAACTCTCAATCTCAACTATTTATTATATTTTTAATTTCATTTTATTTTAATTTTATCATTACAATATATTACAAATGGATCCAATGTCAAATGAATTCAATCCATTTGAATATTATCATGCTGGCGCTGATGATATTATTGATGATGCACAAGGTGGGATAGGTAGAGCACCAACAGGTGAAAGTGGTACGGGTACAGGTTCGCATTGTTCGACAGAGAGAAAAAGAAAACAAATGTCAATGGTATGGGAACACTTTGATAGAATAGAGGAAACAATAGAGGGGAAATTAATTCGTCGAGCAGTATGCAAACATTGCGGTTCTTGTTTAACATGTGCAAGTACAAGTGGGACGGGACATCTTCGCCGACATGTTACTGATTACTGTAAAAAAATTTCACATGAACTTAGAGGACAAAAACAAATTGCATTCACCAGATCCCGATCTGTTGGTCCAGGTGCCACTTCAGCAGGAGGTCCGAGCGGTTCTGGACATATGGGAGAAATGTCAACTTTTACGTACGATCAAATGAAGGTTCGAGATTACATGGCCAGGTATGTCGTTGCTTCTGATCAACCTTTTAGTTATGCAGAAGATGAAATTTTAGAATGGATGATGCAAAATAGTATTCAACCAGCATTTAGAAGAATTCCTAGGTCAACTCTTAGGTCAGATATATTGAGAAATTATGAACTAATGAAAATAAAAATTATTGGAGAATTAAGTAATTTTAATGGTGTTATTTCAATAACTTCTGATTTATGGACTGCTACAAATCAACGTATAGGGTATCTTTGTGCAACTGCTCATTATATTAATTCTGATTGGCAATTATGCAAAAAAGTTATTGCATTTAGAAATTTAGAATATCCACATAATGGTCTTGCAATTTATCGTTCATTAGCAAATATTTTTGATGAATATAAAATTAATAATTCTATTTTTTCAATTACTTTAGATAATGCTAAAAATAATAATAAAGTTATTGAATATATGCATAATCATTTATCTCCTCCATTTAATGGAAAATTATTTCATGTTAGGTGTGCATGTCATATTATTAATTTAATCGCTCAAGATGGCTTGAGTTTGGCAAAAAAACATTTAGAAGTAATTAGACATGCCATTGCATATATTTCATCATCCCCATCACGGGTACAAGCATATCATCAATTATGTAAATCAATGGGGTTAAGAAGGAAAAAATTAAAAATAGATATTAGCACTAGGTGGAATTCAACATATCTCATGTTGAAAGCATGCGAAGGGTATGAAGTTCCTATAACACGATACTTCAATACCCAACCAATGGATTCGCAATATCCTATTTTTTTGACAGATCAAGATTGGGAAATAGCTATGGCTTTAATGAACTTGTTAGAGCCATTGAAAACAGCCACAGATCATTGCTCAGGTGTGTATTATCCGACAACTTGTTCTATAATATATAATATGGTAGAAATAAGTGATATATTTAAAGAACATAGGTATCGTCACTCTCATAATGCTTTTCAAAATATATGTATGCAAATGGAACAAAAATTTAAAAAATATTGGAGTGAAATTCCTTTACTTTATTCTGCAGCTACTATTTTAGATCCTAGGGCAAAAACTAATGGATTACAAAATTTATTTGATGTTATTAATGAAAATTTGTCAATTAACAGCAATGTAAATTCTGTTGAATATGTTCAAGAATTTTTATTTGATATGTATAGTATTTATGAACAAAAATATGAAAAAACTGGACAAAGTTCTGCACCAGAGGTAAGCTCTGGTAGTTCAGGTAAAAAAAAGTCACGCATATGGTCTTTATTGCGCAAAGGTAAACAAACTGTTAGTCAAAGTACAAATTATAGTCAATTTTACAATTATATAAATATTGACCATTATCCTGAAATTATTCAAAGATATAATGCTGAAAAACTAGATGTTTTGGCATGGTGGAAAGACAAGGCAGAAACCTTTCCTGTGCTTGCAGCCATGGCTCGAGATCTACTAACACCTCCGGTGTCAACTGTAGCATCGGAATCCGCTTTTAGTGCAGGGGGATGTGTGCTGGATGATAGACGATTCAATTTACATCCAAATATGGTCGAAGCGATAATGTGCATGAAAGATTGGATCAAAGCTGATTTTAAATTACAGAATCGTGTGACAGAAGATGTCTTTGAAGAATTCAAAGATTTGGATGTAGAAGATGAATAGATAAATATTATATAGTAGATAAATTTTATTTATGTTTTGTAATTTATACAATATGTAAATTAATTTATTTGTATTTTATTAACAATTTATAATATTTTTTATCATGTAACCACGGTATTCCTCCGCCATAAGTGAGGGATTATAAATAAAATATTCGGGGTACTGTCCTCGATTTTAATAATTGAAAAATAATTTGTGTTTAAAAATTTTAATTAAAACTTTTTTTAAAAATATTTAATAAGGCCCGGCCCGGCCCGTTTACTGAGGCCCGGCCCGGCCCGTTTATTGAGGCCCGGCCCGGCCCGTTTAAAGCCCGTTAGTACATGGGCCGGGCTTTGGGCCTTTATATTTCAAAGGGCCGGCCCGGCCCGAAGGCCCATTACTGTTTGGGCCTCAAGCCCGGCCCGGCCCATTAGCCCAACGGGCCGTGCTGGAGTCGGCCCGGCCCGGCCCGGCACGGCCCATTGACGTCTCTATCATATGATATTATATGATTGAATAAATATTTTTAAATTAAATAATGACATATCATATTTATATTTTATTGTATAAAAAATATGTATATATAATCTTGCTTGAGAAGATTTGTATATCAATATTACTTAATATACAAACTATCGAGTATTATTTGATTCAAACAAATTAACATATTATTATATGATTAAATAATTCTAACTTAAAAGGGCTACACAATTAATTTATTTGCATAAGTTCGTATTTACTATTTGTTGTAAGAGTGAAAAACTGAAATTGTTGTAAGAGTGAGTATTCTAAATACAAAGAGTGAACACATTCTGATAATAACTTTTAGGACAATAGATATAGATAGAAAGAGCAAAGAGTGAACACATTCTGATAATAATTTTTAGGGCAAAAGACTTTTTCCCTCTCAAGGTACAGTCAAATCTCAAACTCTTATTTTTTAATTTTTAAAAATCTAAATACTTATTTATGGGTTAAAATTTGTTAAAATTTTTAGTTATAATTAAAAATAAAATTTTTATTTAACAATAATATTTAAAAAATAAAAATTTATATCATATTACCCCCTTAATTTGAAAAACTAATAATTTTTCTCTAAAATTAAGTTTTACAAAGTGACATTTTCCCCCTATCTAGGGTTTCAAATTTTGTCGGTGAACAACAATCGATCTTTGTTCCTCTCGATGACGTCTCTCCCTCTGACACTTTTCCTCTGATCGACGACGTTTAGATTCAACAGAATCTAGACGAAATCTAGACGAAGAGTCTAAACTCTTCATCTAGATCTTTGTCATCCAGATAAAGTCGGTTTTGTCTAAATGATGATGACGGTCCAGTTGAGGAGTTATCTCCTCCAAAAGAGGACGACTCTTCATCTGAATCGTCGTCGTCATTTAAAAAAAGTCGATTCGTTCGGATGACAAAGGTCTAGACAAAAAGTTTCAACTCTTCATCTAGATTTTGTCGAATCCAAATATTATCGATAAGAGGGAAAGCACCAGAGAAATAGACGTCACCAAGAGAGAGAGAGATCAACCATCATTCATAAAAAATTCGCTGGCAAAATTT
Organism: Mangifera indica; assembly: GCF_011075055.1. Taxonomy (NCBI): domain Eukaryota; kingdom Viridiplantae; phylum Streptophyta; class Magnoliopsida; order Sapindales; family Anacardiaceae; genus Mangifera; species Mangifera indica. The sequence continues at coordinate 10,598,315 of NC_058151.1, read as the reverse complement.
GAAACCCTAAGTAGGGAAAAATGTCATTTTTCAAAACTTAATTTTAAAGAAAAATTGTTAGTTTTTCAAATAATGAGATAAAATGATATAAATTTTTATTTTTTTAAATATTATTATTAAATAACGATTTTATCTTTAATCCTAACCAAAAATTTTAAAAAATTTTAACTTATGAGTAAGTATTTAAATTTTTGAAAACTGACATATGAGAATTTAAAATTACACCATACTTTGGGTGGAAATAGTTCTTTTGGCCTAACTTTTAGTAAGTCTGTTAGTGTATATTCACAACACCAAACCTATGTTTAGCTATTAGACATATATAAGAGTATCTATTCACAAATTAGAAAGTAGAAGCATATTTCCCTAGGATTTAGATACCTCGAATAGATGTAATGTTGATGTCAACAGATACCCTTCCAAATGACACAAAGCCCCATATATTCAACCCACTGCTCTAATAACCCTGTTGCAATTGGCCAACATCAACAGGGATAAGTCACACAAGCAGTCAATGTTTTTTTCTCTAAAATCTTAAATGGCTGCACAAACATTAAAGGCTCACATATTTTCTATTCCCATGTGCTCCCAAGCATTTAATGTTAATCAAATATGTAACATTTCTCTTTAGATTTTCACACTTGTGAAGAGAAGTCTACCTGACTAATGAAGACGTTTAGCTACCCAACGAAGTAAGTCATTTAACGTGGGTTGTGCATTTAGTAACCTCGGGTGAAGGAATTGTTTTGTATCGGTGGAGAGATGGTGGAGAACTCCTATTTAAAATTAATGTACCCTCCTTAAGTTAGATAATACATACAATATTATTTTCATATAATATAAAATAAGTGTTCATGGTAGAATAAAGATGGTATATCTTTTGAATGTGATAGATAACATATCATAATCATATATATTTTCAACTTATTTCATAAAAAGCTAAAATCTCTCAATAATTTAAAAATATTATAACCAAAGTTTATTTAATAGAATGTCATGATATTATTGTATCATTATAAATAAAAATATATCTCGTTTATAAGTGGATTTTATGAAAGTCAGAAAGATAATCAGTAACTACATATTCAACCAAATTACGATAAGTAACAAAATATGTGTTTGATTTTATTTCAGTGTCAACGAGTTAGTGTAGAGTTAAATCGGACAAATAAATTCATTACGAGGGATGTATCTAGTCTAATACATTAGACCAAACATAATAATGGATCAATGATATTAAGATATAGTACTTCAATATCGAGTATTTTTAATCTTTTTTAAGACGAAATAGATTCTTTTTTGGATCAAGAGACTTAATAATCACTGAGATATTCAAAAAATCAAAAGGTTAAACACCCATAGAGGTATTCAAAGGATAAATTTGATCCGTATTAAATCATTTTAACAATTTATCTATATACATTGATTGATAGATAAATATTTTATTTAAATTATATTCGATTTGTAAGCTAAAATAAAATTATGTTTTTTCCAAACTTTTTACCCTAAATTTCTTTTTTTTAAGTATTAAATAATTTGTATGAGATCTTCAAAAGTTTTAATTAAATTTATACTATCAACTTATACTGTTACCATGATAAATTTTCATCCTGTATGAGTTGCAATGTTGGTAATAGTGCCAATCAATAAAGGCGCATCTCCTTCTCTTTCACACTAGCCCTAGCATTACTCTTCTTCGGTATCTGTGTTTTTTTTTTTTTTTTTTGCCAAAAGACTTATTCTGACCAAAGGTTTGTTTAAATGACAAAGTTTCACTTATTAGTTTAAAAAACTTAAATATCTATTTTTTGGTTAAAATTTACTATTAAGATTAAGAGTAAAAAAATCATTGTTTTAAAAATATTAAAAAAACTAAAAACTTATCACATTTCTCCTATCTCCCTTAATTTAAAAATCAAATAATTTTCGTCACTCAAAATTTAAAAAATAATTATTTCTCCTTTAAGTTTTTGAAATTGTCACCAGAGACGACAAACTTTACCATCTTTGTCCCTGACCTCTCTCTCTCCTTCTCATACAAACTTACTGATCTTTCTCCCTCCCTCCAAAATTGTTTTTATAGGAGATGAAAATGAAATTGTCTTTATCTCAAACATAGATGTTTGGTCTTTATCTTCGGTGAAGTCAACCAATGATGGAGGGAGAGAGATCGAGAGAGAGAAGTTAGGAGGGAGAGAGAATGCGGTCGAAGACAATGACTATCGTAAAAAATGGCGATTGTTTTAAAACCCTAAGAGAATGGTCACTTCTCAAACCTTGGGTGAGAAAAAATTATTAAAATTTTAAATTAAAAAGAGAAATGTGATAAGATTTTAGTTTTTTTAAATATTTTTAGCTAAATGATATTTTTACCTTTAATTTTAACAGTGAATTTTAACAAAAAGATGAGTATTTAAGCTTTGTAAACTTAACTTATAAAACTTTGCCATTTCAGCAAACCTTAGGTGGAAATAAGTCTTTCAACCTTTTTTTTTTTTATTATTGCCACTTAATAATTAAAGGGATTTTAGATAAAATAACATCTCTACTCCAAATAACAATAATTGAATTGGATAATGTTAAACTAATGGCTTTCGGAGGCCCACATACATTATTAAATAATAATTAAAAATTAGATATATAAAATTTTTTTAGATTGACGCTTTTATTATAAAGAAATATAAATATATCAGATTAAACAAGAATTGCACATCAAAGATTTTTTTTGTTTGCCTATGCATATCAAAAATAGAAAAGTTCATATTTTTCCTTGGTTTATGATTCATCATTAATTATTATCAAGATCATCAATATTTATTTTAAGAATTATTTAAAATGTTATTTCTCTTGTATTAATTTATAATCAAAGAGTATTATTAGATTTTAGTTAGGAAAATAATTTGAAATATATCTTGTCATTAATCTCAAATTTATAATTAACCTGAAAATGATTATACTTGATTTTTTTTAATAATGGGTATAATTCAAAATTTAGCCTATGATTTTTTTCTTTTATATTGGAAGATTTTCTATGCAAATCTTGTATTTTTTTTTATAAGTAAAAAAAATTAAGAAAGGACAATTTTAGGATTTGAACTCATAAATCCTATATTTTTGTTTGTGATTACTTTGTTTTATTTTTACTCGTAATTTATATTTTTTTTTTTGTAATTGATTGATTTAATTTACCGGTACAATTAAATTTCTTACTTGTGGCCCCAACAAATAACCGCTGAAAAATGGATATTTCAAATTTAAAGGATATATAAAGTACTTTCGTCAAAGTTTGGGACGAGTTTTTCAGCAGCATATAAAAACAATATCTTGGCATGACATGGCAGTCATATCCACAACTACTGGCTAATGTGACGTTATCTACCTCGTGGCCCATATCTGGCAGTCTAGCATGTGCATGTGCATGTTATGTTATCCTTTTACATCTATTTAAACTTAGTGTAGCCTTTTTTTTCAAGTTTTTATTTATTAATTTTAAAAAATTTAAATATCTATTTATTTATTAATTTTTTTAGTTACAATCAGAAATAAAATGACTATTTAGTAAAAATATTTTTAAAAATAAAAAATTTATCATATTTTTTCTTCAATTTAAAAATTTAACAATTTTTCTCTATTTCACTAAAAATTTGAAAAGTAACAAATTTCTTCTTAAAGTTTTGATTTCCTCCTCTTTAATGAACAACAACTTTTCAACCATCGGCATTCTCTCTTCCAATCAGCTTTTCTCTCTCTCTTGGCCATCTACTGTTGTCCCCAACCATTATCATTTTCAATAAGTAGAAGCAAAGTGAAGAAGATGAAGAACCGGAGCGTCGAACTTAGACCATTGTTGAAGTTCGACACTCTTCTCACAACAACCACGATGATTGCAAACGGAGAAGGAGAACCAAAGCTAAAGTTCGATGGAGATATATCGACACTTTTCGATTCTTCGTCTTCTTCACTTTGGCTCAATTCTTGGTTGGAAACGAAGATAAATTGTCTACCAAAATGGAGAGAGAAGCCAGAAGGGATAAAGAACATCGTCGTCACTAACAATGGTGACTAGAAAATCTTACAGGGAAATGGTCATTTTTCAAATTTTAAGGGTGAAATTATTAGATTTTTAAACCTAAAAGGAAAATGTAATAACTTTTTAGTTTTTTTTAATATTTTTACTAAATAATTATTTTACGTCCAACAATAATTGAAAAAATTAATAAATTGATGAATGTTTAGGTTTTAAAGTTAATGGATAAGAACTTGAGAAAAAATTAATTTTTTTTTTTTGTAGAAATAAGTCCTTTGGCCATTTTTTATAATAAAAATTAAAATACAAGAAACTTCGTAATATTTGGTTTGATAGAAATGAATTACAGAAAAAAAGAAAAAAGTATAGCATAAACTAAGAAGAAGAAGAATAACTATTACTTTCTCAATTTCTTAGAACTTCTAACTTGAAAATAGTGGTTAAATATTACATAAAGTAATGGGAAATTAATTAAATTATCTATTTTTTATGAGTAATAAAAAATTATCTATAATTTTACGGTTTAAACGAAAATATCCTAAATATCCTATAAAATACTAAAACTATTATTTCTTTATTCTATATAAATCATATCTCTTCTTTTATTTATTAGCATATACAATTTTACTATTATCTTAGAAAAGTTTCTGAAAAGAGAAAAATGTTCATGATTAGGTTTTCGAGTTAGAAGGAAAAAATTCGTAATATCGAGATATTTATACGTACTATAACTTTACTTGTTATTATTTTATTGATAGTGTAATTATATGTAGTATTTTATATAATAAATTAGAGTTGTGTGTATAAATTAATTGGTAAAAATTATAGAGGATATTTTTTAATTAGTATAGTAAAAGGTGAAATGATATTTTACAATAAAGAGTTTTAGAGATATTAAATAATATTTGTGAGTAAAATAATATTTTACAATATAAGGGTAGAGTGATATTTTCAATAATTAGTATCAAGTTAATCAAAATATATTAATTTATGGAATAAGTGTAATTGTAAAATAAAAATAAAATCACAAAATTTAAACTTAATAATAAAATAATGCTTGTAAATAATATTTTTAGTTATGTTATTTATGTTGATTATATATTTCATTATAGGATTACTCTAAATAGCGAGATATATTTCAATTAGATACAGAGAAAAACGAATAGAAAGGGATAACAACGTAATAAAATATGTTGGAGGTAGCATGAAATTGATTAAAATTTTAGAACACACGACATTCGAAAGATTAATCTAAACGGTGAGCAAAAAATGTAACATAGATCAAAAGATATTTAACATTCAAATAAATATGAAATCAAAGCATCTTAATGATAGCATCCTTGTTAAAATTTCAAATAATGAAAATGTTGAGGTTCTTAATGGTCTGTCTGATCTCTTTAAAGAATGTATTTCATTTTTGTAACAACTACACTTAATGATAATGGTTATGAAATTCAACAACCAGATGGAGGTTTATAAAGTGGTGAGACGAATAGTTATTTACAAGATCATGCGATTGATTTAAAAGATACTCAAAATATCAAAATCAATCCGAAACAAAAATTTTTGGAGCAAGACTTTGCATACTTAAATGATGTTCATATTGATGCATTGTATAGTGTAGAAGAATTCGTTCGTGGTAATGAAGAAAAATTTCTAGATTTGAGTGAATTTGAAGGGAAGATTATATATGATATTTCCATCAAGAAATTGAAATTCAAAGAAAAGACATATATTAATGAAGATATTAGAGGTATAAGTACTTTCCTGCAAACAAATCTTGATGGTGGGAATATTCATATTGATACATTTCATTGGTTACCTAATTTTTATGACCAGCCATCTACATCCAAAAGCTGAGTGTAAAAAGATGGTGATTTTCTAAAAATTGATACATAATTTCCAAGTAAATAATATATCATTGATGCAATAACTCGAGATGCTCTTAAGAAGGGATATCAGTTTAAAGTGTACAAGTCAGACACACTCAAATGGTTAGTTAAATGTCGTAATTAGCAATGTAAATAGCGTGCATGATAAACAGGGTGGGAGAAAGTAATAGTTTCGAACTACGTCATATAAATAGCCAACACACATGTCCTAGAGATCAGATATTATGTCATCATAGACAAACAGGGTCCAAGCTTTAGGGCAAATTTTGATGACGAGATTTATATTGGTTAATCATGTGTATCGACCTAAGGAGATCATTGTGGACATCGTCGACCAGTATAAAATTGATATATCATATACACAAACATGGCGAACAAGAAATTAGACACTTTAATCATTGAGGGGTATATCAAAAGAGTCATTTATATTGTTGTCAGAGTATTATTACAATTTAGTTTATTAAAATTCGAGAACTATGACATATACACTAACGAATTAGCAGAAATGATTTAAATACTTTTACATGATATTGGATTGTAGTATCTGTGCATTCCAATAATATATTTGTCTAGTTATTTATATTAAAGTTGCCTTTTTAAAGGATATATATCTAATCAATTATTTATCGTTATTGCATTGGATGGTCATAATCAGATATACCCACTAGTTTTTGGCATCGGTCCTAGGAAGATCATTATACAAGAAAAAAATTCGCGTGGTGAGATTTGATTTTCCAAACTTCATTTTTCAAATCTCATTTCAACAATAATCAACTCAACACATAATATAACATAAAACCCTAAAAAAATTTATCCAAATCGCCAACAAATCACACAATTTTATTAAATCTTTCAAATCGAAATCCTAAGTCTAAACACCCAAATACCACATCCAATCACATAAATCAATGATTGAAATGTACAAAAACATGATAAAGTTTGTTTTACTAACCTTTTTGTAGATTTTGGTTGTAGAAAAAGTCACGAAATTTGTTAGAGGAAGTCAGCTGGTGCATCTACAATTTTGTGGACTAGGAACATGCAATTTGTGTGGCTGAGGAAAGGAAAATATTGTGTTCCCTGTTTCTTCCAAAAGGCCAAAGGATTATTTCCCACCCAATGTACGTTGCATTCTCAAGTTTCCCCCCTTTAACTTTGATAATCCCAAATACTCACCCATGAGTAGTTAAAATTAACGGTAGTAAAGGTAAAATCGTTATTTTTTCTATAATATTAAAAATAAACAAAAATATAATCTTTTGTTGCCTTCTAAACTTTAAACACTAAAAGTTTTCCCCAGTCTAAGTTTTAAAAAATGACAATTTCACCTAGGGTTTTGTTTTGAAATCTCCGACGTCATCTTCAGCGCTATTGCCGGTGACCTCTCCCTCCCGAAGCATTCTCTCCCTTCGACGGTCTTTCTACTCTCATTTGGACTCTCGATCTGCATCAGAGGAGTGGTGCAAGACGAAGAACTTCGTCGGAGAAGACGAAGTTGTTCGCCCTCCTAAATGAAGATGAAGTTGTCGTCTTTGTCTGGGAAGACGATCGTCTTCCCCGACGAAACTCTTCGTCTTCCACCACTTCTCCGATGTAGATCGAGCGTCCAAATGAGAGGAGAGAGATCGTCGGAGGGAGAGGATACTTCAGGAGGGAGAGGTCACCGACAATGGAGCCGAAGATGACGTCAGATATTTCAAAACGAAACCCTAGGGTGAAAATATCATTTTTTAAAACTTATGCTAGGGGAAACTTTTAGTTTTTAACGTTTAGAGGGACAAAAAAAGATAAAATTTCAACAGGTTAGAGTTCTATTAATTTTAACTGCTCATAAGTGGGTATTTGAGATTATCAAAGTTAAAGAGGGAAACTAAGGAATGCATCATACCTTGGGTGGGACATAGTCCTTAGGCCTTTCTAAAAGGGTAATTTCATCTTTAGAGAATAATTGGGCATTCTCGTTCAGAGTTTGAAAGTTTGGGCAAATTTCCTTCCACCCACAACTTTTGGGTAATTCATTAATTTCCCTAAAGTATTCATTTTACTAACATCATTATTTTCGTTTGATTGATATGCAATTTAATTGCTTCTCAATTACCAGATATGTATTTGTGATTAAAACTTACAGAATGCACTTGACAAATGACAGTAGACAATTGACATGCATAGGTGTGAATTCCCACAAATGAAATTCTAGTAGTAGTTTGGTATGTTGTGGCGTTCACTGGGCCACAGGGATAGATTGTGGTTGACGTTTCTCTTGCCAGTTTTGTTGGACTATTTTCCTTTCTTTCTAAGCTTAACTATTTCCTTCTGTGTCTGGTAGGCCATTAAGCCTTTGAGCTTTGCAGCAGGTTAGTTTAATTAAACTTTCTTCGGATTTTGTTTTATTGACGCAATCTTTAACTGCTTCTTGCTTATATCCCAACTGGGTTTCTTTTGTTTTCCTCTTTCGTTGGATTATTAGAGTGATCACTCTTCTCTTTAGCTGTGAAGGTTTGTTTCTCTCTTATATTTCTTTTTGTGGCATGGTACCGATACTTGTTGGCAAGCTTTCTTTTGTAGGATTATAATTTAACTTGAATTTTTCGTAAATCTCCTGATGGGATTTTGCTAACTCTTCAAAAGCTACTCCATTGGCAGCTGAACTATCTCCATATTGCTTTGAGCGACTCTGTGGGGTTGAACTTGTTAACATTACTTAATTCAAGTATTTTTCTAGTAGATTAGTTGCCTTCGATGATGCAGATTAATATAATTTTATCATTGTTTCCCTACAAATTTAAATGAATTATTTCTTGATTTATGCTTCAGAGTCTACCTTCTTATGCATTGGTTTGAATATATGGATTGTTTGATCCATCTGGTTTTGAGTAATTTTATTATTTCAATTCTTGCCTTTTAAAGTTCTAACAAAAAAGTTGTCATTTGAAATGTTATGAAATGCCGTAGAAATCCCATTAGATGAGTTTAAATCTTAAATTTTTTAAACTTTAAGATATTGTTAGGCACCTGAAATTTCATAAAACTTTAATACCAAGAGTTAAATTTAGTGTAGGTGCTGCAATCAAGTTCCTATTTGCTGACCTGTCTATGAGAATCACATGTCATTTGGCACCAAGATCTGGTTGCTTGATGGATACGAATTGTTTATGAATTTATGACTTAAGATCATTAGGTGTGATGTTACAACTCTACACCAATGCTTCAAATTCATTTTCTTCTGATTCATTTAAATACAATAGGATAATGTCTTTTTGAAGCTTGGCTTTTTCTTATTCATTTAATATCCCTTCAGAACAACTTTTAGTAATGTAGTATTCATTTTTTGGTTGATCTTTAGCTAGATATTGGGATCCTTATCCGATTGTTGTTTTTTACTGCAGTTAAGGGAAATGCTGGTTGGGATTTTTGCATTTTCATCTTGATCCTTCCCATGGCATTTACCGCAAGCAAGATTTCTAGTCATCCAGTTGTACCAAAGGGGTTAACTTCCTCTAGATCACTTCAAACTGTATATTTTTTTGGCAAGTCAACACTGTACAACAAATCACTTCCTGCAAATCAAGGAGTTGAACTTCAGCAAGCAAGCAATGGTCATTTTTTGGCAGCGAAATTAGGCTTCTTTGATGAGGGTTTGTCAAACATATGTGGAAAGCCAATTGGTTTCATTGTCCCTCGGAGAACTTCCATTTTATGCTGGTCAATGGGAACACGCAATGGTGAAGCAAAAGAATGCATTAGACCTCATAGTGATTGCTCTAATGTATGTAGGTAATGAAGTTTAGCGACTCTTTCTATCTAATTCTTAGATTTACTTTGCCACTTTGTATAAAAAGGCAATATTATATTTTTAAGAAGAAACCCTTTCTGTTTTGCCATCAGCTTGCCTGTATGGTGTACCTTGGATCGTCATAAATAATGAAATTTTCTTTTAGTAACCACCTAGGTTATTTCCTAAACTGGCACTAATACTTCTTTGCCTGATGTTTTATTATTTTTCCCCTGGATGTTGGCACATAATTTATGTGAAGTTTAGTCTATCCTATACTTGCATATTATATGTAGACTATACTGTTGATTATCAGTGCCCAAAATGAAGAAGAGGAAGACAAGCATCGAGTTGTACCTAGAATTATTCACTCAAGTCAGGGCTTAGCTGAAGCTTGTAAATTTGTGTACAATGACGCAAAGTTCGTAAATCAAAGGGTCCGTAGTGACATTGTCTTGCTTTCTCGGTAATATTCAAAATCCTATCCATTCCTTCTGATTTTGGTCTAATGGGGTTGCTGTAGTGGTAATCAATCCTTAGTTTTAGTATCCAGTGTGTTTGTTCATAAAAAAGAATATGAATCTTCTTTAAAGGTTGAGAAGTTTTGTGAACAATTTATGAGTTACTTACAAAATCTGCAACCTCTGAAAATTATGTGCAAATCATATAGTCATAACAGATGAATTCATTATAAGCTCGATTTGGAAATCTATTTGTAAATTCCACTTTTAATAGGAATATCAAAGAAGTTTTTCACACAGGTTTTTCTTGATTTAAAGAATTAGTTATTGGAAGTTTAATGAATTTTTTTTTTAAACACTTAAACTCATTCCACCTTCAAATTTCATATACATGGAGATCTTTGCCAATTGTTTTCTAACTTTCTTCAGAAGCATAATGAGGTTGGATGCCCGTGCACGTCAAGATGTTGCTATTCTTGGTTCAGAATTTCTTAAGCTTGATGGTAAACTCTTTGACCATAAGGTTAAATATTTTTCTAGCTGTTCAGATGTGACTCCCCTAATGCTGTGCATCTGTTTCCATGAGAATCTGTAAACTGCAATTAATTTTTTTTCAAGGCATGCGGAATTTGTGCGAATTTTTACTTTTTTAGATAAACCTATTCTCTTGCATACATAGAATCATACTTGGAATTTTGAGAGAGTGCATAATTTTATTTCAAACTGGTAACGGATTCAAATTATTTTTAGTTGTTACTGATACTTTGGGGGAGTGGGGATAAGATACTGGTGTTAAATGTGATGGAAAGCATAATGGACTGCATTTTTTTTGCTTTTTCATTTGTATTATTTTCTTTCTTCAAATGTGGTGTTAATATGCTTTAATCTTGTTGATTTGATACATGTAAAACTGATAGTTTCCCTTTGTTGTTGATATTCTGCTGGAAGCTCGGGCTAGAAAGGATACAGAGAAAATTGACCGTAATGTGAAGAAAAAAGCTGAACGACTCCATCATATAGCTACTGTATGTCAATCTGGATACTCAACTTTGATTTTCCTGGAGATTAAGATGTTCATGCCGGATCTCTATGTGATTAAATGTTTTAATCAATTTTTCATCTTCTGACAGATCTTAAAAGATAAAGCACAATCTAGATTGAAAAGAGCTGCTGATAAGCATTGGAGTGACGGAGCCTTAGAGGTACCATTTAGCCATTCGTTTTCAATTTTTTCACCTATAACTTCACTTAATGTGTGTGCTATCATGAAAAATTCTGTAATTTCAGCTTCAGATCTGGAACTTGTTTGTCTGTTATGTATATTCTTGTGCAGTTGGTGTCCACTACATTTGAATACTTCTTTATCCATTCTAAAACAGGCCTTCCCAGGAGTGCTTTTTTCACTTTTTTGTGTCCGGATTGATCAAAATTTCTTAAGCCCTCATATTATTGCTGTTTATTTATCTTGACAGTTAATGATATGTTAAGTTGAGATATGGCTGTTCATTCACTATTGAGAGTAAAAGAATTTTTTTGGAGTGAGCTTATCACCTTCCCTATATTTTCATGTTCACACGCATTGATGTATTAACAATTTCAGTTTTCGTTGTTCTATTGTGAATCTTAAGTTGTCAATTGAAATTGATTGAAAGAACTTTCTAGAGTATCACATTGTAACATAAAGCGTGTCTTTGTTAGTGCATGCACCACATGAGCACTTAGTTTGGTTAACTTCATTTAATCGATGGATCAAACATAATCACCTAGCAAATGAGTAAATAATGTTGGATAATTGTTTTCAAGTTAGAATATATAGAAGTACCGGAAGTTATTTGATGAACAAGATAACAAGTTGCCTATATTGAGAGAAAGGTTCAGTTTGCATCAAAGAAAATGACCATAGAGATGGACTAAAAAGTTGAAAAGATAAAAGGAAAAAAACTCCAGATTGGCTATATCCAAACTAGAAGTTAATAGTGAGAAAGACATATTTGTTTATGTTACTTCTATTTTTCTGTATAAAATCCTACTAAATTTAAATTTGACAAATGCATAAATATGAAACTTATATGCCCTTGAAATTAATTGGTAAATGTAACTGTTGTAAAGAGCATGATCCGCTGTAATACATCCTGATGCAACCATTTTCTATGTTTTAGGCTGATCTGCGCCTTGCTGACTTCCGTGCCAAGCAACGTGCAATGGAAGATGCCCTAATGGCTTTGGAGGTGAGCCAATATGCAATTTATTTAACAGGATCTACACACAACATCATCGTTTTAAGTGGTCATCTCATCATTGTAGTCACGCTTGTCTAGAAACTGACCTAAATCTATTTGTCATTGTACTTTTATATGTTTACCGACTTTAGAAGAAGAAAAATATGTAAATTTTATTTTATTTCAATGGTTCACCATTTAATGTTCTTTTCACCTTGTGGCTACCCAGTTTGTCAAAAATATCCTTGACATGATGGTGAGCAAGATGTACAAATTGTAAGTTTCTTTGGTGATATTCTGTTTCCCTTCTGTTTCTTCTTCTTTTCTGAAATGTTGTAAATTATGCAGTGTTGGAACTCTGAAATTCTGATGTTTTTTTTAAATTCAGCCCCTTGTGTTGCGATAAAAATTCTCTGTCAGGTAGTGATATGATGGAATGTATAACACTTGAGAAAAATGGGAAAACCCTAGAATTCTTCCCTGGGGAATTGTCGACTGATCGCATTACTGCTATTCAGGTCTTGTTTATGCCAATCTTATTGCTATTTCCTTCTTTAGTTGCATCATGAAGAGTAAACTTTATACCTTTTCATTTACAATGTCCAGGAAGTGTATTGGAGTATGGCATCTGCACTTTCTGAAGCTGATGGAATCGACTATACTGATCCTGAAGAGGTTAAGATTTCAAGCTTTCTTATATGTCAGGAATTTACCTTGTTTGGTTAGTTAACTGCTCTCTCTACTTTGGAACAGCTTGAGTTGTTGATCACGACTCTTATTGGTCTTGATGCAATGGATGGTAAAAGTAGTGTATCACTACTAGCCGAGTGTTCAAGTTCTCCCGATGTCAGCACTAGGTATGCTATTTTTGCTTTTAAATTTAATCCTCTATTGCAAATTTTTTAATTGTTCACTTCCATGTAGGTCCTGTTTATATTCCCTCAATAACTTTTTGGCCTCTAGTCATTTCTGAGAAAGTAAGATCACTGCAATTTTTCTTCTAACAATTTTGTTCCTTGATGCTTAAAAATTTCCCTAATTTTTCCAGAGAGTATAATGACTGTTAATTTGTTTGAGGGTCCATAAATGAATCACTATGACATATTTTGTATACTGCAAGCTATTGAAATGTCAGATTTATCTGCATTATTTCTTATGATATTTCAGAGCCTTGAAATTGCATATTCTTCTATGGACATCTTTGTTGCATGTGGGCCTTTTGTTTGTACCTCGGTTTTGGTCAATAATTTATGACAACCCTATGCATAGAGAAGTCAAAGTCAGAAATGTATATACCCAGTGAACATTGCTAATATGACAAAAGAAACCTGCATGGAACAGCTTATCTCTTCATATGTTTCTAACCATCGTTCCCTTCCCCAAATCATTCACTTGTGCTTTGTCTGACTAAATTATAGACAAGCGCTGGCAAATGCATTAGCAGCTGCTCCATCCATGTGGACGCTTGGGAATGCAGGAATGGGGGCATTACAGGTACCTGCACTCTCTTAACATGATGGTTCTACGAATGATGATACTTTTATATTCTTTCCTGAATGGTCTCAATTTACTTTTCTGGTTCTCCTTGCAGAGACTGGCAGAAGACAGCAACCCCACAGTCGCAGCTGCAGCATCCAAAGCAATCAATGAACTGAAGAAACAGTGGGAAATAGAAGAAGGTGATAGCTGGAGATTTATGATGAATCTAAGCCCTGCAGAGGAAGCAGATGGTGAAGAATCCAGCAGTGATGCAGATACAAACTGAGAAGCTATCAAAAGAGTTATACCGTAAAGATCTATATGTAGCCTCACTTCATTCCCTAAAAACAATAGTGGCTTCCCTTGAGCTGGGAAAGTACTGGCAAATGAACCACTTATCGTCAGCAGCATTAATCGATAATCTAAAAAAAGGCTCCCCATATTTTCCCAATTTAGTATTTTTGTAAATTTATCTTCTTCGTCCTTGGCTGAAAGGGTTCAAATGGATCATTCATTTGCTGCAACATTAATGAAGATTATAGACAAAATCAGAACATGATGTGTGTCTTAGCATCCTTAGATCTTATATAAATTACAGTGACAGTTTTTATATGTACATTTCATTCTTGTCAGCAATCTAAGCAAACCCCCTTCTGTAATGAAAGGCTCTCCAAGAATTTTTCTGCTGTTGTGTATTATAGAATACACTATGATGCCTGGACATGAAAGATCGACTTTACAAAGATCCTATTCCTGCCTAATTTATTGCTTCTTCTCCAAGAGTGGGTCCTTTTGAGTTGCTGAATTCTAAATAACGAAAAAGTAAAGTAAAATTGACACCTATTTTGAATGTTTAATAGATTAATCATGCTGTGATAAAGTTGATTGTAAGAAAAAGGCAAAAATTATGAAATTATACTAATTCAAAATGCACCTGACCACCCAATGAATGAAGTCGACCATGGGATGGAAATGCTGTTCATGAACCTGAACTTTTCCCAATTGGAATGCTGAACCTCCAAATTCCAATTTTCAAGCATCAATATGTTAACTAAAATACCCCACATGCCAGCTGCTTACAAAACCCTCATTTTGGCTCACAGTTATGTCAAAATTTGATCATATGGAAATGGACCCACTTGAAGGGAGGCCACATTCAAATCATTTTTTTTTTTTAACAAGTACCCTTCTGTTGAATACTGGATTAAATCTGTTTAGTGATTGTTCAATCCAGGAATGGACTTTCCAAAGCTAAAGAAAGCTTAGGGTGAGGACCACTAAAAGCGAAAGCAGAGAGATGGACCATGATCCCAGCACATTAATTCAATATTTATTCAGGCAAAGGTTTAATGTCACCTTCATATTTCCCTAATTTGATCCATTCCCCTCTCTTTTTCAACTATACTTTTTCTTTCTTCTAAGACTCGTCATAATGCCCATCACTTTTGGCATCTTAGTTTCATCATTCCTGCCTTTCACTCTGGTTAAAATAGAATTCCAAATAATGAACACCAGGAAATTATATTGAAGAATTTTAAGCCAGGAAATTATAATCATCATTATGAAGCTCAAATAATGAACACCAGAATCCTTTAACTGTCCCCAATGCAGAATTTTTCTTAATCAACTTTAATAATGAGATCGTTTAGTATTACACTCAAATACTTTGTTTACAAAGTATTAGAAACTTCTAGTATTATATAAAAAAATCAGCATTATGGCATCATTAGAGTGACCAAATTGCAGTTATGAAATTTCAAAAATACTGTTAAAGAGCCTGGTAAAATACAACATTCAGAGAAGTGTCTCAGCTTCTCCTGCAACAACATTCATAAAGTTTTCTATTTTCATTCTGTCTCTTGTTCCTTATTTCCCAGCACTTCAGAAAGCATTTTCTTGTTATTGTGTTTGTCTGTGGGAAATAAAACAGAAAGCATTAGCAAACATGCGTGGCTGGAAACAAATTAGTAACCATGTTGCACAAGAACGCCCACAAGATCACTGTGATTCTAGTGAATGCAGTCCTTGAATGGGTCTTGATCATTCTCCTTCTCCTCAACTCTCTGTTCACTTATTTGATCACAAAGTTTGCAGACTACTGCGGCCTTAAACGACCCTGCTTATAGTGTTCTAGAGTCGATCATACGTTGCAGCGTGAAAATAACACAATTTCCTGCAGAGATCTTGTGTGTGAGCCTCATGCTGGTGGGATTTCCATGTTTAGTTATTGTTCAAGTCATCAAAGATTGGCTGAAAAGAAAATATGTGCATAGAATGCTTGGTTTCTCGTCCACAACACAGAGATCAATCCACTGGAATGGCATGGAGGATCGCTTTCATTTCTTTGGTGAGTCCACACAAACTTGAAAATGGTGATCAGGTTGACAGATGTTCTTGCTGGAGTGAGAGCTCAAGCAGCAAGCTTTACCCTCCTTACTTGCTTTTCAAGTTTTCTTGGGGTGCTTTGGATTATACACAGACAAGTGGGTTCATTACAGAAGCAATGGATGATGAAAAAAATGGAGTTCAGTTTGAAGTAAAAAAGAAGGCCAACAGCCAAGCAAGTCTGGATGAAAATGACAAGGAGTTTGAGAGAAACCATGGAGAAGAATGTCATAATGGTAAAGAAGCTGTGGATGAGTTTCATGTTATTTCAGATATTGATAGTTTTGGCCCCACAGAAGTTGCAGAAGAAAATTACTCAAGGTCTGAATCAAGTCTGCAATATGAAGAAAAGGAAGGTTATGAAGGAGAGTAATCAGGTAAGGCGTCTGTTCATTCTTCCCGTGATGACGACAATATCATTCAATTCTGCTCTGGTGAAGATGATTTACTTGAAATTATCAACCTGGGTTCTGAGAAAACTACTGAATTTTGCTTCAATCGTGTAATTCCCATTGAGTTGATTGATTCATCAACTACTGCTAATCAAGTATCCTGCAATGTAAACAAGGGAGTGCTAAGAACAAAAGTTGATGAAGATGAAACTTTTCATTCTGCATTACTGAGTGAATCACAAGCCAATGGCTTGGTAGAGAAACAATTAATTGGAATGAATGACAATGGAGGGAAGGCAAGTCTGGTTTGTAAGAATCAAGAAGGGATAAACTTAAATTTGTCCATTCGTTCTACGTCTAATGAAGCATATGAAGAGAAATTTCCGGGCACACTTAACTTTTGCTGAAAAATTTCACTACTTGCAAAAGAAACTATTACTGTTGGAGAAAAAAGAATCAGGAACAGAAGAGTCTTTAGATGGAAGTGTGCTAAGTGAGATGGAAAATAGTGATCCTGTCGTATTGATCTGAGCGGTTGATATTAGCTCTGAAAACAGAAAGAAAAGCCCTGAATGCCTTGTATGCAGAACTTGAAGAAGAAAGAAGTGCCTCCGCAATTGCTGCAAACCAAACAATGGCTATGATAACCAGGCTTCAAGAGGAGAATGCAGCAATGCAAATGGAAGCATTGCAATACCAGAGGAGCAGTCTGAGTATGACCAGGAAGCCTTACAACCTCTGAATGAGCTCATGGTCAAGAGAGAAAAGGAGAAGCAAGAACTTGAGAAAGAAATGGAAATATATCGCCAGAAGGTTGTCAATTATGAGGCAAAAGAGAAGATCAGAATAATGAGGAGAAGTATTGATGGAAGTATAAGAAGCAAAAAATCTTCTACTTCTTGCAGCAGTTCAGAGGATATTGATGAGCTGTCGATTGACCTTAATCGTGCAGCCAGGGATGAAGAACAGCAGCTTCTCCGGCCGTCAGGAAAGCAATAGCGACAACAACCCAGATGAAGCTATAAATTTAGAGGAAATAGCGCTAGATTGTGTGGAGCATATGACAGCTCTTGATGAATCATTGACAGAATTTGAGGAAGAGAGGTTGTCCATTCTAGATCAGCTTAAGCTACTTGAAGAGAAGCTACTTACAGTAGGTGACGATGAATTCATCGAGGATTTGAAATCAATAAACCAATTCTCAAACTACGGTGTCAATCAGTTTGATGAGAACCCTGATTTTAGCAGTCCAGCAGAAATTGGGCAATCAAATGATTTTTGTAAAGATAGGCTTTATCCTGAGAGAAAAACCATGGCTTCCATGGCAAAGAGCCTGCTTCCTCTTCTGGAGGCAACTGATGACGAAACAGAAGGGTTGATATATGAAGAACAAGCAAAGATTCTGGTGAGATAGATAACATTGCTCACGTAAACAGTACGTGGAGTTCGCAATGATCAAGTTCGATCGCTAAAATGCTCAGAGTAAAAGAGTTTTGCGCAGAATACACAAATCGAAGGTTTGCCCTTACCTCCAGGTTGTCTTTTTGGCTTCTACTCAATCATGTGAAGCCTAAATTTTGCAATTTCTCCTCCTCACTGCTCCTTTTTTTCCTGGAAAAGGTGAATGATGATTATGAGTATGTTTACATTATTTGAATTGGGACTGAAAACATATTTATATGTATCTCATTTGAGTAAACAGAGAGGGAAGGGTTGAAAGGGAAGAGGAAGAAGTGATTATTCTTTCTTCCCCTAGGCTTGGACCTGTTAAATACCATGAGTTTCCACTTTCCAGTATCTGGGGGAAAATTCATTCTTAAACATCTGTAAGTTTGTGTCTTCATTCATCATGGATATGTGTCATTGAACTGTTTTCACCATGTTGTAAAACCCGGATGCCCAGTTCAATGGAGATCGATGACTGGCTTGGTTCGGATCAAGTTTGAAAGGATATTAGCCATTGGGCTAGATCAATCCAAGGACAGGCCAAATGAATTGCGTCTAGTAGCATTTCAACTGTCTGTTCAATTTAGGTGGCGTTGTGGAGCATTTTAATTTATTGTCCATTTTGATCTTAAAACGTGAATACTCATACAAATTCAACATCTATCTCATGTATTATTAATATGAGATTTATTTAGGAGTGTCATATAAATAGTGTATCGAAAAGTTGAACACTCATTACAAAGTTAAAAGACAAAAGATGATGTAGTCCTAATACAATGTTAACGTTGCCAGTCCAACTGATCAAATGATTAAGATCCAAACTGCCAGATGCAGCGCAACTAGCTTTTCACTGAAACAGAAGATAAGAACCAAATTATGTTTCTTTTGAAAACCACATTGGTTTTCTAAGTCTCATTGTCTGATTATATATAGGTCTACATGACTGCAATGAAACAATACTCAGTTCAAAGTTGATCTTTTTTCCATGAAATAAAAGCAACTAAAAACAGACAATTCAGAAGTATGCCTCATGGCATCATTCCCTAATCTATAGTCACTGTACAATCTTATCACTTGATTTAACTTCAGCAAAAGCAATAGAATACAAAATGGACAAATGAATAAAACCAAACAACATATTTTTGAATGTTTTTCCCAATCAAAATCACCTTTTCCAACAAAATTCACAGTTTAAAATTGCATTCCAGTCGCTTCTTTCCACAAGCTCAACACCCTACAGCTAGAGGGCTCTTTTACCTGGACCGTGTGTTTGAAGCCCGATTGTTTTTCCCCACAGTCAAGCAAAACAGGCATGAATTCACCTCTTGGGATTGAATTTTGATCTTCAGGAATAATTTTTAGATCGCTCGTATGCTAAAGCATGGGCCTTGTTGGGTTGGCTGTTAAATTAATGCATAATTCTATACGTACCCAAAATCAATACACAAAATGATACCCACTGATGTGACAGCCAATATGGCAGATGCCATTTCTTTTGCCACGTTGACAATTTACCACGTCAATGGAAAAATATTCTTAACAAAAATTAATGGAATGTCTTATCTTTCTAAAACAAACCCACTTTCTTAAACAACAATTACGCAAATAGTAGCCAACCACCACACAAATAGCAACCAACCACCATCAAACCAAACTCAAGTTTAATCATAATCCACTGTCATTTGTTGGGACCACCGTTGGTCGTCGCTTGTTGGAACCACCTCGATTATCGTTCTTCGAAAACTGTTTCTCCAAAAATTGGATTTGTTACAAAGTGTGACTTCACTTGAGCTTTCATCAGAGCAACTAAGGTTGGGTTTTTTTGTTTTTCTTTTTTATAATTAGAGAAAGTTATCTCTGATTGATTAATTAATTGAAAAGAAAAAATTGTCTAGCAATGGGTATTGTGAAGAGATATAGTAGCTATCTGAAACAAAGAAAATTGTGAATGTCAAACCATTAAATGGCCGTTTGGAGTAAGACTTGGATTGGATTAATTTTTTAGCACAAGATTAGACTCTTTTTTTTTAAGTTTAAGAATAGGCTGAATGGAACTAAATTGGATTGTTAGATTTATTATATAATTTTCCCTTTACAGTTAATTGCCTTTAAAATTTCTTTTCTTGAGAAATTACCTTCAAGAAATTATCTCTGTTTAACCCTTAATTGAAAAGAGAAAGTTGAAGAAGGCAGCACTTTGTTGGGTGTAAAATCAGCTAATCTAATGCTATGACTTTAGGCTTTGATTTTTCAAGGCAGTGCATGTATCCAATTTAGGATTTTTAAGTTAATTCGATGTGGGTTTCTTCAAACCAAAACCAAACCTTTCAATGCCGTGCATGTATCCAATTTAGGCGGTGTGGGTTTTTTTCTTTTGGTCATCAAAATATTATTTTTTTGTTGTTCTTTATATTCTTAAGTGGTTGATTGTTGACTATCATTGATGTTATTGTATTATGATAAGCTTGTCGAATGCCCCAAACACAGAGAAAATATTAAAAGTTATTTTAGCTAAAGAGAATTGGCCACGAATGTTGATTAAGAAGATGAATACTTTGTTAGTGATATATCACTAAAAAAAATTCTGACTAATCCATATACAATTAAAAGGCCTTCAGGAAGCTTAAACGAAAATGGAAAACTTACCTTGACCCAACTTTGAAGTACCAAATTGAATCTTTATATGGTAAGAGATTGGGCCAAAAATTAAAAAAAAATCCCCCAAAAAAATATATTTCTCAATATCAATACAAGGAAATGGAAAGTTTAGTTTTGGTTTGAAAACACTCACATTCAATTAATTTAAAAAATTCTCATCCTGGAAACACCACATAAAATACTAGTAACCCACATCCCATTTTGTGTACCAAGTCTGGGTATACATAGCATTTCTGGTAATCTTAATTAATAACTTTTATATCACTACAAAAGTATCCATCTTTTGAATCAACATCCATTGCCAATTCTCTTTAGCTAAAATAACCTTTAATATTTTCTCTGTGTTTGGGACAGTCGACAAGTTTACTATAGTACAATAACATCAATGATAGTCAACAATCAACCACTTAAGAATATAAAGAATAACAAAAAAATAATAATTTGATGACAAAAAAAAAGGAACCCACACCGCCTAAATTGGATACATGCACTGCATTGAAAGGTTTGGTTTTGGTTTGTAGAAACCCACATCCAATTAACTTAAAAAACCTAAATTGGATACATGTAGTGCCTTGAAAAATCAAAGCATAAAGTCACAACATTAGATCAGCTGAGTTTACACCCATCAAAGTGTTGCCTTCTTCAACTTTCTCTTTTCAATTAAAGGTTAAACAAAGATAATTTCCTGAAGGTAATTTCTTAAGAAAAGAAAATTCTAAAGGTAATTAACTGTAAAAGGAAAATTTTATATTAAATTTAACAATTCAATTCTATTCGATCCATTATATTCTTGAACTGAAAAAAAAAACAAATCTAACCTTATACTAAAAAATTAATCCAATCCAATGTCTTACTCCAAATAGTCATTTAATGATTTGACATTCACAATTTTCTCTGTTTCAGGTAGCTACTCTATCTCTTCATAATACCCATTGCTAGACAGCTTTCTCTTTTCAATTAATTAATGAAGCAAAGATAACTTTCTCTAATTATAAAAAAGAAAAAAAAACACCTACCCTTAATTGCTCTTAAGAAAGCTTTGGTAAAGTCTCACTTTGTAACAAATCAAACTTTGGAGAAGAAGTTAAATCCTCTGACATCTTTGGCAAATGAAGTCCAACGATGGTTTCAAAGAACGATGATCGATGGTGGTTCCAAAAAGCAATGGTCGATGTTGGCCCCAATGAATGGTAGTGGATAATGGTTAAACACGAGTTTGGGTTGATGGTGGTTGGTTGTTGTTTACGTGATTGTTGTTTAAGAAAGTGGGTTTGTTTTAGAAAGATATGACACAATCCATTAAATTTTTTGAAGAAAATGTGTCCTCTGACGTGGCAAGTTGCCAATGTGGCAAATGAGATGTCATCTGCCATGTTGGCTGCCACATCAGTGGATATTATTTTGTGCACCAAGCTTGGGTACATGTAGCTTTGCTCTAAGTTTATAGTTACAGGCATGGATTTAAAAACCAGACCGGACTGGACGGTTGGACCGATCGGACCGTGAACCGGCACTGTAGCCGGCTGTTATTAAGCTCAGAACCATTTTTGGATTAAAATCGGGTTGGACCACAGTCGAACCGCCGGTTCGCATTTGAACCACGGTCCAACCCGATCAAGGCGATCCACTGGTTCAAATGCTGCATATGAGAAACAGTTTATATCAAGGTTTCCTCCTGTTACTGGCAGTGCACGCAGACGCAAAGGGATTTGCTGCAGCCGACGACTTGCTCCGACGTCACAAGTTGAAACGGTCATCGATTCATCTGTTGCCGACGACCGTTTAAAGACGCCTGTCGACGACGACGAAGCTGCCGAAGGCTGTTGGTTTGCAGGCTCACAAGACAGCAACAGCTTCACGGCTATATTGCAACCTTTCACGGCGACTTCTCAGTCTCAGACGGCGACCGACGACGACGAGTTTCGTTGCTGTTGTGACCGGTGACTTCTCAGACAACGACAGGAAGCTGGTGTGTTTCCTTCCAATGCTTTGAAACAGTATTTACATATATAAACCATGCTTGATTGAAACAATATATATTGAAAGTTTGGAATGCCTGGAAAAAACTAATATTGAAATTAAGCTAGTGTGACTGCCTTGATTAAAGTGTCCTTATGCTTTTGCCGTTGCTATTTTTTGAATGCCTGGAAAGTTTTGGAATGCCTGGAAAATAACAATTCTTAATTTGAAAATATATAAATTAGTAAATATTAATTGATTTATTATTAATTTGTAATTTTATGTTACGAATTTGTAATTTTATTATGTATCTATATTGAATGTTTGGATTGAATGTATTTCATTCGTAACGTGGTTAGTTTCTAAGAATTTGAAAGTTGAATATCAATCTTTTGTGATACCCTATTTACATATAATAACTCAATATATGACAATTTATAACGAATATTGAAATTCGGATTATGAATGTATGAAGTTATGTATTGTGCCCAAATTACGAATATTGTTATTTATAATGAATGTATGAAGTTGTGCATGTTGAATTTCCACAATTAATTGGTATTCTGATTTTATTGTTATTCTTATATGCAATAGATAAATAAAGTGGAAGTATGTCTTCATCTGGATCTGAGGTTTCTTCAACACCATGTCGAGTGAAAGACGATATTACTTGGGCACATGTTTCTGAGAGTATAGATGATAATGGAAGGAAGATGTTGAAGTGTTTATATTGTGGTAAGACAACTAGAGGAGGTGATATATATAGAATGAAGCAACATTTGACTGGAAAAAAAGGGGATGTTGGTCCATGCACTAAAGTTCCTCATGATGTTAGATTTCAAATGACGAATGCATTAGAAGAGATTGTAGCAAAAAATAAAGAAAAACAAGAATTTCGTAGGCATACAACTCCTTTTGGTGCTATTATACCTCCATTTGAGAGTAATATTGCAGTTGAAGAATTTGAAAGGTTGTCTCATCCTATGAACATGACTGAAGGTAATACTGGTATTGGGTCTTCTAAAAAACAAATTAGACTCACAAATGATTCAAAAAGAAAAAGACCGATTGGGGTTGGGGATTTTTTTGCTCCAAGGACTACTAGTGGGGCTCAACCTTCAATAAAAAGTGTTTTGGCTGGAAAAAAAGCCAAATGGAGAGCTGACATGGCTGTTGTGAGGTTCTTATATGATGCTTGCATCCCTCTTAATGCATTAAATTCTATTTATTTACAACCTATGTTAGATGCCATTACTGCAATTGGGCCTGGATATAAGCAACCAACATATTATGAAGCACAAGTGAATTTGTTGAACGATTCAAAGAAGGAAGTGCAATTACTTATTGATAGTTACAGAAAAAATTGGGAAAAAGTTTGTTGTACACTTATGGCTGATGGTTGGACAGACATTTCTAGTAGATCATTGATTAATTTTTTAGTATATTGTCCAAAAGGGATTTGTTTTATCAAATCAGTGGATGTATCTGGTGTTATAAAGGGGGCGGACACATTATTTGGGTTGTTTAAGGAAATAGTATTATGGGTTGGGCCTAAGAGTATTGTCCATTTTGTGACTAATAATGGAGCTAATTATAAAGCAGCTGGAGGATTATTGTCTAAAAAATATAAAAATATTACTTGGTCACCTTATGCAGCACACAGTATCAATTTAATTTTGAAAGATATTGGTGAAATGGATCACATTATTAGAATTTCCAAATGTGCATCTCTTGTGACAAAGTTCATTTATAATAATACATTATTGATAGCTTGGTTGAGGAAGAGAGAAGGATGGAGAGAAATTATACGGTCTGGTGCAACCCGATTTGCTACGACTTTTATCGCATTGCAAAGTCTTTTTTAGCATAAGCATGACTTACAAGCAATGGTTATTGACAGGTTTTTTATTGATTCTAGATATGCAAAGAGTAATCAAGGCAAAGAGGTTGTGATCATAATTCTGAATAATGCTTTTTGGAACGAAATAGGTATAATTGTAAAAGTTGTGGGACCATTGATGCGTTTGTTTCGTATTGTAGATTCAGATGAAAGACCTTCATTGGGATATGTCTATGATGGAATATATAGAGCTAGGTTGGGGATAAAGAAGTTGTTTAAGAATAAAAAGAAATTCTACAAGCCTTATACTCAAATAATCAAGTTGAGGTAGGATAGGACATTGCGTCGAGGTATTCATGCAGCTGCATATTACTTGAATCCTGCATTTTAATATGATCGTGAATCTTTTTGCACAAAACCAGAGGTATTACAAGGTTTTCTGGATGTTGTTGAGAGTAAAACATGTATGTGTAATGTTAGTAAGGCGAAGCTAGTAGAAGAGAGTAGAATGTTTCGTAATTGTGAGGGGAGTTTTTCACGTCAGCTTGCTATTGAAACATGCAAAACCACACGACCTGGTATGAATTTAATTTATATGTTTCTTATGTCTCGATTCTTTTTCTAATTTATAAAATTCTATTACATTATTATTTATATGTTATTTTGTATTAGATGAATGGTGGAGAACATATGGATATAGTACTCCCAATTTACAGAAGTTTGTAATTAAAATTCTTAGTCAAACTTCAACATCTTCAGGCTGTGAGCGTAATTGGAGTGTTTTTGAACGCATACATACTAAGAAGAGAAATAGATTGGAGCATCAACGTGTAAATGATCTTGTTTTTATTCATTATAACTTACGGTTGCAAAATAGGTAAACACAATTATCAATTATTCATCATTACGTTTATAAATATTTTTATTTAAACTATTTTATCATTTTTAATGATTATTTCCAACTTTACATGTAACTTACTTAATGCTCTTTAATCTTTACTTTTTATGATTTTGGCTATTTAGGTTATGTTACAAGAAGTCAAATTTTGATCCAATTGATTATGAAAGTATCAATAAAACAGACTTCTGGATAGTAGACGAGGAAGAGGAGTTTGGTGAACTTAATGCAGATAAATTGGATCAAATGCTTTATAGAGAGGGATCTATTCATATCAATAATGATTCAACAAATTATGATTTGTCACATAATTTCCTAGGTAAAAACATTTTTTTAGTACTTACACAAATATTTACACATTTATATAAATAATTGATTTTTTAGAGTGAAAGAAAATAAAATGTGCAATTAATATTTTGCAGATAATACTATTGAAGAAGATGGTGTAGAAGATGAACAATTGATAGAGGGTGCAACAAAAGCGATGACAGGATCTTTTATCATTAGTGATAATGAAGAATGACTAATTATTCATTTATTAAATTTTATGTTAAACAAATTATATTTTTGATATGTTTTGTTAAATGTTGAATTGAATATTATTTGTTTAATAATGGTTATGTTGATTGGTTGATTTTATATTTTATTTAATACATATATTAGATTTCTGATTTGTTTTAGTGTTCAATAATTAATAGTGCACGTGTTTGTAGAATTGGATTTGTTTTATGTATATGTTTTGTTTTGATGCAAAGTTAATTGTTATTACTTATTATATTTATATTCAATAATGCATATATTTTGTTAATTGTGAAAATTGAAAAGTATGCACAATATAAAATTTATTGTGTAAAGCATATGTAATTAGTAATAAAATATAATTTTTTAGGTTTTTACATAAAACCGGTCCAAACGGTCCAATCGACTGGTCCAAACGGTTCAACTGGTCTGACCAAAACCGGTACTTAAAACGGTTTTTATCCCGGTCCGGTTTTGAAAACCTTGGTTACAGGTTTATTCTAAGGTCTTTTTTATTTGTCCTTCATGTTTTTCTTGAAGTAGCTTGTAAATATAACAATTAAAAGAAAAGCATTGTATTGATGTTATTTTCCATCACTAATTGATGTATATAATTTAAAATCTTATGCAAGATAAGCTATAATGCAACAATTAGAATCTAAAAGACTTAGTTAAGTTTATAACAGATGTGTGAGATAATACATTGAGACAAGTAAAATAAATAGATGTGATATAGGATATTTTACATCGTTCAGTTTGATGATTTGAATATCTATATCCATGATATTCTCACTTAGTCTAAGTGTTATACAAGAATAATATAAGATATTATGTTATCTTTTGTCTCTCTCTCTTTTCTTCTCTTCCCCATCCTATCACTTATATACAAGTTATTTTGAGGGAAAAGTAAATTTAAAATTAATTTAGGACCTTAATCCATAATTTGAATGTAAATGAGAGAGAGCTATTTTTATATCAACAACATCTTTGTTTATGGAGGAATTTATATCTTGTTGGATGATCATTGTAAAAGTATTGTGTTATAGAATCTAGACGAGTCTTTCCATTGATAAAATTGTAATTGTATTCGTGAATTGTAGATTTGGTTTCGATTAGTCGCTACTATCAATCATGATGTTTGGGTCTTGGATCCATTGTGGGTTTAAAGTTGGATAGTTATTTAGTAGTTGTCTACTGGTTGTCACATCTAATTTCATTTTAAGAGTTGACATTGAAGTAATCAATTTGATCGCACAATTAGTTCTTAGAGTGCGTAGAAGATTCTAAGAACTTTGAGAATCTTCTACCATGTGAAAATCTCATAGTATTTTATTAGATTACTCAAACTAGCAATATCATGTTTTTGTATGTTTGATCAATGTATCCATTTTATTGTTTCATCTTTTTGTGGGATACGATTGAACGTACACTATTTGCATCATAGGATGGTCAATACGTGTCTATGAGTTTTTTTAATGGTAATGACAAATTCTTTTTAACTACAAAGAGAATGAACTTAGAGTGCATATTTTCCATAAGGTTTTTCTCTCCTCCTTTGAATGTTTCATCAGTTGTCTTTAGCTATTTTCCTTTAAGTTTAATGAAGAAGGAATTTTGGAGTTTGAAGCTTCTATGGAAGAAAGAGATGTAGAAAATGGTCTTTATAATGATTTTTCATATCTTTTGACAAGTGGATCATGTTTGTTTGTTATCTTATTTGCTCTTATTATGTATCTCTCTTGGTATGCTGATGATATTAATCACCATAATAACTTTCCTTATATGGGTGTTTCATCACATTCTTGTGAACTTCAAAATCTTGAGTTAGGTTTTTATATTGATTCTCACCTCAATCCTCGGTATATCTTTTGACAAGTGGATCATGTTTGTTTGTTATCTTATTTGCTCTTATTATGTATCTCTCTTGGTATGCTGATGATATTAATCACCATAATAACTTTCCTTATATGGGTGTTTCATCACATTCTTGTGAACTTCAAAATCTTGAGATAGGTTTCTATATTGATTCTCACCTCAATCCTCGGTATATCTTTTGACAAGTGGATCATGTTTGTTTGTTATCTTATTTGCTCTTATTATGTATCTCTTTTGGTATGCTGATGATGTTAATCACCATAATAACTTTCCTTATATGGGTGTTTCATTACATTCTTGTGAACTTCAAAATCTTGAGATAGGTTTTTATATTGATTCTCACCTCAATCCTGGGTTCCAAGGTGACTTGTCACATTATAATGACTTGTCACCTTTTAAGTGTTATTTCATGAGTTTGTGAATTTGGTTAAAAAATATTTAAATCATCTAATTATATTAACTTATATAATCACATGGATTGAATATAATATTGGATGAATAGATCTAAGTAGGATGGAGACATGAAATCCAATCATAGACTTTTTACTGAATGATTGAGGGGTGTGCCCCACTTTAGCTAAATCATTGTCAATCATACATTTCATTGACACAACTATCAATCTATCATGATAATTGGTGTAGTCAAAACCAGTACAAGGTTCCCATTTTTGTCCATAACTCTTAAAAATAGCAATTTCAATTCAAATTTGAGATCTTTGACCCTAACAAAAAGAAAATTCTTCAATAAAAATGGGAAAAGGGAATGAGGATAAAGACACAAAATATCTCCAAAATCATGGACGGATTGAAGAGGAAGATATGTGTCCTCTCCCCGCCCCGTCCCTTCATCTTCTTTTTATATTAATATTTTTACTTAAAATACTAATACATCCTTATAATTTTAAATTATTTATTTTTTTTCAAATTTATTTATGTTTTTTGTAGTGCATATTATTATTTGTAGTATTTAAAATAATAGGTTAATTTTAGTTTTAGTTAATTTTATTGTTAATATATTTATATTGTGTTTAAAAAATATAAAAAATAAATTTTTCCCTATAAGTATGAGGATTGGAAAGAAATTTTTTCTCGTGAAGAGAGAACGGGAAAGAGATTTATTTTACAAGTAAAAGACGGAGAATTATTATCATTCTCATAATGAAGACGGGTTAGAAACGAACATTGATATCTTTTACGAGGACAAAGACAAGAAGAGAGAATAGGGTATTCGGCTCTACCCCACCCCTCCCCGTGGCCATCCCTAATAACTCCACTCATTTTATTTAACTACACTTCCATCTTTCAAACTACCATTTTGGTTGAAATCAGCAATCATAAACCAATGGATTAAGCAATAGCTATAGCCTTTTTTCGCCCCAAGTTTACCTTTTGATAGACACAAATTTAAATACAAGCCAATATGTAAAATTGGCATTTAAGGCTCTCAACTTGGACCATAGGTTCAAATTTTCATTTTCAAGATGCCACAATGTGTTTCATACACACAACATGATTGATTTGGTAAATGAAAATCTGAAACTTTCTTGTACGATTTTGCGGCCATCCAATAAAAAACGTGAGCAAACTTGTGCAAAACATTTGAAACAATAAGAAGATTTTAACCCAAATCATCATTAGCATCATCATCCTCTACAAGGAACTGACTGTTAAAGCCTCGACAACAACTACACCATCCAATTCTACTTTGCACTTACAACACAATGAACAGACTAACACCAATTCTACAGACAGAAAAAACTAAAAGACCAGTAAGCAACAAGCACCAGTAACAGTAAGGGGATGGGACTATTGTTCAACACTCACTTCAGTCAATGGAGGTTTCACCTTTGGGGGCCGACCTCTACCTCTTCCTGTCACTGTTGCTGTAGTGCTTCCACTTATCCCACCTGAAGGCCTAGCCATCTTCCGTGGTCGTCCCCTAGGCTTCCCACTTTCAGTTGCTACCTTAGGCTTCACCCGCTTTGGAGCATTGGGATCCTTAGGTGGGCGGCCCCTAGGCCTAGCCGGAGCCAGGACTGGGAGTTGTGCCAGTGGGTTCTTTGGCTTTGGGGGTCTACCACGACCACGCCTTGGAGGTGCATTTGGGTCAAGTTTCATGTAATTATTTTTCCACAAAACTAGCTCTCCCGTTTCCTTCATTCTGTTCAGGTGGTGAGACAGCAGAGTCGTGTGCTCTGCTGGTAACTGTCCGTATTTCGATTCAATGTGTTTGGATATTGATGTCTTGTTTGAGCCATTTGCCTCGTTCAAAGCTTCAATGGCTGATAAAATCATCTATGAAACACCAAATTTGTAATAGAATTAGAAAACGAAAGTAAAGGAAATGTAATTAGCAAATGTAAACACTACAATCTGCAAAACAATACTATAATTACACACAGCTAAAACATGGAAAACAATAGCAAATTCAGTCAAATGAAGACTACTAGCTCTTATATGCCAAAGAAACCCCATTTGTTCTGAAGTATCCATTATTGATAAAAATCATAAGTAGATGAAGGAAAATTTAACAATGCTTCAAATGGCTGACACAAATCCTTTTATCAGAAGCACTCAAAACATCTATGAAGTAAGAGCTTCAGTAGTACATTGAAAATTTACATCGATTGGCAGGCTTTTCTTCTTTTTTTTTTCCCTTTTTTGTCGTTTCGTCAAGTAATTACGAATCTGTTGAATTAAACAAAAACTAAATATAAAAAAGAGTGAAAGTTAAGCATTCAAGCGCAAATTTTTACGAGGAAAACAAATTTAAAAAAAGCAAATCTTTACATCGAACATTGAACATAATTAGAAAAGGCCAGAGAATTAAATGAATTAAAGCTCAATTTTTGCAAGACAAAAAAAAAAATTGCGAGTGAAAAGCATCAAGAAGTGTGCAAACAAATCAACATAAGACATTCATGCTAAATTTCCCAGGAACTCGTTTGGTTTCCAAGACAATTAAAAAAGAAAGAAAGAAAGAAAAGGAATCAAAGACGAAAACAATACAGATCAATTGAAGTTGAAAAAATTTGTAAGGGTTATTTTTTTCCCTTAAAAAGGAAGGATTTTACTGTACCTGAGGATAAGGAGGTAGTGTTGGAGGCATATTGACCTCTTCAGTTGCCATTAATTCTTCAAACTTGAACAGAGAAAAAAATGAAAAATAAATAGAAGGAAAAAAAAAAAACCTCACTCACTCAGTGACCCATTGACTCAGTGAGTCCAGAAGAACTTCAACGAAATTTGAAAAAAATTCGCAGAAAACAAAACTTGAAAATAAAACTGTGGACTTTCTTTTGAATAGAAAAGGGAAAGATTTGAGAGATGGACTTATAAAAAACATGTTTAATTTCATTGAAAGACATGGACGGCTGGGAATGGTTCAGTGGATGATGATCCAACGGTATAGGGGTTCTGATGGTGAGTTCACACGGACTGATGACGTGGCTAGCTTATTAGTTTTTAAATTTTTTAAAATTACAAGATTATCCATCGTTTGAGGAATACTTTCAATAATTGACATTTTGTGCTACGTATATCTGCTATGGTCCCCCTCATTGTGACAAAAATTAAAATGGAATTAAGAAATATAAAGGTGAAAAAATGGTCCCCAATTTGAGAATCTTGAAGTTAAATAAAGATGTGCTGCTGAGAGGTCTTTTTCTTTTTACAGGGTTATGGCAACATGAAAGGAATCCTATTTAATTGATGAGTTATGGGTTTAATTATTTACAATAATTAATCCATTATCATGGTGAATATATATATACACAATAAAATTAGGTGGATCTATTTTTACTATACAATTTATATATACAGATGATATATCATCATCTAATTGAATGATTATAAATTAAAAATAAAACAATACTCAATCACACAATAACACATCATTTGTGTATAAGAATTATGTACGAAAAATGAGTATACATAACATTATTCATATATATATATATATATATGAGCAATACTATATGTATCTATTTTAGATACTTAAATACATACACACTTATGTGTGTCGTCACATGATTAGGTATTACTTTATATTTAATTCAAACTCAATTAATCACATGATGATACATGAAAAATATACCCAAAATAAATACACATAGTTTTATTGATATATATATTTTTTTAAATACACAATTTGATATATAAATAATATGTCATTATATAATTAGGTATTACTTTATCTTTAATTTAAAATTATCTAATCATATAGTAATACACATATGAGTATCTAATATTGTGATCAAAAGTACATACACATAATTTTATCGTTACAAATTATGGATCTCACCTACTACAAATAATCTTTATCATTCAATTACACACAACTATTTTATGTGTCACATTTAAAACTTAATTTAATTTATAAGTTTTGAATGTGTTATGCATTTAGACTTTTCCTTAGAAAAATACACAAAATTAATATTAAAAAAAAGTCTAAACATTATGTAGTGAGTAACTAGTAATGCTTGATGGAAGATCCATCTAAACATGTCAACTCTAAAATTATTTTAATTAGAATATATAAAAATTATTTTAGTAATATATCTTTTATTATTAATATTTTTTGTTTGTTTTGTTAGTTAATAAAAATGTTTTGGTATTTTTTTTTATCAATAGTGATATCACAAGTAATATAAAAAATAATATGATTATTACTTTCGTATTAAGTATTTAAATATTACAAAAATAATATTAATTTTATTACTATTTTATTCTTATTTATTAATTTTTTATAACAAAAATTCTCATCGCTTGAGCTCAAAAAGGCAACAATTACCTTAAACATTATTTATCTTTCAAAATATTTTAATTCACATAAACATTTTCACAAATAGTTAATCCAAAAATTAATATATTCTGTCTCACATGGTCATTAAGTTACAACTCAAACTTATTAAAAAGTTTCACAATCAAATCCCATGTGTTTTTTATCACATGAAAAAATGATTTTGAATATAACTTGGGTAATTTGAAAAGATAAATAAAAATGATAAATGATGATGAGACACAATTGCAAGCAAATCCCGGATAAACAATATATTCATATATGTATTACATTTAATTAAATAATAATAATAATGAATAAGGACATTAAAACGATATAAATTACTCATCAATTTATGAATTTATTATATAAATTTTATAATGAAAATAATGTTTGTGAAATAAAACAATAAAGTAGTAGTAGGAGTTCAACACTTCAACTTTGAAAATAGGCTATACCAAGCAGGATTAAAATTTTGGAGGTGAGTAGTGAATTAAAAATTTGGGAAAATGAGAATAATATTTTTTTTTTTTTCAATTGAGGGTAATAACTTTAATCTTTTTTTTTTTTTTTAATTTGAGGGAACTCCTCAACCTTTCCTAAGATTTTTAAATAATAATAATAATAATATCAAGATTTAGAGGGGTTTTAATAATACAATATAGATTAGACTTCATGTTATAATCTTTTATATAGATGATTGACAGGTTGATTATACGTAAAGTAAGAAATCAAAAGCTAATTTTTTTTTTTTTTTTTCGCAGGAACTTGTAATGAATCCCATGAAATTGGGAAGATTAGATACATATTGTTATTCATTAATTATTTTAAATATATAAATAAGTATGTATAAGGAAGGGCAAGGAGAGAATCTTAATCTCTATTTCTTATCCATCCCTATTATGGAAATAAAAAAATTCTTCATTCTCTTCTCACAAAAAAAAATCCTCTCTCCATCCTGTCTCCGTCTTCGTCCCCATTTCCATGAGAAAAAATCTCATTTATTTATCCTTTAAACACAATATAAAGATATTAAATAACAAAATTAACTAAAATTAAAATCAATCTATTATTTCAAATGTCATAAATATCATACATAATAACTTTAATATACATAACTACAAGTGTTGAAGGGTCAACCCGAAGTCTAACACAATAAGGTTTGATTTGGTACTATAGGTGTCAAATCTAGCTCATGGGACTTCCAAGGCTAGCCTTTGGCCTACACATAAGACTCGTGGGGTGACTCATTACTTTTTATATAATTAATAAAAAAATTAAAATTTTAATTAATAATTATAATATAAAATTTTATTTTTTTATTAAAATTAATGAGTCAACCTATGTCTAACCTTATACATATTAAACCAGACTGTAGATCTTATAAATTTTATAGATCGACTAGTCCAAAGGCTTGTTATTGTGCGGGCCTTAAGCTTGACCCAATCGTGCTAGAACCAGCTTGACCCAACCCACCGGCACTTCTATGTATAATAAAAATATAAATAAATTTGAAAAAATATATATAATCTAAAACTATAAGGATATATTATTATTTTAAGCAAAAACATTAATATCAAAGGGCGGGAATAGAGACGGGGACAAGGACAGGGGCACGGACGAGACACATGTATCCCTATCTCCAATTACGAGGATATTTTTCGTCTTCCTCTCATTTGTTTCTATTGGAGAATTTGGTCTCTATTAAAGTTGAAGAGGATCGAAGACCCTAAATTTAGATCAAAATTATCTTCTTTAAGTATGTATTTGATACGTATCATCAATTGATTGAAGAGTTTTGATTCAAAAATAAAATAATATCAAATTATATAATAATATATTATTTATATATTAAAAAATACGTAACTGCTCTTTGCTGTTATGCATCCGACTTAAAAGGAGATCTTAAAAATCCATACCCTATCCAAAACATGTTCATGCTCTCAGCTTATACTCTACTTAATCCAAGAGAAGAGAATATTACAGAGGCCATGTACGAGCCAGCAGCTCAAAACAGATCACCCCAACTCAACAATTATGACGCCACGCCACCGTTATTCACTTACTACAATTCTTGCCAAGTACAATTGTGGATTCCCTTCAAATTCAGTTTTTTTTTTTTGTTTTGTTTTGTTGATCAAAATTTATGTTCTTATTCTTCTAGTGAACTTGAAGCAAAATGCTTTGAGTTGCTTTTATGCTACTTTTTTGAACACTTTGTTTTTCTTATCATTCTTTTTATTTTGATTAATCTTTGGAATTCCAGAGGATTGATTTCTTCCTTCTCTCATAAGGAAAAAGGAAATTACTTAAAAGAATTAAAAAAGTGATTGTTAGGATTCCAAATATAACACATAAAACTTTGATCACATATTAAAAAACATGTGTTTTTAGCGTAGGATTTATATAGTTTTTAACTCTTTATTCTCAATAACTAGTTTTTGAGGTGTAGTTCCTTTAAGATTCATATCATTTGGTATTAGAGTCATCATCATGTCTCTTAGTTGTAATCATACAATATGGGTGGTGACGTTGGCATTATAGGATTCGTTCGAGACTAGCATAGAGTTAACACACAACCAATCCATATGGACGTCAAGACTACAAAGTGTGGTGGTACATTAAGGTCTCAAATTTAAGGTATGTAACTTAAATCTCATATTAGAAAGCATGAACTTTTAGTATGAAGTTTATATAATCTTAGGTTTTTCAATCTCAAGAGAACTTTTAAGGTGTGATTCTCTCAATACTCATATTAGTGATCTTCATTCTCTAATTGTTATTATTATTTGCTTTCCGTAAATTTATTTACTACTTGTTCTTGATAAGTAGAATCTGTGGGGTAACATAAGATTATCAGAAGCTCCAAATTAAGGACCAAGCTTCAGCTTTCCATGAATGCATAATCCTGAATATATGTTTCAAAAAGTATAGAAATAAAATGGCGAAGGTATCATGAATAGTATGATATAGGTAAGCAATAAAACTATATACATATTTATATATTTATATTTATATTTATATACATGATAGGATACATAAATAACATGTTGTCATATGATTAAATAATTTTAAATTAAAAAATAAATTTATATTCAATTATATAATATATTATTATTATATCTAATTATATAAATAATATATATATATATACAAAATTACTGTTTACGAAAGATTTGCACATAATTTTATTAGGGTGTGACGATGATTGACCAATTCAAACGATTAGTTTGTGTATTGAATCAGCAAAGATGATGCCTTTGTTTTATTCTTGTCTTTGTCCTAACATGATGCTAGCATAGAATTTGTCTTGATCCATCACCAAAGACAGCAGAATCATTATGTAGACGTGGACAGGATCAACTCCTGCTGAATTTTATCATTTTTGCAGTAACACCTAGTCAACATCTTTTTGCTTTTGTGCTTTCATCACAGGTGTTAATAGCTGATAAATCCATGTTTACTTGTCAATTTTCTGTAGTTATTATTGTTATTATTATTATTTTGAATAATGATATATATATATAAATAATATTTTATTATATATTTAAATATTATTTTATTTTTAATTTAAAAATCTTTTAATTATATAATGACATATTATTTGTGTATATAATTATATATTTAAAAATATGTATAAATAGTTTTTATTGTTACTTTACATACATATACTTTATACAGAAATAAGAGACTTCAAACCCAATTGGTAGTCCTAACTTGTTTGGTAAGATTAAATCATTGTTCAAATCGAAGTAATTCAGTTTAAATCTTATTATCTGTGGTGCGTAAGAGACAAATCTACTGCCTCATGTAATGATCCTAATTTTTTGAGCTGGATTTGTCGTATGGGGTGTTTGTTAGAATATTTTGAATTTATTGTGTTAGAAAATCTTGCATTTATTTGAGAATATTTTTTATATATTTTAAGGATATCTTATATTTATTATTTTAGGAAAAATATTATGGGTAAAATACTTATATTTATTTAGGAATATTTTGTACATCTTTAACCTATCTTTAGTATCCTATTAGGCTTAATTCTAGTCAAATTCTATAGATATATCATTGTCTATTTGAGCATAGGCTTCTTTGTATAAAGTCAATACTATTACAGCTGCAGGTGGCTTTCCACCACATCAAGTCAAGAAAAGGAATGGGAAAACATTTATTATTGCAAGAAGAAATTGGAGAGACTGACGCAGGAGAAGAAAATTTGTCAAAAGAGAATAAGAAGACATTAAATGTCTTGACAATTTTGGCTTACAAAAGTGTATTTTTCTTGACTAAGAGGGCGGCCAAATGTTCTATAAATACCCCCTCATACTTTGTAATTGTAGCATCCAGAAATCATATTTTCACTGTTTAGTTTTCTTCTCATTTTCTTCTCAATTCTGTCTTACTGTCTTCCTTCAATCTTCTTTCATTTCTTTATCTTTCAATTCTTTATCTTTCATATTTATTAAATTAATTCTATAACATGTTATCAGCATGATCTGCTCAGGTATATTACATTATTTCCATTATGTCGTTATGCTGCTTATATACGGATATCATAATGATGTCCTAGTTAACTTTTAATTTCTGTTTAATTTTCCATTATAATGGTACCCTATTTACAACCCGAAGTTTGCAAAATATCATAAATTTAGATCCGAAGTTCTAAATATTATTTGTAACCTAAAGTTATAAAAATTATAAACATGGTCCTGAAGTCCTAAATATGATTACGGTATATGATTTGTAACCTCAAGATTATAAAATCATGAGAAAATATATATAGGCCTGAAGTCATATATTTCACTAAAATATTTATTATAACTACATCCCACTTGCAACCTGAAGATTGCATAAGTGATGAAAATAATAAAATAGAAATCTAAAATATTATGTAAGTTTTACATAATATAATATTATGAATATGAATCATAAAACCAGAAGTTTTGTGAATATATGATAAATAAGAACCTAAAGTTTGCACATAATTTTTCTTTATTATATCACTAACTGTTATTTTTTTCATCAACCTGCAGTTGGTGAAAATGGCAAATCTTATAAAACTTCAATATGTTGCCCTTTGATTAGATGGAGAAAATTATTCTGAATGGGCTTTGGACACAGTTCTCCATCTACAAGTAATGAGCTTTGGAGAAACAATAAAAGAAGAAAATGATGCATCCCAACAGGATAAATCTAAAACTACTATTTTCCTTCGTCATCATATCCACGAAGGGCTACGAGGAAAATACGTGGATATTATGGATCCACTGGAATTATGGAGAAATATGAAAGAAAAATTCGATTATCATAAATCAATTAAATTACCAATGGTCCAATATGAATGGACTCATTTACGCTTACAAGATTTTAAATCTGTAAGTGAATATAACTCTGTTATGTTCAGAATTGTCTCCCGAATGAGACTATGTGGAGAAAAAATAACTGAAGAAAATATGTTAGAAAAAACTTTCTCCACATTTCATCCCTTAAATATGCTCCTGCAGCAGCAATATAGGAAAAGAAATTTTAAAAAATATTTTGAACTAATATCTTGTTTATTAGTGGCTGAACAAAACAATGAATTATTATTAAGGAACCATCAAACTTGCCCCATTGGTACTGCACCGTTCCTTGAAGTGAACACAACTACTAGTAGTAGTTATCGTGGCGTAGACGAGGTCCTGGACGAAATAAGTTTCTATCCAGAGGTGGTCATAATAGAAAATCTTTCCACCTTCAAAGGACCAAAGATAAAGCAAAACATGATAAAGGGAAAATGATACAGAGTAAACCACAGAATCATGATAGTAAATGTTATAGATGTGGTTCTAAAGGTCATTGATCGCGTACCTGTCGTACGTTAAGACATCTAGTAGATTTATACCAAGCATCTATTAAAAATACAGACCAGAAGATCGAATTAAATTGTGTTGATAATCCAGACCCTGTAGATCTGGCAAACTTTGATCTTTCAGAATTTCTTCAAGACTAAGAAATTATGTATATTATAGTGTGTAATTAGTACTATATGTTTCTTCCTTTCAAATTTTGTAATCACTAATGTAAATTTTAAAATGAAAGGAAATGGATTCCAAACTTGAAGTGTTAACTTCAAAAGCTGGTGATGGAAACCTGTGTTTGGTCGATAGTGTAACCACCCATACTATATTAAAAGAAAAGAAATTTTTCTTAACTTTATCACCAATAGAGACTAAAGTAAATACTATATCATGATCAATCAATTTGATTGAAGGTTCCGGAAAGGCTATAATTATGTTAAACAATGGAACCAAATTAAGTATCGATGATGCATTATATTCAAGTAGATCCAGAAGAAATCTACTCAGTTTTAAAGATATAAGAAATAATGGTTATCATATTGAAACCATGCGTGAAAATGGTATAAAATGGTGTAGAATTCATTTATATAACTAGTAATGCCTCCGGAAGAAGGCTTATACTAGAGAAATTGTCTGCTTTATCATCTGGATTGTATTATACAATTATAAAGGCAATTGAAACCTATGCAGTATTGAACCAGAAGTTCGTTGATCTGAAAGCATTTATGTTTTGACATAATCGTTTAGGCCACCCAGGATCTACAATGATGCGTAGGATTATTGAAAATCCATATGGACATACATTACAGAATCATAAAATTTTATTATCCAGTGAACAATTCTGCACCGCCTGTTCTCAAGAAAAATTAGTAATAAGACCATCTCCTTTCAAAATTGGAGGTGAATCTCCATCATTCCTGCAAAGGATTTAAGGGGATATATGTAGACCCATTCATCCACCAAGTGGGTCATTTCGTTATTTTATGGTCTTAATTGATGCATCTATACGATGGTCTCATGTTTGTTTATTGTCCACTCGAAATGTTGTATTTGCTAAACTATTAACACAAATTATCAAATTAAAAGCACATTTCGTAGATTATTCGATCAAGTCAATACGGCTAGATAATGCTGGTGAATTTACATCCAAAACATTTGATGATTATTGCTCGTCTATGGGGATTGAGGTTAAACATCCAGTCATGCATGTCCACACACAAAATAGATTAGCTGAGTCTCTTATCAAATGACTCTAAGTAATTGCACGCATTTTATTACTAAAAAGTCAATTACCTACTTCTATGTGGGGACATGCTATATTACATGTTACAACGTTAATTCGTTTGCGACCTTCTTCTTATTATCAATATTCTCCCCTCCAATTGGTCTTTGGTCACCAACCTAATGTATCTCATTTGAGAATATTTGGTTGTGTTGTATATGTCCCTATTGCGTCTCCTCAACGTACAAAAATGGGACCCCAACGTCGTTTGAGAATATATGTTGGATATAATTCACCATCCATTATCAGTTACCTGGAACAATTAACAGGTGATCTTTTTACTTCATAATTTACAGATTGTCACTTTGATGAGACAATTTTCCTGTCTTTAGGGGAAAAGAAAATGTCTCTTGAAGTTAGGCATGAACTTGCTTGGTATGTACCTACCATGTCTCATTTAGATCTTCGCACATCCCAAAGTGAAACTGAAGTACAGAGGATAGTGCGTTTACAAATTATTGTCAACCAAATGCCTAATGCATTTGTAGATACGGCAAAAGTGATAAGATCACATGTTCTAGTTGCTAATGCACTAGCAAGAATCAATATGACTACTGAACAATCCATTCGTGTCATGACTGATCAATCTACCTCACGCTAGAAACGTGGTAGACCTGTTGGATCGAAGGACACTGTTCCTCGAAAAAGAAAGGTAAATAATCAAACAAATATCAATCATGATGATCCTAAGATAATTGAAAAATCTACACTCTCTAATATTCCTCCAGAATAGGCTATAGTCCCTGAAGAGACTCAAACCCCTGAAGTGGCACAAGTTCTTAAAGTGACACAAACCCCTGAAGTGGTTCAAAATCCTGATGAACAGGAAAATGAGAATACTGAAATATCTTTAAATTATGTTCATACACGAGAGATGTGGAATCGTGAAACAATTATAATTGATGATATATTCTCATTTGCAATAGCTACTAAAATTCTGAATGATGATGATTTTAAACCACATACTATGGCTAAGTGCAAACAAAGACATGATTGGCCTAAATGGGAAGAAGCAATTCAAACAGAATTAGATTATCTAGCAAAACGTCAAGTGTTTGGGCCTATAGTTCCAACACCTCAAGACGTACAACCCGTTGGATATAAATGAGTATTTGTGAGAAAAAGAAATGAGAAAAATGAAATTGCTAGATATAAAGCCAGACTTGTAGCCCAAGGCTTTCCCAAAGACCCGATATAGACTTTGATAAAACATATATACCTGTGATGGATATAATCACATTCAGATATTTAATCAATTTAACCGTCTCTGAAGGACTGGATATGTGTCTAATGAATGTAGTTACTACTTATTTGTATGGAAATTTGGATACTGAAATTTATATGAAACTCTCTGAAGGATACAAATTGCCTGAAGCAAAAAAGGTCAATTCAAGAAGCATGTACTCAATTAAATTACAACGATCATTGTACGGATTAAAACAATCCGGACGTATGTGGTACAATCGCCTCAATGAATATTTGAAAAAAGAGGGCTATGTGAATGACCCTATATACCCATGTGTCTTTATCAAAAGGTCAGGATCGGGATTTGTTATTATAGTAGTTTATGTTGATGATATGAATTTAATCAGTTTAACCGTCTCTGAATGATTTGGGATTATTCTATTCTGTCAAATCCCCGAAAAATCCTAGTTTGGTTGGATATGCAGATACTGGTTATCTTTCTGACCCCCATAAGGCCCGTTCACAAACGGGATGTGTTTTTACTTATAATGACACAACTATATCATGACGCTCCACCAAGCAGACCTTGGTTGCAACGTCTTCAAATCATTCAGAAATTTTAGCTCTCGATGAAACCAGTCGAGAATGTATATGGTTATGGTCTGTCATCCATCATATCCGAAATACATGTAGTCTTTCTTCTACAACAAACACTCATTCTATATTGTATGAAGACAATGCATCATGTATAACCCAAATTAGAGGT
Source organism: Mangifera indica (assembly GCF_011075055.1). Lineage (NCBI taxonomy): Eukaryota > Viridiplantae > Streptophyta > Magnoliopsida > Sapindales > Anacardiaceae > Mangifera > Mangifera indica. The sequence continues at coordinate 10,556,643 of NC_058151.1, read as the reverse complement.
GGATACATTAAAGAAGACAGAACCAAACATATCTCACCGAAGTTCTTTTACACTCATGAGTTCCAGCTGAGTAAACAAATTGATGTCAAGCAAATAAGATCCAGTGAGAATCTTGTATATTTGTTCACTAAGACACTACCGACATCAACATTTGAGAAGTTAGTGTATAACATCGGTATGCGACGGCTCAACAAGCAATCAAGTTAATCCTACTACAAATAGGGGGAGCGTTCATCAGGGAGAGCATTCATCAGACAAAATTTTGAAGTATTGGACAAAAAGTGCATTGTACTCTTTTTCCCTTGACTAGGTTTTGTTCCACTGGATTTTCCTAGTAAAGTTTTTAACGAGGCAGTTTAAGTACGTCCAACACCAACTTACAAGATATTAAATAATTATGTTCATTTGCTTAGGTTTTATCCCATTGGATTTTTCCTTAGCAAAGTTAATATAATTATCTGTAAGTGGTGAAAATCCAAGGGGGAGTGTTACAACTGCAAGTGGCTTTCCACCAAATCAAGTCAAGAAAAGGGATGGGAAAGCATTTATTATTGCAAAAAGAAATTGGAGAGACTAACGCAGGAGAAGAAAATTTGGCAAAAGAGAATAAGAAGACATTAAATGCCTTGACAATTTTGGCTTGCAAAAGTGTATTTTCTTGACGAAGAGGGCGGCCAAATGTTCTATAAATACCCCCTCATACTTTGTAATTGTAGCGTCTAGAAATCATATTTTCACTGTTTTGTTTTCTTCTTATTTTCTTCTCAATTTTGTCTTACTGCCTTCCTTCAATCTTCTTTCATTTATTTATCTTTAATATTTGCTAAATTAATTCTATAACAAATACAATTTTTGTTTAATGAAATATTGGAAGTTTTGCCCAACATAAAATTCTTTATGATATTAGAGCCATGAATTTGTCACCTAGCATGAACTATGTGTTTGACCTATATGTCTTACATCCATCAAATCATCCTAGCCTCATCTTTGTTGCTACTAAGTTCACAAGTGAAAACTTTGCCTCATGGTGAAATTCAATAGGGACCATGCTATTTGCACAAGGAAAATGAGGTTTTGTATATGGAACCTTGGAGAAACCTAATAAGGGAGACAAAGAGTTCTAATCGTGAAAAAAGAATAACTCTATGGTGAAGGCATGGATTCTCAAATCACTATTAAAAGAGATTCAAGAGAGTCTAACGTATGTTGACACTGCTCATGAGATTTGGAGTGAGTTGTATGAGCAGTATGGATAAAGCAATGCACCCAAACTTTACAAGATTAAAAAAAAACTTTTTAATTTATCCTAAGAAGAAGGGTAAACCATTGCGCAGTACTTAGGATTGGATTCGAGCCGAGCCGAGCCGAGCTCGAGCTCGGCTCGATTCACATATAGTTGAGCTTGAGTTCGAGCTCATGAAAGTCAAGCTCGAACTCGGCTTAAATTCAGTTCGGCTCATTTTTCATTATTAAAATGATATCGTTTTAATACATATTGGTTAAAACAACGTCGTTTTATATCAAAATTTTTAATTGAAAAATTTAGCAAGTAGTTCGAGCTCGTATAGGGCTGGCTCATTTCAGGCTTGTTCGAGCCGAGTTTGAGCTTGAACGGGCTCGGTTCGAGTCTAGCCTTAGCAGTACTTCACCAAATTCAAAATTCTATGACAGGAAATGGAAGCTTGCAGTCCATTACTTTGTTGTAAATGTGAGGCAGCAAAAGGATTTCAAAAGTTGAGAGAAACCGAAAAGGGACATCAATTTCTTCTTGGTTTGAATGAGATTTTTGATAAGTTAAGGTCACAAATTCTATCTATAGAGCCAACTCCATCATTGACCAAAAATTTTTCTCTTATTCTACAAGAAGAGCAACAAATCTCTATGTTGAAATCAATAACAAACTTAATAATAGATGAAACACCTTTTGTTGCAAATTCAGATTATAAAGGAGTCGATAGGGGGCGTGGTAAATGGCAACAATACAATAATAGTTGCATGTTAAAAAAATGTGATCATTGGGGCAAAAAAATTGGCATACCAAGGAAGAGTGCTTTGAGATCATTGCCAATCCTTTGAATTGAAGGAATAATCGAGCTAGTATAGGTCATAATTCAAGGCAGAACAAAACTGGGCAAGGATATGTTGGCCAAGGAAATTCAACAAGCATGGAAAGAAAGGCAGGGGACAACAAGGATAATGCCTGAAATGAGCAAAAAGGTAATAGTATGGCACAAGAAATTCACACACTATTATCCTAGACAAAGAGTAGTATGCAAGGCTTCTTACCATGCTTGGTACAGGATCTAGTCAAAACCAATCACATGGTAATGAGTTGGTGATCAATTTTGTGAAACTTTGGTTGTTGATAGTGGTGCTTCGAACCATATGGTAAGTAGCAATAAGGTATTAAGTGAGATTGAACACACGTCTACTTATAGGCAAGTTAAAATTTCTGATAGATTTATACTACGTATATCCCACATTGGTAAAAGTGAAATTACCCTAAACATAAACTTAAAAATGTCATGATTATTCTTGGTTTTCAATGCAACCTTTTATTAATACTAAAGTCACCTGTGACCTTAATTGCTCAATAACTTTTTTTCGTAACTTATACATTTTTTAGATCCTACATACAAAGACATAGATTAGTTAGGGTAAACTTCACGATAGGGTATACCAATTGTGTTTCTATTGTTGATCTTATTCATGTGGATATTTAAGGAGCCTATTATGTTCCTTCCTTGAGTAGAGCCCATTATTTTTTAACTATAGTTTACGATCATTCTAGAAGCACTTGGATTTTACTCATGAAAAATAAAAGTCAAACTTGTGATTTTTTAGCCATGTTCTATCATTATGTAGAGACTCAATTTCATACCAATATCGAAGCTATAAGATGTGATAATGGTATTGAATTTCTCATAATAAAGGAATTTCTAATTGCATATGGAATTAACCATCAAACAAGTTATGTAAACACACTTCAACAAAATTGAAGGGTAAAACATAAACATTGTCATATACTTGAAGTAACTTGAGTCTTATGTTTCCAAGCCCACCTACCTTTAAAATTTTGTAGAGAGTGTGTCTTAATCGCAGTTTATCTCATTAATCTAATGTCAATTCTTATTCTTAGAAACAAAAACCCTTATGAAGTCCTTTTAAAAAAGGTACCAAATTATGAAAGATTAAGAGTTTTTAGGATACTTTGTTATGCCCATAATCATGACAAGTTGAAACGTAAATTTTCCTTTAGAGTACATCGTTGCGTTTTTCATATATATCCACATGTTAAGAAAATATATAAAGCGTATGACTTAGAAAAGGAAAAAATGTTTGTTACAAAAGACGTTGTGTTCTATGAAAAAATCTTTCCTTTTGAGCCAAACACAACTACTTTACCTCATAGTTAGGATCACAATAAACATGATAAACCAATTGAAAGCCTAACATTCAACTTAGTTGATGAAAATTCAATGACTACGAGTCCAATAAGACAATCTATGAAACCGAAAGAGAAATACCACATGTTTTACATAATTAAAATAAATCCAACTTCCATGCACCGACAACTAAGACCAATACAAAACTGAACCAAATAAAACTATACAGTCTCTGATAACAAAGCGCACCAAACACATATCTCGTAAGCTAACTAGTTTTGAATATACCTTTCCATCATCCTATGTCCCATCTCAAGATACCATGTCGACGGTGAATTTGAGTAAAGTCTATTCCCTTTCTTATAATTTGAATTATTCTTGATTAACTCAAACTGATCAAGCCTTTCTTGCATCCATATTCTCTTTTAATGAACCTAAACATTATTACCAAGCCATGCAAGATCCCAAGCAGAAGCATGCTATGCAACAAGAAATAAATTCATTGAAACTCAATCATACTTAAACCTTAGAATACCTATCAGAAGGTAAGCATGCTATTGATTCCAAATAGGTTTATAAGATCAAGTATAAATTTGATGGTTTAATTGAGCGCGTTTAGTAGTTAAAGGGATCACACAGGTGGATGAAATTGATTATCATGACACTTTTGCTCCAGTGGCAAAGATTACCACATTGAGATAGTTATTATCTATAACAGCAATTCAACGTTGGCATCTAAATCAATTGAATGTATATAATGTCTTTCTACATGAAGATTTGACAAAAAAGGTCTATATGAAGGTTCCAAAAGGTTTTGCTAAACCAAGTGATAATTGAGTATGTAGATTACAAAAGTCTTTATATGGGTTTAAACAAGCACCACGAAATTGAAATAAAAAATTTGCAGACTACTTTCTTAGTCTCGGGTTCAATCATTCAGTAGCCAGCAATTCCCTTTTCACCTATATGCATGGAAATTTCTTTATAGTTATACTTGTTTATGTTGATGATGTAGTGATTACAGGAAATGACTTTAGTTTTATTAATCATGTCAAGCAACATCTTGATGTCACTTTTAGCATCAAAGATCTTGGATGTCTCACATACTTCCAAGAAATTGAAGTCACTCAAAGTAAAGAAGGTATAGTGTTGAATCAACGAAAATATATTTTAGACTTATTAGATGAAGTCAGCTTGTTGGGTGCTAAACCAGTTTGCTTTCCCTGGATACCAAACATAGTTTGATAGTTGCTCCGGGAGAAAAAGTGGGTGATCCAAGTCAATATCAACATCTTGTTGGTAGACTTCTCTACTTAATAATCACTTGACCATACATCACTTACCTGATACAAGTTCTTAGTCAATTTATGTAAAACCCATGGGTTCCCCATCTCAATGCAACATTTTGAGTTCTTAGACATCTAAAGACTTCTATTGGGCAAGGTATTTTCCTTTCTTCATTAAGATGTCTAAAGTTGTTTTCATATAGCAATTCAAATTAGGCTAGTTGCCCGGCAACCATATATTCTACCACAAGATATGTTGTCTTTCTTAGGGATAATCCTATTTCTTGGAAGTCAAAGAAATAAAAAACAGTTTCTAAATCTTTAGCTGAGGCAGAATACAACGCTATGGCTAATGCCACCAGTAAATTGTTATGGATTCGTTATTTGCTTGTGACTTACAAGTAACCTTGTCCAAACCAATGACTCTTTACTGTGATAATAGAGTGGCTTTTCACATCATTGCTAACTCGATCTTTCATGAACACACTAAACATATTGAAATGGATTGTCATTTGGTGTGTGACCAGATCCTTAGCAATAATTTGTGCACATCTCACATTCACTCAATTGACCAAGTAGTAGACTTGTTCACTAAAGCTCTTGCCAATGCTTCTTTTCAACACTTACTTGGCAAATTAGGCATTTTGCAATACCATGCTCCAATTTGAGAGGAGTGTGTTAGAATATCTTAAATTTATTATGTTAGAATATTTTGTATATATTTTGAAGATATCCTATATTTATTATTTTAGGTAGAATATCATTGATAGAATGTTATTTTAGGTAGAATATCATAGGTAAAATATCTTGTATTTATTTAAGAATATTTTGTATATCTTTGACCTACCTTTAACATTCTGTTAGGTTTAATTCTAATCAGATTTTATAGATATATCATTGTCTATTTGAGCATAGGCTTCTTTGTATAAATTCGGTACAATTTTTGTTTAATGAAATATTGGAAGTTTTGCCCAACATAAAATTCTTTAATGTTACACTCTGTTGGGCAGTCAAAATAATCATTCTAAAGTCAATCTTTGAAATATAACAAGATATAATCACAACCAATTGACAATAACTAAATAGTTCTCTAACTCTAGAACCCATAATAGATCAAGACCTAGACATCACAATATGATATTTTACCCCATAATTGTTCCCAATAGTGGTATCAACACCTATTTATTGGGCACAATATGTATATTGTTTATATATTTAAATGGTTTGATCAATAACATTTCTATTTTATTATGCTATTTGAGATCAAATGAAATTTATGATGATGTGTAGTCGCAGAACATTTACAATCATTAGAAGTTCAGTTAGTATTATGGAGTTTTGAATTTTATAATATTGTTGAATGAATTGTGGTGTTATGTTTAAAATAGGGTTGAATAACCATTGATTTCGCATTATCACACAAAATCAATTTCACTATGTGTTGTTATACACATTGGAAGTTTCTTGTTAGAATGAGATATGACATCCATGTCTTATTGTCTCATTCCAATAATTATTTGTCAAAAAATGCATTTTTAAGCATCTTTTGCTTCACAATGAAATTTTGGAAAATATGTAAGAACACTCAATCTATTTATGGAATGTTGGTTCATATGTTGATTTAAAATCAAACTACCATCAAGTAAAAATTTTGGTAATGTAATATTAGGAATTCACTTGGTTCTTATATGATATTGGAACAATTCTTAAGACATCAAATACCCACGGATCAAGTTCTAAAGTTCATAGAATCAAGTAATTAGGAGAAAGAAACAAGAGGCAACACCTAATTAATAATTAGGGACATAAAGAGATGAAAAACTAGTTTAATTTGAAGTTGGAGAGCCTTATCTCAAATACTCAATTGTATATAAAGAGGAAACATCCTATATAACAATTTCAATGGCAACATCTAATACAAAAGAAGGAAAGAAAGAATAGAGAGAAAAACACTCCTACGAGTAGATAAGTCAATTAAAACAAATAAGATTTCAATAACATTTGAAGATAATTTAGCAAAAATTTAATGTAAGTTTGTATTGGTAGTTGGTGTACTGTTTAAATGAAAAATTTATTGATGCTAAATTCTAGTCATTAGGAGTTAATCTTTCATTTCAAGTTTAAGCCCAAAATCCTTTGTGTCACACGTGTACTATTTTAGATAACATTCAAGAAAAATTTAATAATTGTTTTAATGAAATAAATATGAGATTATTTCATTATATGACATCTATCGATTTAAGTAACTTTTTTACTGTATTTAATAAAGATATATTACCTAAATTTCCAAAGTTTTTATCCTATTATTTTTTCTCAATATGATATTTGATTGTTTGATGATCAACTTGAAAACTATTATGAGAATGTTTAACATTAATACTAATTTCGCTCTTGTAGATGGGATTGGTAGCCTTGTTAAAAAAATAGTTGAGTTCAAGAAAAATGTTACATACAACAAAGTTTTCTTACTTATTATGTTAGATTTGATTTTACCTCTCGTTACTGCAACAATTCAAGAATGTTTTTTGTAATGAATCTTGTAAAAAATAGTTTGTATAATCAAATAAGTGACGGGTGGATGAACAATTGTTTGATGGTTTACTTGAAAGTAAAGTTTTGCTACAATTCACAATAAAGATATCATTAAATGCTTTCAAAATATATTAAAACAAAAAATCGTATTAAACTAAATAATTTTTGTTCACATATTCAAATATTTAATTATATTATTCTAACTTTATTTTTTTATTAGTATACAATAAAATGTGTGGATCTTTAATTTAGACAATTAAGTTTTGATTTAACAGTTGGTTTTAGAGTTTTACAACCTAAAGATCGACTATTTATCTCATAAGTTTAATCTTTTTATCTTATAAATATAAAAAAATTTACATGGGTAGGGAGATACATTTTATCTTTCATAGGAAACTTTTTGTATTATTTAATAATAATTTGTTTTAGTCATGGAAATGAAAACAACAACCATGAACAGAAGCTTTCAAATAGTGAGCCAAATCACGATAATAATCTCCTGTATTTAATTCATTACAACAATTATTCACCCACCATTTTATTTTTTAAATTGAATTGATTACTATTTATTATTATTATTATTTTTTCATTTTAAGATTTCCCAAAGCCTTTTTTATAAAGTATTTAATTTGTTGTGGACCGGATTTTGGGTATGGAAAATAATGAAATTCAATCATTTGTGAGAATTTTTCCTTTTTTCCCCCAAGAAATATTAAAAGCATGAGTGGCGTTTGGTTAGGGATAAAGGTTTGTTCGTTCTGATAATTTATTATTTATATTATTTTTTTAATTTATAAATAATAAAATATTTTAAATAATTTTTTATTATTAATAAAGATATAACAAATAATATAAAAATTAATCTTATTATTATTTTTATCTTAACTATTATAATATTATTAAGATAATTTTAATTTTATTACGATTATATTTTTATTTATTAAATTTTTATGAGAAAAATAATCTAATTTTTAATTAATATAATAAATAACATAAAAAAGTTTTTAGAATAATTATTTCTAAATATATTTAAATAAAATAATATACTAGTATTCTTTTATTATTTCTAACCAAACACAAATCATATATATTCAGTAATATTTTAGATAATTTATCTTTAAGTTAATTTTTTAACTTTAATAATAAAATATTACTTTAACTAAGCGCAACCTAACTAAGATATTGTAATTCAGTTTTCATTCACAAAAGAAAGAAAGAAAGTTGGGAATGAAATATTCTGGGAACATTACATTCTGTCGGAATCCTTAAAGTTTAATAAGGCTTGATTGGAATGAAAATACAAAGGGAAGACACCTCACTAATTCAATGGAAATTATCCATTGACATGAGCTAACTCTGACCAGCTTAAACTGACGTGGCTGCAGCCTTTGGATTCATGAATTTCTGATAGGCCAAAATCCTTATTCCAACCTAAGGTGAGTATATTTTCAAACTCTTATCTATTAATTTTTATAAATTTAAATACTTATTTATAAACGATTAAAATTAATAAAACATAAATATATATCTACGTACGATTAAAATTAATAAAATTTATTAAATTTTAATACATCATTATTATTTAATCAATAATATTAAAAAATAAATTTTTATCTTATATTCATCATTTAGTTTTAAAAATTAACCATTGCCAAATTGATTTAGATCAAAGTGCACCTTACACGACTTTATTTTCTCTACATTAATCAAAATACAATCAACTTATGCTACACCACCTTGCACGGCTAAACAAAATCTTTTCTTTTCTTATCTCATAATACAAAGAGCACTAAGAAGTTGAAGAAAAATAGCATCCCAACAGTAGCACCATAACTATAACTCCTCAACTTGGATTGTAAAGCCACAACGACATCGCTTCGTCCGCACAGAGCTCTCTTCATCCAAACTCTGATCCTCTATAAGATATACATGCTCATGCTCATGCTCATGCTCTGCTGTTAGTGCCACTGAAGGAGCATCAAGTTTGGTGTTCTGTGTATCTACGTTACGGCACTCATGAGGTTGCTTATCATCCTGAATATCACCAACCTGAAGATTTGATTCATTATTCTTTATGTTTTGTATGGCACTGGATATTTGTGAAGATGAACCATCCCCATAACGGTTGTTCAACCGTTGCCGAGTTACAATGGAAGACAAAAGTTGAAACCACCTGGAAATAGCTTGTGCTTCCATCCTTTTCTTCTGTTCTTCTACTCTTCTCCCCTCTTCTTCTGCATATGCCTGGAGAACAATTAATTAACAAATTTTAAGATAAAGAATTTTCTGCTGAATGTTAAAATTGTGGTAGAAAATTTTAGTATATCATGACAAATTATGCGAATGCAGAGAACTCTGATATAACAGCAAAGAAAACCACATAACTAAGCATTTTCATAACATGAATAATGAAAAGCATGTATTGACATTCTCTAAATTGAAAAAAAAAAATGACAATTATCATGCCAATACCTCTAATATTATATCCTCAAACTCACAGCAGACCACAATACCATCAAAGACAGGAGTAGAACGACCATTTCGGAATTCAAAACCAACCATGGCAGGTGCATAATCAATTTCCAGCCTCTTGGCCACAGAGAAAATCCTTGGCAACCGTAAGTGTACCGTCCCTGGTGGGAGGCACTTCTCAGACCAAACATCAACTTGACCACGCTGATTCTAAAAATCGAAACAGGATTAGCCATCATTGATAATACACCGTTATGAAGAACTTAAAAGCAAACAAACAGAAATGAATATTAGAAGTTGAATGAAAAGAATAATGAGCTGGCAAATTTTCAAGCTTTCTCAAACTAGTTACGCATGTTTGTCAGTCAAAAATTAAAAACACCAGATGAAGGTAGTGAAACTGAATGAATATTCTACAGCAAAAATGCCCACTTTTCTTTCTTTTTCTTTTATAAGCTCAAGGGTGTGCAATTGAAAAAGTGTTCACCAAAGGCCCATACGAAGTTATTTCAATACCAATAAAAGCTTCTTATAGACCATAGTCAGTAAATACCCATACCATGCAATACTAATAATTTATGCTATTTTCTTCTTTAGTTTATTGACATGCAATTATCAAGTAACATCTATCCTAAGTTTTTATATAACTACAACAATTGGACCTTAACCCACATTTAATAAAAATAAACCCAACGTTAAACAATACCAAAAAAGTTGTCTTCAAAATTTTCAATCATCACCCGCTAATCCATGGATATGATATATATATTACTTGATTCCTGTAATTTATTGAAAAAAATTAGAGAATAACAGTGAGGCTTTATGTGATGGGATAAAATGTTTTGCTTCCATAGGGCTTCAGTTTCAAAGGAATTCAATGACTTATCCCTTTTTTTTTTTTCCCTTTATCCATCTAAACTGGGAGGAGCTTTGGGCTAACTTGTAGAGTTTGCCAGTTTTCACATAGGAAGGAAACATCAGTCACTATCTTGTATTGAACATTTCCCTCATTGGATTTTTGATATTTTTGTGGATCCCTAGTGCACTAATATACCTACCTCAATCTCTTCTTTAATATATTAACCTTATGGTTTCCTTTCAAAAAAAAAAAATTGAAAACTACTAAATAAATAACAGAACAACAAACTATAATAAGGCTAAGGGAATAAACTAAAAATTGAGGACTTACTAGTGGCCAGAAATTATTAAGTTTATCATACCATATTTTATGTCTCAGCACATATGCCAATCTCTGAGGCTTTATGGCACATTTCTTGTTTTTTTCATAGCAAAAGCTGAATCATGTGCATGTGTGTTATGCACCAAATATTTTCTTTCCCCTATTTTCATATACTAAAGATAAACTACACATAAATACAAACCATACATCCATGGGAAGTAGTAGCAAGTCACCTTGGGAACAATTCCATTAACAGCATGAGGCAGACGCAAAGGTTCCAGTTGCCACTTCCCATAAAGTTCAATATTTCCTTTAGAATCAACTTCATCATGATCCTCAGCTTCATAAACCTGTCCTTTCTTTAGTTTTGTAGAATTTTTTATCACCTGAAGAAGAAATTAATTTATGTAAGTGAAACAGCTATATGATAGTCATTTATCAAAAATATCTACTCTGGCAAATTCCATTATCAAGACCAGACCTTCGCAGGAAGCTCATTAGCTTTAACCTGTAGTGCTTCCTGCATCCATCTTTCTTTTGTCTTGAGCGTTTGCACACTAGTCCTTGGATAAACTGGATGACCAGAGCAGAATCCAAGAACAGGGCCCTTTGGATGAAGTATCTGATATTTATTAAGCCATCTTTCAATAGCATATAATTGATGGTTTCTGTAGGCCTGCATAAGTGGAAGATGATAAAACCCTGAAATTAACATTACCAATTCATAAACCTTCAAAGAGGAAACAAAAAACACTATACCTGCTGATTAGTGGGAAGAGGCTCAGTTAGTGCCCTGGTTTCCAACTCCATATCCTCCAGTGAGTTCCTGGTAGTAACAGAAGAACTCTTTCCAGAAGATTCCACATTATGGTCAGAATTTCCGGCCAAGTTCCCATGATTTTTTTCCAAATGCATCATACCTCCAGTTGCTCCAGATTCTAACCCTCTCAACGGTGCCAAAACTACATCCCACCAGGCAGGATTAACTCGTTTTGATGCTATCTTGTGCCACTTCATACAGTATCTGTAGGATGAGAACATATCAGTAACAACTCTTGGTAATGAAGGGGACAATAAGCTTGAATTACTGATGAAATGTTTTAAGCCACACTAATAGTTTTGTAACAACTAACAGCATTTAAAGTGCAAGGTGAACATAACTATCAAAAAGAAGCAATTAGGCACAATGCCACAGAGCATATACATCATGTAACAATTGATTATGACATGTCTCTGAAATTTAGGCAAGCACAAAGCGATTTTTTAGATAAAAAGGATATTATTTATTTATACTTTTACATGGTTGATGATTCCTGAGTAATTAATTAATTCTGAATGGAAGTATCAAAGAAATTTCTACTCTTCCATTCATTAGTAAAAGGGCATAAAAATCAGTAAATACATCCTAACTATACCCATAGTTTTAAATCTGTCAGAAACCTTTAGCATGACAAAATGACTTGGGAGAGCTTAGAATTATGTTAACAAGAGGAGAAAAGGAAAGATTGAATAAGAAACACCTACACAAAAGCAATGTGTTCCACTTTAAAGTGCATAAAGCTGAGGCTTTTTAGCTATTTCTTCCCTTATTTTATTTTATTTTTTCTGTTGTATGAAAGTAACATGTTTGTGAAAGCACATGCAAGTACTGAACAAATAATTATGGCTTGATTATAACATCTCACTAACATAACAATGCTACTCTATAATTGTACAAGAAGCCAACAAGTAAAACACTGTTACTACAATGTTGATAGCAATTTAAAAAACTGTGCCCCCATCTGAGTTTTATAATTAAAGTCCCTATAGTAGCACAGATAAGTAAACCATGAAATTCTGAGTTCCCTTTCAACCTTCAAGACAGTGAAATTGCACAAAACCATCAACACAAGTAGTGCTCTTATCGTCACCTCCAATGTGCTTATCGTGATTTTTGTAACAATGTCGTAGTAACTTCCTACCACTTCAGAGTTCTTTAAAGAATGCATGATAATGATCCTTACTATTCTTAAATGCCAAATTTACTAGTATAATACTAATTGCCTATGGCAGTTTTCTTTTGAGAACCAGATTCAAATTTCAAAATGCCATGTCACTGCAAGGTTCAAAAACAGAAAATAAGAAAATAATGAATAACATTAGGGTCACTTCTGTAGACATGACAAATAATAGCTATCTAACATGCCAATTCACTTTGCAGTAACACAACACACACAAAGGACATGCATGCAAGTGAATTGCTTCATTAGACACCAATGGACATAAATTAAGAAAGAATATTCCAAAAGGTATACTTTGGCAACAACTCAACCCATAACTCTATTCAGACATATAGTCAAACAGCTGCAACAAAATTTACACCTCAATTAGACAGAAAATGCATGTTCAAACAGGCAGAGCAAATAAGGAGGATGCATAACCTGCGGGTCACGTCTTTAGCTCCATGCCCAGCGAAAGCAACAACATATCTCAAAGTTATTTTGCATGCAGAAGCTGCAGCTTCTACCTTCTGCTCTCCATCAATGATTGCATTGGCAGCATCAACATGTACCCATTTTCCCGTCAAATTCTCACCACTACAGTATACTTCTGCCCAATACAGAGGAGATCCTACCTTTCTTGATCCAACTGCAGTGGAGATTCCCTCACAAGAAGGTGAGGATTCTATATTTTCAATCCTTTTCATTCTTTTAAATGGAGAAGAGACATTTTCATCACTCTTCAGGTTCTTCTCATCAGACCCAAAGTTACTTTCACAACTCCCTGCAGCTGTTGCAGAAAGTGCCATTTGCATCTGCATCTCAAATTCAAGATCCCCCTTTCTCTTTAAACCCTGAGATTCCTTGCTATGGCAGGCTTCAGAGGTATCACAGTGTGCATCACACAATAATGAATCTGCAGTTCTATCATTCAACTCATCAGCTATGGCCGACTTTTTGGACTGAGTATTGCAGCTTGTTGAGCTTCTATTATTACATTTGGATGAAACCCTTGAAGACTTTTCACGTACATTCTCCTTTTTGTTGCATGAAATTAATTTATCCAAAGACGAAGAGACTTCTTGTGGTCGGGTTACCATCAAAGTTGGAGAACTGAATATTCTCCCACTTCTTCCGCCATCTTGATCTAAAGATTCATTTTTATCAGCCTCAGGTTTTAAGGAGGAAACATCCAGAATAGAAACAAACCTGAAAAGTAGAACCAACTAGAGTCTTATATGATGGTTTTTATACATCACCTTGATATAAGATATAAATATAACTTAAAAGAGATAAATCACTTAAGGTCATCATCAAAATAAAAGAAATTCTTAAAACATGAACTAAATACCATCTTAAAGAAGTAATACTTGTTCTAAAAGGAAGAAACAAAAGAACAAAAAAGTATAAAAATAAAAGCACAAATATCAGCTAACAGGCTCTGCCCACAATTATGTCATAACCTTACCGGGTTATAAGCTTCAAAGCTCTAAATAATGCCACAGACAATGCCGCAATCTGCAAAATAAGTAACCCTTCAATTCTCCCTAGAAGAGTAACCAATACATGTGTCTGTGCTTTATTTATTCTTCCACACACATTTCTTTTCTCAAAAAAATGTACCATTGAGGTAAAATTTTTCACCAATAGTTAGGATTGGGAATGATAAAAGGGATTTTTTTTTTTTTTTGGGGTAAGCAGTGATAGAAGGGATCATCAAAAGCAAAGCAAAAATGGGGAGAATTTTCAACTATAATAAATGATGATATTAGTCAGTGGCCTGCATGCAGAAAGAGATGAAAGAAGTTGACTTGGTCGTACAAGTAAAGGTGTAGGTAAACCCTAGGTACAGCTATCCAGTGATCAGAAAGCTATTTTAATACCAAGGGTTATTACATATGTCCCCAGATTACTCTATGCCTTACTGGGAAGTCACAACTCATAACAAGGACTGTCACTCATGTTATTTCCATTTCACATGTTTCTATTTGCATTCCACTTTCTGTGGTAGTTAATAAATTTGAAATGCAGATATTGCATAGTTACTACTCTATGCTATGCTTATGCAACCTTTTCACAAATGATATTCCATAGAAAAAAAAGAAGCAAAAATGTAACATTAAAAGGAATAAAGTGCCACAAAAACATTCATTTGTTGGCCATAGGTAATATTAAATCTAATGCCAGTAAGACGAAATCTATATCTTCAGGCAGATTATAAGAAAAGGGATCAGGAACTACCTCTTCTGCAGTGCCTTCACGATTTTCAAGAGCATAGGCCAAGGCTGAAGGAAATGATCTCCCTGTGCTATCCGAGTTTCTGACATGAAAGTTGTCATTAAACTGCAAATTAAAGACGAAGAAATCAACAAATAGGAAAACAATCATGAAAATAGATAACTGCTCTGGAGCAAAAATGAAACTGTAACCATACCCAACTGACAATAGGAGATAAAGCTTTAGCTGTAAGCTTTGGGACCTCTGATACTTTCAACATATATGCTGGCAGAAGAGAAAGTAGCGAGGCCTGCCATGATAACTAAATTTCATAAGACACAAGACACTCTTTATCTCCTACTTCCAACTGTGTGTGCATGTGTCTCAAAAAGGGAGAGAAAAAGTTAGAACTACCCAGCATAATTAAAATTAAAAAAAAAAAATTGTTCAACTATCCATAAGCAACTCAAGAGATAAAGAGTTTTTGTATTACTTGGTAATTTCTGGATAAAGAAGAAAGAATACAAGCTGATTAATAGCAAACTCCTAGGCTAGGAAAAAAAAAAAAAAAGAATACTGAAATTCATACCTGGGACTAAGAATATACATCAATAAATAAAATTCATGATATATACACCAAGGAAAGGAATATTAGTGCTTCCTTATAATTTTCCTAAATAAACAGATTCTATTAAGATGTAGATAACAAGGATTTCTAGAAGCAAATCCTGAAGATCTTAATTGATATCCTTACAATCCAAATACTGTCAGTACTTCTCTAATTCTAAACACAATCCAACGTAAGCTAAATTTCAATAATCAAGACACAATTTACACTAAACTAACTTATAAGAACTGAATTAAACATCACAGGTAACCATCAGATATACAAACAAGGATGCTTAGACTATGCCAGTGCCAAGCATATGAACGTATATAAACAGATAGCAAAGGAGGAATGCCAGTGAGGTGAAATTGATAATAAGCCACAAGACAAACAAAAAAGAAAACCTGAATAAGAGGCTCATCACAGGCACTGTCGATTATCCTGCCCCTTGCAAGTAAGCACAGTAGATGGACCTTATGCACAATATCAGCCAATTCCTGTGAGAAAAACCAGAAACTCTCAGTACATGTCAAAAAGATTTAGCATCAGATTATGTAAAATGTTATTAGAAAAAGATAGTTCACCTTCTCTTCAGCAGTAGCACGACGAACAGCCTTCTGCCTAGCAGAATCCCCTGCATCAAACTCAATAGTGACCCCCTTTATATGACTCTCCAGATCATTTTTGGTGGAATGGTTTACAGGGATTGAACCATCTTCCCAATCTGAGTCATCCATTTCTTTGCTTTTGTCCAAAAGGTTGTCCTGAAGTTCTTCAACTCTTTCCTCATCAACTTCCATTGACGTGATTCCAATTGCATCTTTACTACACCCTCTGCCATCCACATCATTCCATGTAACTCTTTTTTCTAAAACTTGACTTTCATGTACTTTTGGCCCACTCTTTCGCTAAAAATAGGAATGGACACAAATTAAAAGAATTAGAACCTGCCATTGAATTCCAAACAAAGAGCATTCAAACCCTCTAACACCTCTAGCCTAGGTAAACAAAATATCAAGCTGTTCACTTACTAACCATTGTGACAGAATTATCTTGTTTCTTAGACCCCTTAGATCCCCGACCATTACCCCATCGTCTAAGAAGTTTCCCAACTGCCTCCTTTGATGTCTCAGCAAGGGTTCCTAATGAAAAAACCAAACACTGATTTCAGTTGACGGGCCATTTCTAAACTATCTGAATAAAACGAAACTTAAAGCATGTATAGTTTAAGCAAACAGAACCACTTTCATTCTGTGACCCTACAGGGCTCCCGCCTTCAGAACCTTGCACCGTTCTGACTGCATTCTCTTTATCTAACAAAATTTAATGCTTATCATTTCAGATATTTCAAAAAAAAAAAGTTTTATTATTATAATCAGAGACATGGATAATGAAAATAAACCGACCTGAAGAGGAGTTCTGAGTCATGGAATTGCGTCTGGTTCGCATTTTGTCAAGAAAGAGAGAGTCGCGCCTAAAACTGTTTAATGGCGAGGGTTTATATTTATTTTTTTTTTTTGGGAGTTAATTGTTATTATTATGGCGTGTGCGTGTTGTGATTCTTGAGTTACCTCTAGAAATTTATTCTCTGTGACCCCGATTTTTTTCACCCTACATTTTTACCTAAGAAATTTGACTTTTTCGATTTTACCCCTAAACACAAAAAGGGGAAGACACTCATGTAGTCATATTTCCTCCATCACACGCCAAGCCCCTCCTACACTCTCACACTCTTATCGACTATTACGGCACCCATCTTCATGATCTTTGCACCTTCATTTGAAAATGGCTTCACATGTTAGCAATATGTCTTTTGATAATTGGTTTTCCAGATTTCAGCTAATATTTTTTTGTTTTGGCTATGACTTCCAGGTTTTCATCTTGATTCAGTTGGTTTTGAGTTATAAAATTGTTATTGTTATATGTTTAAATGTTTATCGGGATAGTATAATAAATTATCTAAGTGTTGAAATTGAATGATGCAAAATAAGCGCTGATAAAATTGTAATATCATTCACAAAAATGCTTAAGATTAATATTATTTAACAAATACAAAAGGATGAATAAGAATTCAATACAATTTGTAAAGCAAATCCTTAAAAAACTCAAACGAAATTTTATTAGTAATTTGATAATTTAATTAATTAAATTACAATGACTTATACTTTTATATAAACGTATTTTCTTAACTAGATTAAGAAAACTTATTGACATTAGTTTAATTAAAATTAGAAATACTAATTAATTTATAATTTTAGGAAATTATGACTTTCAAAAATAATATTAAAGGACTCATAATTAAAATTAAGTTTTTCTAAACAAATATTATTAAAAGTTCTTTATTATATTTAATAATTTTTTAAACACAAACTAAGATTATTTAAGAATTTTATAATTAAATCCAAAATAATAGGAAATTGACTTTAAATTAAAGACTCAATAATATTAGGAAAGTTTAATTAAATTAAACTGTCTATAATTAAGAAAATTGCTACCTCAATTTGTCATATTACTCTAAATTTGTAGTCTTGTTATTCTCGATTGTCACATTATGTGTCACGTTATCATCTCTACTTTGGCTTGTTTCTTCATTATTTTTAATGTTTTCCACTTTAGTACTCTATTATCATGATTCTTTAATGTTATTAATAACGTTCTTCTCTTCATTTACTTTTTCCATCCAACCTCTCTTTTGCCTTTGCTCTTTCATTGGTCTCTTTTATTTCCATATTTTACCCTTGCTTTCTTTCTTTGAGTTGAATGTCTTGATCTTCCATCATTGAAATTGTTGCTAGATTTACACTTTTTCATCTATTTAGGGTATAATTTTTTTGTATTAATTAGTTCATCAATCATTTTTTGTGTTAAATTGGATGGTAGATGCCGATCTTGGTTTATAGGAAATATTTTGATTAATTTATGACCTAAAACATCAATTTTGGTCGAAATTTGGGTGAAATTTGTTGTCGCCATAGTTGAATTTGGGGTTGGTGGCGCCTACCATTGTTGAGGGGGTGCAATACTAGAACGGACACATAGGAGGCAAAACAATATTCTACAAACCCCGACCCCCATTGTTTAGGGGTTAAAGTGTCGATTGGACACCCATAGGGGCAAACTAAAATTTTCCATATCCCGTCCAATGTTCACAGTACTATTTATGACACTGTTCACGTTAAGTGCCATAACTTTAACCAAAGTTAACGGTGGTACTGTTTACAACACTAGATACTTTTGATTTTCCATTAAATTTAACGGAAAAATTAATAGCCTACTCTGTTTATAGATTTTATTTTTTATTTTTTGTTTGTTGGTTAATTATCTCATTTTATTGGTTTAATATTTAATGTTGTATTTAAAGGTCTTTTTACTAAACATAAATGTTATAATTTAATTTTTCAAAGATACTTTGTTAATCACCGCGGAAGTGAACTAAATTTTAACCAGACGCCAGCTTAGGGCCTGGTTAACTATTAGAAGCCACAAGGAAACAATTTATGACCATTGGTCAAAGTTAGATGTCAACCAATGACAAATATATATATATATGGGTTTAAAGTTTCAAATTTTACCAAAATATTTATTTGTTTTATAATAACTGTATCTTATTTACAATATGAAATTTATATAAATTTTGAAAAAATATAGACTTAAAATCTAAAATATTATCATAATTAAAGTTTTAAATATTATAATAATCTGAATATTAATTATAAAACTTTTGTAAATATGAAATAATATATAAACCTAAAGTTTTAAAAATTAATCTCAATATTTTCTTTACAAAACATAAATTTTGTAAATATGAGATAATATTTAAACCAGAAGTTTTTAAAATTGAATGAATATAATTAAATGGGTTTTTGACACAATTCTTCACCTATAATTTATGAGTATTGAAAAAGTGATTAAATAAAATGTCTTAGAAGGACAAATGTAAGTTGACTATTTTTCTGGTATCACATCTCTTAATGATTGCGAGCCGAATATGTGAATATAACAGTAGATCCACTAGACTCATGGAGAAATTTTTGAAAGATGGATTTAAATATCAAAGTCAATAATACTTCTAATGACTTTATAATTTGATACAATTTTGCGATGTTCAGAATTTTTCCCTAATTGAAGTAAAGTAAAAGAGAAAATATTTTTCATCTTTTATCTTTATAATATACTCATATAGTAGTAATATCGAGAAAAGAAATTCTAAATTAATATTATATTTACTCGTTGATAAAAAAAAGACCATTAAACTTGCCTCGTAAGCACAACACTATTTCCTAAAGTAAATGCGACTACTAATAAAGTTATTGTGGGCGTGAGTAAGGTCATAAATGAAATAATTTTGATTTGAAAATAGTTATAATAGAGAATCTTAGTCATACCACTAAAAATTGATTAAGACTAAAACAAAATAAAGAATAATACAGTGTAAATCACAAAACAATAAAATAGATGTAGTCATAAATACCATCAGTTGTGTACCTATTGTAAATGAGTTTAATCCAAAAGCATGGGTTTGTGTTTCTGATGATTTTAATGTTATCAAAATCTCCAAAGCAATCCTCGAGTCAATCACTGGCTTCCCTTGCAATCTAACAAATTTAAATCAAATTCAGATTGAACTGCGAGAGCAGGTACGTGACAAAAATTTTTTGCTTGTATTAGATGATGTGTGGAGTAAGGATTATGGTTTGTGGGAAATCCTCAAGTCTCCTTTCATGGTTGGAGCATCGGGGAGTAGAATAATCATAACAACACGTATTGAAGATGTTGCATTAACAATGGGACATGTTAAACCACATAATTTGGGGCTTCTTTCAGGAGATGATTGTTGGGCCATATTCGAGAAGCATGCATTTCAGAATACAAAATTTTGTCCACATCAAACTTCAAACTTCATTCGTAAAAAAGTTGTTGAAATTTGCAAAGGCTTACCCTTGGCTGCTAGAACTCTTGGTGGTCTTCTACGCTGTAAACAGAGAGAAAGTGAGTGGGAAGATATATTAAACAGTAATTTATGGGATCTGCAAGATAATACAGAGATTCTTGCTGTGTTAAAATTAAGTTACAACCATCTTCCTTCCCATTTGAAAAGATGTTTCGCTTATTGTGCAATTTTTCCAAAGGATTATGAATTTACAGAGAAGGAGCTTGTCTTTTTATGGATGGCAGAAGGTCTTATTCAACCATCAAAAGTCAAGGAGGAACAGGAAGATGCAGGTACTGTGTATTTTCAAGATCTATTGGCAAGATCAATTTTTCAAGAATCAGGTAGTAGATGTAGTTCTAAATATATCATGCACGATCTTGTTAATGATCTTGCACAATGGGCTTCTGGAGAAACAAGTTTTTGTTTACAAGATAAATCAAAAGTCAATGTCCAATCTGAAAGGCTCAAAACGGTTCGCTATTTGTCTTACACTTGTAGTATGTCTAATTACATAAATAAATTTGAAGTACTCCATGAAGCTACGAACTTAAGGACTTTTCTCCCAAAACTTCTTGACACTGACAACACAACTATTATAGTTTCATCGGAGTTGTTATCGAAGTTCAAAAAATTAAGGGCGTTGTTTTTAAGTAATCATAATGTTACCGAGCTACCGGATTTAATTGGAGATCTAAGACATTTGAGGTATATCAACCTTTCTGGCAACAAGATCTCAAGTTTACCGAAGTCAATAAACTTATTATTGAACTTACAAATTTTAATATTAAGATGGTGTTCTAACATCAAGAAGTTACCTTCCATGGGAAATTTGATCAATTTACGCCATCTTGATCTTGAAATGGTAAAGCTGATGGAGATGCCAAGGGGAATGGAAAGTTGGAAGAATCTGCAAACTTTGTCTGATTTTTTTGTTGGCAAAGGCTCTGGATCAAGCTTGAAAGTTTTAAGAAACTTAAAGTTTCTTTGTGGAAAGCTTCGCATTTTAGAATTAAAAAATGTTACTACTGGTTTAAAAGAAGAAATATTAAGTAATAAGGAGAGGCTGGATGAGTTATGGCTGAAATGGGGATATGGTCATGAAGATTCACGAAGTGAGGAAGTTGAGAAAAATGTGTTGGATATGTTACGACCTCACAAAAATCTGAAAGAGCTTAGTATTGAAGGTTATGGTGGCACACAATTTCCAACTTGGCTTGGAGATTTGTCATTTTCCTTGACGTCATTGGAGAAACTTAAGATTTGTGAATGTCAGAAATTGCAGTTTTTGTTTGAAGATAGAGAAGAAATTGACACTTCCTCTTCTTTAGTGATGCACAGAGGGAATATTGACAACACTAGCACCTCTCTTCTTAAGCACTTGTCTATCTCCTTCTGCTCATCTCTTATGTGTTTATCCCCAAAAGGTCAGTTACCAAAGACTTTCAAGCACCTTGAATGTTTAAAAATCAAAGGTTGTGATTCTTTGATATGCATTGTAAGGGGTCAACTACCTTCATCTCTGAAACAACTGTCAGTGGAAAATTGTGAGAATCTGCAGTGTTTACTGGATGATAGAGAAGATGGTGGGATACCTTTTTCATCTTCAGTGATGCACATGGAGGATATTGACAGCACCAACATATCTCAGCTCGAGGACTTGAATATCTCAAGCTGCTTATCCATCACATGTTTGTCATTGAAAGGTCAGTTACCTACTACACTTAAGCACCTATGCATCAGCGATTGCCCAAGTCTCTCTACTTTGTCATCAATGGGTCAGTTACCTGTCCTCAAAAAGATTGAGGTCTGGTTTTGCTCGGAACTTAAAATATTATTCTTACAAGATCAGTTACCTGGAGCGCTTGAATACCTTTGCATTTGGCGTTGTTCAAAGTTAGAGCTAATAGCTGAGAGGTTGCATGACAACAGATCTCTCAAAGATATTTTTATTTGTGATTGTGAAAATCTTAAATCTATGCCTGATGGTCTCGACAGCCGCAGGATTTCAATTATTAATTGTCCAAATCTTGTTTCCTTTTCGGGAGGAAGGCTTTCCAACAGCACCCTGGAAGTTTCAATAGATACAAATGGGAAACTTGAAGCCCTACTCAGTCGCAACCATAGTCACAGCTCTGTTCAAAACTCATGAATCACAGATTGTCCAAAACTCAACCATTAAAGAAATAGGCCTTCTGGCCTGCCTGACATCACTTGCGGTTGAAGGTCTTGATATCTAGTGGGTACTGATTCATTGGGATTCCACAAGCTCACGTCTGTTACGTCCATCTGGATTGATGGAATCCCAGCTGCAATCTTATTTAGAAGATGTGATATTGCCACCCTCCCTAACTGAGCTGAGAATTGGTGGGTTCCTGAAATTAAAATACTTATTGATCACTGATTGTCCAAATCTCGCATCATGTTGAAGCAGCCTGCCATCCTCAGTTGTGGACTTCACTGCTGAAAATTGTCATTTGCCATAAGAACAGTGCAAAAGAAATAGAGGAGAATGGTCCAGGATAGCCCATATCCCTTTCGATTTTGTAGTTTCTTATTTAAATCTCTGGGATTCTGATGTGGGAGAGGAGGAAAAATGAGCTCTAGCTGTTCTCAGAAACAAAGGATAGGGTGTAGAATCAAAGAATTAATGATCTCGGGTCTGTGAAATTCTAGCTTCTGATTCTTGGTTACTTTTACAATAAACAATTCAATTGCTTGTAAAAACTGAGTGTGTTCTGTTTTATGTACAGGAAACAGTTGAACTCTCAAGTGCAATCGATCCATGTTTGGTTACAAAATGGTAGCTTAACTATATTAGAAGCCAAATTCATATAGAACCTCTAGTTTTTGTTTTTTCCTCAATTCAATGTGTCTACATTATATGTTGGTTATTTCTAATTCTCTGATATTCTTTGCTAACGCAAAGTTATCACAAGTTTACTTTATTTTGAATTATCAGAGAATCTATTAATGGTGATATGAGTTATCAGAGCCGATCAAGTCTGCTAACAGCAACATGCTTACAGTGTGTACAACAAATACACTTGTTCATGTCTGTGACTCATGAGCTTTGTTCAAGGCTGTGGTGAGTAACCTTATTCCCTCTCCTCCAATGAGGACCATTTTACTAGTTACCATATTATTGTCTTATTTTCTTAAATACAATATCTACATGGTTGATCTTTCGTTTTCGTTCGGATGAAAGCCAGGACATCAATGGGAAACAGAAATTACTAGAGATTTGTTCATGCTAAATGTTACAATTAGTGAAGAAGGTTTTCCCTAGTCGACATATGAGCCACCCTTCTCACAACAGCCATGATTAGAAGAGATAAAAAACTAGAGGGTAATGGACCCTCGTTAATTAGATTTCGGAGTTCCATTTATTTGTGTAGCTGTTTCATCATACCGAAGGTCAGCAGTCAGGAAATCGTGCCTCTAAATTGTTACCTGTGTGTGTACTAATGTGTGATTACTCATGCATGGGCAAGTAACGACAATGCCATGTAGATCAGTTGCGTTTCAAGGTTTTGCATCTGTCCATAATCGGCGGTGCTCAGATTGTTCTTTCTCGAACTCCATTCTTGTATTTATATGCCTATTCTGAGCTTTTGATTCAAATTTGAATCCTCTGATCCTTTAGGTCAATACACAAGAATGTCATGTCAATACCGAGCAAACTTTAGTTTACTAGTTCCATGTTTGTGTCCAATGAAGAATTTTATCATCTGTTTGGAGAACTTCTCATGGCACTAATCTACATAGTTAAGAGACCAGTTGTGTTTTGGGTTTATGTTGATTTATACTTTGGTTTGAAGAGGACTATGTCAATTTCCATTGTCCAATATTGATGAAACATCACAAGTATGCAAGAGATTAAAATAAATTTGAAGGTGGAGTTTGTTGGAAAAAATTTTTTGGTGGGATAAGAATTTGAAGTTGTGTTGGGAGTAATTACTGAGCTTCTTGTATTCCCTACCAAGTGAAAGCCGAGAAGGCTAAATGACAAATGGAAGGGACAAGGAAAGGCCGAAGGTCTAATTCCCTTCCCACCTAAGGGTTAGCCTTTTTTTAAACTTTTGTCCTTTTAAGCTTTTAGAACTCAAATATTTACTCATATATTAAATTTTGTTATTATTATCAGAGATAAAAGTATTATTTATTGATTTTATTTAAAAAAAGAAAAATTTATTTCAACCGCTAGTGCACTAACGAGAATTAATATAATTGCTGAACAATATATATAAGTCATGATTGATCAATCTACTACACACAAAAAATGTGATGACTTATTGGATTGAATGATACTATTTCTCAAAAACGAAAGGCACAAAATCAATTATGATGATACTAAAATGATTGAAAAATTCATACTCTCTAACATTTCTCTAGAAGAGATTATGATTTCTAAAAAGACTCAAATCCTTAAAATGACATAAAGCCCTAAAAAAAAAGAAAATGAGAATACTGAAATATTTATAAATTATGTTTATACATGAGAGATGTGGAACTATGAAATGGTTAACATTAATGGTGTATTCTCATTTACAGTAGCTACTGAAATTATGAATAGTGATGATTTTGAACCACATAATATATAAAATGAGTGCAAATAAAGACACGATTGACCTAAATGGGAAGAAACAATTCAGATAGAATTAGTTTCACTTGTAAAACGTCTAATGTTTGGGTTAGTAGTCCCAATGCCTAAAGACATATAACCGATTAGATATAAATAGGTATTTATGAGGAAAAAAATAAATTGTTAGATATAAATCAAAGTTTGTGGCCCAAGGTTTTTCCCAAATGTTAGGTATAAACTTTGATGAAATATATTCACTTGTAATAGATATAATCATATTCAAATATTTGATTAGTTTAATAGTCTCTGAAAGATTGGATATATGTCTAATGAACGTTGTTACTACTTATTTGCACAAAAATTTGGATACTGATATTTATATGAAGCTCTCTAGAAGATTTAAATTGTCTGAAGCAAAAAAGATTAATTCAAGAGGCATGTACTTAATCAAGTTACAAAGATCATTCTATGGGTTAAACAATTCGGAAGAATGTGACATAATCGCCTTAGTGAACCTGAAAAAAAATGGTTATATAAATGACTCTATATGCTATGTGTCTTTATAAAAATATTAAAATCAGAATTTGTTATTATAATAGTATATGTTGATGATATAAATTTAATTGAAACTCTTGAAGAGCTCAATAATACTACTAAATACTTGAAAAAAGAATTTGAGATAAAGAATTTGAAGAAAACAAAATATTATCCTAGTCTATAGATCAAATATAATTCAAATTAAATATTTATCCATCAATCAACGTATCTTGAAAAGTTGCTAAAACACTTTAATATGAATAAGACTCATTCTTTAAACACCCCAATAGTCGTTTAATCTCTTGATCCAAAGAAGGATTTATTTCGTCCTAAAAAAAAAGGTGAAAAGATACACAACCCTAAAGTATTGTATCTTAATGTCACTGGAACCCTATTATATTTAGTGTAATACATTAGATTGAATATATTCTTTATTATGAATTTATTGATTTGATTTAGCTCTACACCATTTGAACGGAATTAAGTATATACTTTGTTATCTATGTAGAATTAGAGATTTGAGATTATTCTATTATGTCAAATCCTCTAAAAATCTTAGTTTAATTGAATATATAGATACTAGTTATCTTTTTAACCCTCATGAGATCTGTTCACAGATGAGATACGTTCTTACTTATAATGACACAACAATATCATAGAGTTCCATCAAACAAACTTTGGTTGCAGTATCTTCAAATTATTTAGAGATACTCGCTTTCTATGATCTCAGTCGAGAATGTATATTATTATAGTTTGTCATCCATCACATACGGAATACACGTCATCTTCCTTCAAAATAAATACTTTTTTTATATTATATGAGGACAATGTAGCATATATTACCCAAATTAGAGATGGATATATTAAAAGAGATAAAACTAAACATATCTCATTTAAGTTCTTTTAAACTCATGAACTCTAACAGAACCGAAAGATTAGTATCAAATAAATACGATCTAATGATAACCTTGTAGACTTATTTACCAAGATACTACTGATACCAATATTTAAAAAGTTAGTATATAATACTAGTATACAACAATTCAATAAACAATCAAATTAATTTTATTACTAAAAGGAGGAGCATTTATCAAAGGGAGTAAACTTTTGAAATATATTATATATTAGATAAAATGCATACGAAACACTTTTTTTTTCTCATTAAGTTTTATTTTACTAGATATTTTTAGTAAAAAATTTAATGAAATAATTTAAATATGTTTAATTTATTTTAGGAAAATTGAAATTTTTACCCTCATTTGGGTCACGTATACATTTATACTATACTTTTTATACTTTAAATATTTTTACCACTTTATAAGATAGGATATCTAAATTGCCCTTATCTTCAACCTTGGGAAATCAAAATTAAATTTTTAGTATTACTTATTTTTAATGCACTGTAGAAAGAGAAAATGTATAGATATTTAGTATCAATATTTGAAACAAGATTTATATTTATGTGTTAGATAAGATCAAGTGAATTTAAAATTATTGAGTTTAAATTTTTTAGATTAAATGTATAAAAATTGTAAACTCAATTTATCTTATTAGTCAAAATTTTTAAAGCAACACATGGAAAGGTAATCCAAGAAACCACCCATGAAGAGCATGCAATAAAGTACTTTATGTTGAATATGCAAAAAATACATATATATATATATATATATATATATATATATATATATATATATATATATATATATATATATATATATATATATATATATATATATATATATATATATCTGAATAATCAAAAAAAAAATGAATTGCAGAATTTTACAGGGAAAAATTTGTAGAAGCATGAGGTAATAATTTTTATTGCAGAATCTTGCAAGGAATAACTTGACTTGGAGGGAATTATTGGTGCAATAGTATTCACATGATTCATCTTTAGCAAATATATATATATATATAACACATCTATCTTAAGCATACTATAAAAAAAAAAAAAGATCTATACTTTACACGAAAAAAAATTCAGTGAGCAATCGACGACCAAAACTTGTTAGATTTGCAGAAGCGAAATAACGGTAGGACAACATATGAGGTTTTTATAAAACAGAAGCATAAATGTATTGTATTGTATCAAAATTAATTCAATTTGAATTCTGCTTAATTAATTTAATTTAATTCTATCAAAATTCAATTAAGTAAATCAAAATATTATCAAATATTACAATTTTGACAATATTATTAATTAGCTAATTGTTGTAATTTTAGAAATGAAAAAAATATTAGGAAACTAATTTTGGTTGGAAAAATTATTTTGGGAGGGGGGTTTCCAACCCTTAATGTAAATTGAAGAGGGTTGGCGAAGGGTTGGCATTTTAAAAAATATAAGGTTTGCCTTAAAAATAAAGGTGTTGACGCCAACCCCTGTTTAGAAAAAAAGGGTTGGCTTAAAAAAATTTAGGGGTTGACGCCAACCCTTTAATTTTTATAAAAAGGGGTTGGTGGCAACCCTTTATTTTTTATTAAGCCAAAATTTTTTATTTTAGTTTAATTTATTTATATTTAAATGAATATATATTTTGTTTTGATTAAATATTTATATTGTTATACATGTATAATTTAGTATTATTTACTTATTGATCATATATAGGGTGAACATGTTGACTAAGGACTACTATCTGAATTATAAGATGAATTTAGTGCACAACCTTTTCATTCATTTTGGTGTCATGCATGAGAGATATTATGATTTAAAAGAAAATTGCATAAAATTCACTGAAAATGAGAGGATATTTGGATTATTAAGGTCATTACCAGATTATTAGACTTTAATAATTTCTAATCTTGTCTGGGATAAGAAATTCAAGAATTATTGGTAATGTGTGAATGAATTACAGCTCATTGAAGAACGCATAATTATAATGAATATAAGAAAATCAACATTTCTCTCTATTTTTCCAAATCAACGAAGTGCGAGACATGTAGGTTATCGCAAGTATTATAATAACTTTATCTTGGATAAAGTCACTCCTAATATTGTTAGAGATAGAGAAAATATATTTTCTCAATCTGATTGATTGAAATCAAATTCCTATAAATATGGAGAGCGTTTGATTATCAAGATGCTTTGTTTTAAATCGTACAAATCTCAAGCCAAAGATAGTTCAGAAGTTGGTCATAGTCATTGAATTTCATGTCTAAATTTATTTTCGTGCGTATTTATTCATTTATTAATATGTTATAGTATTGAACCACTTTGAATTATGAAAATATTGAACTTCATGTTAATATAATATAATATAATTTATGGTTATTTGTGGAAAATTTAATACTGGTAGAATTTAATTATTCTCATCTAGAATATACATTAAATAACAACATTAAAAATAACATGAAATTGAGTGGAATGGAAGGAGAAAAACAATGCGGGGGGTTAGCGTCGCAAAGCTAGGTTGGGGATGCCAACCCGTTTTTCGTCTGGAAATTTTTCAGACTATAATATTTGTATTTTTTGACCATCAATATAACATTATAACAACTTTAAACAATGAAAACAACGTAAAATAACAATATTAAACAATCTATCAACATGAGATCACAACAAAATTAAATTTCAAATGAATTAATCATATATTATTTAATTTTTAATTATTCATAAAAAAACACACAACATATAAGCTTTATAATGACTTTCTCACATGTGTTCTCTGTTGAAGAAATATTTTTTATATACTGCAAAGATTCATTCCTTATTAGAAAACTGAAGAAAAAAATTTTCCCTTTCTATATGCAGAAGTTACATCAACAGAAATATTTTGAGAAAATAAAATACTATTATAATATTTTTGTTTAAGTTTTAAAATAGATGATATATATATAAACAGTTAAAAATAACAATAAAAATTTCAATTTCCCTTTATTTTATGGAATATTAAATATATTTTTTTTAACTTTAATTTTTTATACTACTATATTTTTGTTTAACAAAGTTAATATACATCCAAAATACCTACCAACCCTCTGTAGGGATTATTAATATAAACTGGTACGGATTCATAATTGGTGCTCCATTCTCTTTAGTGGGAGGATAATTTTGCTACACTCAGAATCAAAATTTTCCGCAATTTTTTCAGAAAATTTTAGGAATATGTCTTTCACTTTACAGTTAGTGGCTTGGCGGATGTTTACTTATGAGAAGAATTTGCTTGTAGAAGGCAAATGAAACTCTTTGCTTTCTATCATGTGTTTGATATTTGGTATATGTGCAAGATATGTAGATTTCTACACTTATAATGACCGATATAAATAAATGTTAATTAGAGATCAATGAAACTTCATTTCATTTCTACTCATCCTGTTACTTTCTTCCAGACTCCAGTTATCATTATTTTAGTCAAAAAATTCCTGCTTTCCCTTCAAGGTTTATCAAAATGTTCGATTAAGCTTACATTAAGTTCAGTTAAACTACTTAAACTCTATGATAACTTAGTGTTTGCAGTTATCGATTCATGAAATGCTTTCTTTGTGGATATGTTTTCTTTCCTTGTGTTGTTTTTGTAGAAAATTTGCCTAGTTGAACTCAAATGCAAATCTTATCTCAGTGTGAAGTTTTGGGAGATTCAGATTACTAGATAACTAAAGAAACTGAACCTAAATCACTGGAACTCTATAGTTGGTATTTAAAACGTGGGTTCTTTGGGATGACTGACTAGGCAAGGTATGGTGGAGTAAAAAATTAGCCATAATTCTAATAATCAATTGCTTTCCGTCTCGGTTTTTTTTTTTTTTTTTTTCCTGTTTTCGTTTAATGATCAATATTCATGTATATGTACTTTGTTCTGCTTTCTTCCTTTCATTTCATTGAATTTTGCTTTAAAGTCATTTATGATGTCTATTGAAACATTCATTGCTACAGAAAATATGCACCCATCCGTATTCCTAATCTTGGTGACAATATCTTTTTTTGTCTTTTTCTTTCTTTTAGACCGGACTAAAACTATGCCTGTGGGAGAGGTCTGTCTTGGTGCATTCCTTGGAGTGTTGTTTGACAGATTGGCAGACCGTAGATTGCTGTCTCTTCTACGTGAAGATGGGATAGATTCGCAGTTAAAGCAATGGAAGAAAAAGTTGTTTTTGATTCAGGCAGTGCTAGACGACGCAGAGGATAAGCAACTGTGTAACAAGGCTGTGAAAATGTGGTTGGATGATCTCCGAGATTTGTCTTATGATATGGATGATGTTTTGGATGAGTATGCCACTCGAGTTTTAGAGGGGAAGTTGACAAAAGAACAATCTACCAGCCACATTACTGATTATTTTTCTTCTGTTCCTGGAACTCTAGTGTCCAAGCTTAATATGAGGTCCCAGATAGAAGAGATAAATGGTCGTTTGGAAGATTTATGTGAAGAGAGAGATTATCTTGGACTCGAAAAGGTTGCTAGCGGGGCATCAACTGCTGTGTTGCATAGACCACCAACTACATGTTTGCCGACTGAACCTGTTGTTTATGGGAGAGATGACGATAAAGCCAAAATACTTGAAACGGTTTTAAAGGAAGAACTGGGCGGTGTCAACTTTTGTGCTATACCAATTGTTGGTATGGGAGGAATTGGTAAAACAACGTTAGCTCGCGAAGTGTACAACGACAAAGCAGTAAATGAGTTTAATCCAAAAGCATGGGTTTGTGTCTCTGATGATTTTAATGTTATGAGAATCTCCAAAGCAATCCTCGAGTCAATCACTAGCTTCCCCTGCAATCTAACAAATTTTAATCAAATTCAGATTGAACTGCGAGAGCAAGTACGTGACAAAAAATTTTTGCTTGTATTAGATGATGTGTGGAGTAATGATTATGGTTTGTGGGAAATCCTCAAGTCTCCTTTCATGGTTGGAGCATCAGGGAGTAGAATAATCATAACAACACGTATTGAAGATGTTGCATTAACAATGGGACATGTTAAACCACATAATGTGGGGCTTCTTTCAGGAGATGATTGTTGGGCCATATTCGAGAAGCATGCATTTCAGAATACAAAATTCTATCCACATCAAACTTCAAACTTCATTCGTAAAAAAGTTGTTGAAATTTGCAAAGGCTTACCCTTGGCTGCTAGAACTCTCGGTGGTCTTCTACGCTGTAAACAGAGAGAAGGTGAGTGGGAAGATATATTAAATAGTAATTTATGGGATCTGCAAGATAATACAGAGATTCTTGCTGTGTTAAAATTAAGTTACCACCATCTTCCTTCCCATTTGAAAAGATGTTTTGCTTATTGTGCAATTTTCCCAAAGGATTATGAATTTACAGAGAAGGAACTTGTCTTTTTATGGATGGCCGAAGCTCTTATTCAACCATCAAAAGTCAAGGAGGAACAGGAAGATGTAGGTGCTCTGTATTTTCAAGATCTATTGGCAAGATCAATTTTTCAAGAATCAAGTAGTAGATATAGTTCTAAATATATCATGCATGATCTTGTTAATGATCTCGCACAATGGGCTTCTGGAGAAACAAGTTTTTGTTTACAAGATAAATCAAAAGTCAATATCCAATCCGGAAGGCTCAAAAAGGTTCGCTATTTGTCTTACGCTTGTGATATGTCTAATTACAAAAATAAATTTGAAGTACTTCATGAAGCTATGAACTTGAGGACTTTTCTCCCAATACTTCTTGACACTGATAACACAACTAATGTAGTTTCATCGGAGTTGTTATCGAAGTTCAAAAAATTAAGGGTGTTGTTTTTAAGTAATCATAATGTTACCGAGCTACCAGATTTAATTGGAGATCTAAGACATTTGAGGTATATCAATCTTTCTAGCAACAGGATCTCAAGTTTACCGAAGTCAATAAACTTATTATTGAACTTACAAATTTTAATATTAAGATGGTGTTCTAACATCAAGAAGTTACCTTCCATGGGAAATTTGATCAATTTACGCCATCTTGATCTTGAAATGGTAAAGCTGATAGAGATGCCATGGGGAATGGAAAGTTGGAAGTATCTGCAAACTTTGTCTGATTTTTTTGTTGGCAAGGGCTCTGGATCAAGCTTGGAAGTTTTAAAAAACTTAAGGTTTCTTCATGGAAAGCTTCGCATTTCAGAATTAAAAAATGTTACCACAGGTTTACGAGAAGAAATATTAAGTGATAAGGTGAAGCTAGATGAGTTATGGCTAAAATGGGGATATGGTCATGAAGATTCACGAAGTGAGGAAGTTGAGAAAAATGTGTTGGACATGTTACGACCTCACAAAAATCTGAAAGAGCTTAGTATCGAAGGTTATGGTGGCACACAATTTCCAAGATGGCTCGGAGATTTATCATTTTCCTTGACGTCATTGGAGAAACTTAAGATTTGCGACTGTCAGAAATTGCAATTTTTGTTTGAAGATAGAGAAGAAATTAGCACTTCCTCTTCTTTAGTGATGCACAGAGAGAATATTGACAGCACTAGCACATCTCTTCTTAAGCATTTGTCTATCTCCTTCTGCTCATCTCTTATGTGTTTATCCCCAAAAGGTCAGTTCCCAAAGACTTTCAAGCACCTTGAATGTTTAAAAATCAAAGTTTGTGATTCTTTGATATGCATTGTAAGAGGTCAGCTACCTTCATCTCTGAAACAACTGTCAGTGGAAAATTGTGAGAATCTGCAGTGTTTGCTAGATGATAGAGAAGATGTTGGGGTTCCTTTTTCGTCTTCGGGGATGCACATGGGGAATATTGACAGCACCAACATATCTCAGCTCGAGGACTTGAATATCTCCAGCTGCTTATCCATCACATGTTTGTCATCAAAAGGTCAGTTACCTACTACACTTAAGTACCTACGCATCAACAATTGCTCAAGTCTCGCTACTTTATCATCAATGGGTCAGTTACCTGTCCTCAAAAGGATTGAGGTCTCATTTTGCTCGGAACTTAAAATCTTATTCTCACAAGGTCAGTTACCTGGAGCGCTTGAATACCTTTACATTTGGAATTGTCCAAAGTTGGAGCGAGTAGCAGAGGGGTTGCATAACAACAGATCTTTTAAAGATATTTTTATTTGTAATTGTGAAAATCTTAAATATATGCCTGATGGCCTGGACGGTCTTAGTTGTCTTCATAGGATTTCACTTATTAATTGTCCAAGTCTTGTTTCCTTTTCGGGAGGAAAGCTTCCCAACAGCAACCTGGAAGTTTCAATAGAGACATATGGGAAACTTGAAGCCCTACCCAAATGCATCCGTAGCCACAGCTCTTCAAAACTCGTGGATCACTGATTGTCCAAAACTCAACCTTCAAAGAAATAGGCCTTCTGGCCTGCCTGACATCACTTTCAGTTGAAGGTTTTGATATTTAGCAGGTACTG
Organism: Mangifera indica; assembly: GCF_011075055.1. Taxonomy (NCBI): domain Eukaryota; kingdom Viridiplantae; phylum Streptophyta; class Magnoliopsida; order Sapindales; family Anacardiaceae; genus Mangifera; species Mangifera indica. The sequence goes on along the minus strand of NC_058151.1, from coordinate 10,522,623 downwards.
AACATTGGGATTGCACTAGCTCACATCTGTTACATCCATCTGGATTGATGGAATCCCAGCTGCAATTTTATCGAGAACTGATGTTGCCACCCTCCCTAACTGAGCTGAGAATTGGTCGGTTCCTGAAATTAATATACTTATTGATCACTGATTGTCCAAATCTTGCATCATGTTGAAGTGGCCTGCCATCCTCAGTTGTGGACTTCACTGTTGAAAATTGTCATTTGCCAAAAGAATAGTGTAAAAGAGAAGTAGAGGAGAATGGTCCTGGATAGCCCATATCCCTTTCGATTATGTAGTTTGTTATTAAATCTCTGGGATTCTGATGTGGGAGAGGAGGAAAAATGAGTTCTAGCTGTTCTCAGAAACAAAGGAAAGAGTGTAGAATCAAAGAACTAATGATCTCGGGTCTGTGAACTTCTAGCTCCTAATTCTCAGTTACTTTTACAATAAACAATTCAACTGCTCATAAAAACTGATTGTGTTCTGTTTTATGTACAGGGAACAGTTGAACTCTCTAGTGCAATCGATCCATGTTTGATGTCAAAATGGTAGCTTAACTATATTAGAAGCCAAATTCAAATAGAGCCTCTTGTTTTTGTTTTTTCCTCCATTCATTGTTTTTACATTATATGCTGGTTATTTCTAATTCTCTGATATTCTTTGCAAACACAAAGTTATCACAACTTTACTTTGTTTTGAATTATCAGAGAATCTATTAAAGGTGATATGAACTTAACAGAGCCGATTTATTCTGCTGACAGCAACATGCGTTCAGGTCTGTGACTCATGAGCTTGTTAAAGATTTGTTCAAGCCTGTGGTGAGTAACCTTATTCCCACTCCTCCTATGTAGACCATCATCCTAGTTACTATATTATTGTCTCCTTTTCTTAAATACAATATCTACATGGTTGATCTTTCTTTTTCGTTCGGATGAAAGCCAGGACATCAATGGGAGACAGAAATTACTAGAGATTTGTTAATGCTAAATGTTACAATTAGTGAAGAAGATTTTTCCGATTCAACATACGAGCCACCATCCTCACAACAGCCATGATTAGAAGAGATCAAAATCTAGAGGCTAATGGACCCTCGATGAGATTTTGGTGTTCTCATTCCTTTGTGTAGCTGCTTCGTCATACCAAAGGTCAGAAGTCATAAAATTATGCCTGAAAACTGCGATGGGAGTACTATTATTGTTACCTGTGTGTGTAATAAAGTGTGATTACTTATGCATAAGCAAGTAATGACAATACCATGTAAAAAGGGATCAGTTGAGTTTCAAGGTTTTTCATCTGTCCATGGTCAGTATCAGATTATTCTTTTTCCAACTTCATTCTTGTCTTTTTATGCCTATTCTGAGCTTTTATTGTCACTTTAGAATCCTCTGGCAGTTTAGGTTAATACCCAAGAACTTCGTTGTCAATATGCTAGCTCCAACTTTGTGTCCAATGAAGCATTTTATCCTCCAGTTGGAGAACTTCTAGTGGCAGTAATCTATAGTTTAGAGATCAACATTTTCTCAAAACTTAGAATGCATTCTTATATTAAAATCATGGTTTTAAAGACCCATTAGAGCCGCCAGTTGTGCCGCTTGGATCGTCACTTGCAAATAAAAACCATTTTAAAAGTTAGATTGAATTATACCAGATTAGACTGAATAATTTAAAGGGAGAAAGACTATTTCCCACCTAACTTTTGATGCGTTTTCAAAATATTACCCATGACAGATGAAAATCCATTTTTTCCACCCATGAGCTGTTAATATGGATGATATCCATTTGGATAAGGATAAAATGTCCATTTTACCCTTGTTAGATGAAATGACAAAAATATCCCTCAATTTAATCTCCCAAAATTGATGTGAGGGTTTTACCTTCACCCCCCTTAGGTTTTAGAAACTAACATTTTCACTTTATCTAAAGTTTTTAAACTTTAAAAACTAACATTTTCACCCTCAAACCTAGGGTTTCCATATTTTTCAAAATACAGTCGCGCCTCATAACTTTCAAAACTAGCATTTCACCCCCATTCTTCAACTTCATCTCCCGACGTCATCACCGGCCTCCTCCTTCTCCTGGTGCGACGGCGGTGGTGCGACGAAAAGATCTTCATCTCCTCGCCGCACGATGCGACTTCGTCGCTCGTCGTCTAGATCTGGGAGATCGGTTTCAAACTTTGCTCGTCGTCCAGATCTGGGAGATTGCTCTACGAAGGTCTCTCTTCTTCTCTCTTTGTCGCTCGTCGTGTCTGGACGACGCAACGACGAAGGACGACAAAGCGTCGTCCTTCGTCTATTCTTCCAGATCTGGACGACGCTTCATCATCTAGATCTGGGCGACGAAGGGTCGTCCTTTGTCGTCCTTTGTAGTCGGAGATGGGAGATCGGTTGAATGCATCGACTGTCGGTGGTAACTAAGAAGGAAGCAAGCCCTAGGGGTGAAATTTAAACTTTTCAAACTTTGAGGATGGGTTAGTTATTAGTTTTTAAAATCTAGAGGGGGAAAACGATAAAATTTTAAAGTTTTAAGGTTTTAAATAGCAAATGACGATTTTGCCTCTATCCCTAACTGAAAAATTAGAGGACAATTTGCTCATAGGTGGAAAAAATGGATTTTCATCTGCCGTAGGTAGTATTTTGAAAAAGCATCAAAAGTTAAGTGGGAAATAGTCCTTCTCCCTAATTTAAACAGTTGAATTAAGTAAAAGTTGAGTTTAACTTGGTTAATATAAAAAATCAAAATTAGACAAAATTATTTCTACGATTTGACTCAAAACCTTTTAAATATTTATACTATTAAATTAAATTTATTTTAATAATAAAATAATATAGAGTATATATTTAATGATATATTTTGTAAAATTATTTTAAATATTATTTTTAAACGATTATTCAATCGATTCTGATTATGTATTGAACTGAACACTCTTTCGTCATATTGATATCCCGTCAGGTTCTTAAAACATTATTATTATTATTTTTTTTATTTTATTATTATAAATAAAATAGTAAAACGGCTGAACAATAAACGGTGACATTCATATTAAAGTACAGGAAGATAATTCTCTCACCATCTTCAACAGCCTCAATCTTAGCCACAAAAGGTTACTCTCTCTCCGTCTCTTTCTGTCAATACAAACTATTTACGACTTTCCCAAAACTTCGAATGGATTTCGCTCTACTCTGTAATGAATGGTTATGTTTTTGTAAAAGCAATAAATCTTCAGTTGTTGTAGCAGATTGTTAATCATGGCATCAATAGCTTAGTAGCTGAGTTAAAGGGCATCTGTCGAAACAAGTTAGTTCATCTCTCATCTTATCTTTTCTTTTCGAGTCATGTGCAAACATATAACCTGTCGAACTAAAGTTTTTATCATTGCCCAGTCTCTCATAAATTCCATTTTCTCAGCTTTATTGCTTCAAGCTGAGTTTACAGTGTTCTTTATGCATTCAGAAGCACCTTTTAGATAGTTATAAGCTTGTTTACCACTGACGTTAGAGATTTCAGAGAAATGATTTTGAAAGAACTATACATATTTTATTTCTTTTGATCGGTGAACGGGGTGGATAGAAACCGGGCCGAGCTTAAATACTCATTGATCCGAGTTTAATCCGAATAAAAAATAGTTTAGTTTAAATTCGATTCAAATTTATTTAGCTAAAATTAGTCATGGTTTAAATTCACTTCGAATAAAAATGATTTGATTTGAATTTTCTTTAAGTTTGACTTAAGTTTATGATTTAAATTTATAACTTAAATTTGTGACTTTAATTCATTATTCGTGATTTATTAATAAAATAAAATCGTTTTATCTAATAATAGGTAAAAAAATGTTGTTTTAGCAATTATTTAATATCATTTGGATTACGTTATGAGTCAAGTTTGAATTAAATCGAATCATCTATCCAGTTTGTAAGTCAAATTAAACTGAATTCTCTGACTCAAGTTTAGCTCAATTTCAAAACAAGTTAAACATTTTGACACAAATTCAGTTTAAATTTAAACTAAATAAATTCAAATCGGTTCATATCCACCCTTAAATAGATGTCTTTTTATTCAAATGATTTGCAGGATGCATTTTTCTCACATTATGCATATTAATGCATGGCTGTTTAACTAGATAGATACACTAACAGAGAAATATGTTTCTTTTGTTCAGCTAAAACCCTTGGACAATAAGAGCATCAATCAAGTCACACTTTTTGGTAGTGTTTCAAGAGGAATGGCATTACGATCAGTGGTCATAAAATACAATGTAGCCTTCATAACACCAACCTTCACTTGCTATCAAAAACCCACATTTCAGTCCAGAGGAATGTCCCAAAAAGCCCTTCAATCCAATATCAGTAGAAGAATAGGACTGATGGCAGCAATGGCATCAGCACTATTATCAAGGAATGCTATTTTCAGGGAAGATACTGCTAATGCAATTGACTTTAGAATGGTTGCTCCTGATCAGACTGTTGAACTGGCAGAAAGTGGAATTAGAGACCATGCAGAATCTTTATTACAAGTGAAAGCTCTGTTAGAAGCAGAGTCCTGGGGTGCAGCACAGAAGGCATTACGGTCGAGCTCGAGGAACTTGAAGCTGGATATCTATACCATAATTCAAACAAAACCTAAAAGTGAGAGACCCCAGTTGAGGAAACTATACTCTGATCTCTTCAACAATGTTACCAAAGTAAGTCTTTGCTTTCTCTTTGCTGTTGCTGTAAAAGCTGAAGCATAGTTATAATTTGACATTCTTTATCTGCCGGACATTGCAGCTAGATTATGCAGCAAGAGATAAAGATGCACCGCGCATTTGGGAATGCTATGAGAACATTGCCACTGTGCTTGGTGACATATTGTCAAGAATATAACGACCAATTTGAGATCTATTTCCTATGGCCCTGTTCATAGGTTGGATAAAAACGGTGAGAAAAGATTTTCTTCAAACAATGAAGCTTGCTCATATGGATAACTCCATGGCTAAGATTCGGGCATTTCTCTTAGTTTCTCATGTTAATGGCAAAATTTTCTAACATGCTTGAATTTCGCTTCCCATGAATGCTGTCATATAATAATCAGACCGCTGCCAAATATTGACCGTTACCAATCCAGTAACAAAACCAAGAGTATGGTTGCAGTAACTAACTTATGGAGTACACAATCAAAATATCAGTTGCCAGCAGTAATGGCAAATCTCTTAATCAATTCCACGGCATAGAGCCAAGAAGGGCCAAATGATAACCTAAACAGATGATTAACAAAACTAAATGCTGCAAAAATTCAGGATGATGAACATAATCTTTTTACCCAACTTACAATTGCACACACAGCAGGACAGTTTAATGTTCCTGGTCACACAAAAACAGCCGAAAATAGTGCAGACAAAGAACAAGTACAAAGAAAAATTGCAGCAGAGACATGCAAATTCTCAAAAAGTCTGGACACTATATTCACAGTATTCTATTTCATAAATTTCGATTACAGATCTGTTTTCATAAACCAGAAAAGGAAGGAAAAAAAATTAAAAGACATGCATAAGTTTTATAAAAGCATGTATCTGTTTATGCCCAAATAATGCTGAAGTTAATATCTAACTATACTTATAGCTAGCTTACAAAACTTGCAAAACTCACATCATAAAGCCCATCTAATGAAGATTTGCCTAAGAGTCAGCACATTTTTTTTGCATTTCTACTATTTCTCTACTTAGACTGAATACTTATTGCTCTGGATAAAAGAATGAACATGATATACCCCAGATAGCAGCAGCTGTCAACAAACTAAAATCAAGGTCAACCAGTCACCCCAGGGAAGAGTTCTGATATTTTGTTGAAAACATCCATAACCTGATATTCAAAAACAATATAAGTACTAGCAGATGTTGACCAAACAGAATAGAAATCAATGCCTAACACATAAGATTCATGTGCTTGGCTGGTGATGCAACCAATGTGGCAGTAACTATTTAAATTTAACATAAAACAGCAATGTCATATGCAATCATTGATAATCTGATATAACATGTGAAATAGCTACAAAGCTAACTTTGTAATAGAACATATAATTTTGAAGACAAGACACTAGCTGGGAAACAATTTTTAATGCAAGAAACTTCCAAGTTATGAACGGAAAGAAGTTACTCTTATGAACGGTAAAGAGATTCAAATTTCACAACAATAAAGACATACCTCCTTGTCGTTTTGATATTTTGCAATGCTCATTGGGTTCTGTGAGCACTGCAGATTGCATTCCAATGTTAGAAAAATAAACATTATCCAGGAAAACGAAAGGCTAAAAGATTATTTTTAAGTACTAAGGGTGTATCACATACATCCATTATGGCCGCCTGAACTCTTGGGTTCTGAAATGCCATGGCAACATCAGGATTAGCCATAATCTTAGCAATAACTTCTTCAGGTGTAAGTCCAATCTGATCTGTGAAAATAACAAGAAAAAGAGGGGTCGTAACTCATAAGTTATTAATTGACTTATAAGCTTTCACCATTTTCATCACTACAAAGCTATCACATAAAGATAAACCTTTTCATCACTGATAGATTCGTCAAACTAAAACAGGAACTTGTAGGAGAAACCAAAGAATGAATAATTTCTTGATTTATCATTCTATAAATTAGGTCTAGGCTCTTATCAACATTGTTAATAAGAACAAAAAAATCTAAATTTTCCACTAAAACATTCATGAAACTTATTTTATAATTCCATAAATTGGGTCTTTTGTTTCCTTTCCTACATAAATTGTCTTCATTAATAGCATAATCTTTATCATTTTGTTTAGCATACTTACAAGTTATTAGTATATAAAATTGCCTTATGTTCATCAAAATACGATCATATATATGTTATCAACATATATCTTAGATTTGTATGACCTACACTAAGCCTGACTAACAATTTAATACACATTAGCGTAATGTGGAGATCTATAAGATAAATGATTTTCAAATAGCACCATCCAAACCTAGAGAATATAATAATAATACCAATAGCAATGTACTTAAACTAAAATGAGCTTTATGCTAATCAAACTCACTAATGAAATGGTGAGTATCCTAGGGCCCCACAACATCCTACATATGTCAAGCAACTTTAGAAAGTGTTGTTCTTTTATCTCTTTTAACTTCCATCTGCTTGGAAGTGACTATATACCAAATAAAGCAAAATGAAGAATAAGTGAAGGGTAATATATGGGAGGCACTCAGGTAAGACAACTCATTTGAACTGGCCATCATATTCATAAGTAGACCATCAAAGACTTTTCTCGGATATTTTACCTTTCCAGCCTAAAGAATTGCAAATAGTTAATTTCAAACTTACCAAATTGCTGCTTGATGTCAGGACTGTTAAGATCAAAATTCTTCAGGGTATCCATCATCCTCTTGTCCCATTCTTCACTTCCAGACATATTGTTCCTAGAACAAACGCCAGTTGTAGAAAAACAATTTAAATCCACAATATAACCAATTTCAGACAAGTGATCAGTGCACAAGAATAAAATTTTGCAATTAAACACTTCAAGCATGGTGCTGGTTCAAAAACAGTACTGGTTCTAATATCTAAAACCAAGAGAAGGCAAACATAAAATAATACAAACTCGTATAAAAATTAACTTCCAAAGAAGATTAATGTTATCAGAAATAATACCAACCAAGAAAGAGTTTCAAAACTAAAATTATAATTAAGCATTCAATACATAAAAGCACCAATATGAATTAAGAAATTGCAACTGCTACCATCAGGGAAAAAAATTTAAGAGCTTTAAAGACATAATGCCTCCATGTACATTAAGAATTAATAGAAGCCAAATGTAAAGTTGAAAGAACCAATTCCAGGCCAAAGAATGTCAGTTTCAACTTCCAAAAGAAAGCCCTAACTTTTAAGACTCTTAATGGACTAGTGGCTTATCGAACAACAGCTAGGAGCAAAGAAATACGCATACTACCTATTAAAAATTTGAAAAAGTAAAAAACATGAACCATATGTCGATAAATCCAAGATTTAATGCTCATAAAACCTGAGATAAACTAAAACCACAGATACAACTATTTATAACTTCCAGGACACAATACATTAATGAGGCCAATAAGCTTTTCCACAACACTAATCAAACCAAGAAGTTGAAAATAGCTTACAGCATTTCCTCCAATTGTTGACGATATTGAGGATTCTGTAGCATCCCTATTAAACAATATGCATGGCCAAAAAGGTAAACATTAATTAACATGCATACCAGATGCAAATTCAAAATGTAAGTATGTGCTCACAAAAGAATAAGCAACAAAAGATAAGAAAGAACTGTGAAACCCAATAAAAGTAGTTTTATAAAATGGTGGAAGATTAATGTTGGAACATTTAAAATGTACTCAGCAATTCCATGCAATGAATTCATTCTGTCAGAAACTGTAATATAAAGAGGCCCACAGAATTCAGTTCTATGACTTGAGAGTGAAAGCACAACAAAGCTTCATAAACCCTGAGTAAGCTCTGAAATGAAAAAGTCGACTACAAATTCAAATACTTCTAAACATATTCCTGTAATTATCTTACAGGATTACAGTACAAAATGATGATACTTCCACCTAAACAGCATTCTCTCATCTAAAACTTTAACAAGAGAAGAACCAAAACCTAAAATTCTCAGAAAAAGAAGTGCTATTGAATGACTTACACTTAAAAGTAGTAGGATTCCTCATCTCCTCAGGCAAATATCTACAAGAATATGAACAGAATTAGATTGTCTCATGACAACGGAAAAAAATTGCTTAAAAGTCCACTTACTTTGGATTTAAGTTTCTTAGGAACCAAGTATGCAAATAGAGATTAGATATAGATGCCATAATAGCACACAACAAGATTTGCTTAGCATAACTTCAAGCATTGATTATTTTTATTTCCTGTTCTATTTCTATTCCCTGTAGGTAAAAGCCTTTTATTCTTGGACTAGCAGCTTTTTAAGAGCCCTGTTTGATGGAAATTGCAGAAAAATGCTAAACTTCAGATAAACAGATTTTCTTCCTTTAAACCAAATTTCTCCATGGGCCAATAGTACTTGTAAGGCAACAGGTTGCTGCAAACACAGAATTAATTCTGGCATCAGGGCCCATTAGATCAATACACAGGCTTATGATTATTGTCATCAAGATTGGTACAGAACTGACAATCTCATATAGAACAGAGTTTTGAACTTCAAACATACTTAAATCAACATGCCAACACAAAGTCAAGGATCAAAATTAGAAAATCACAAATAGTGGAACCAAGATCATCCTATAGGAACAATTAGAAGAGACATTATAATATAAGGGCAAAGCTATTTTACGGATAAACCATCTTCTGCACTGTTGGATCTTCCATCATTTTCTCCAAAGTTTCCACTGACAAGGCACCTTTCTTTTCTCCTGTCCACATATAAATAAGAAGATAAGATCTCTAACTCAGAGAAAACAGTGAAATGATGCAAGCTTGTACTGGAGTTGACCTTCCACCTTTGAAGTGGAATGATGCAAGCAACTTCCACCTTCATTTATTTCTTTTTGGGTAAAAATTACTATCTAACATCTTAATCACCAACATTATTCCCAAAAAGTACAGCTGGTGAAAATATGAGTGGTAATTAAAGAATACATTGGAATGAAACCCACAAATACAGATAAGATTGGAGCTGATATATATCACATGATAATTTTGAAGTCAATGTCTTTCTGAATATCAGAACAATTGGTTAACATGTCATTTTTGTCCTCGAAATCATGAAACTCAAATAGTATTGCCATAATGTCTCAAGGACATTGAGTTAGACAACAAACTCTCATATGTAACTTATTCCAATTCTTGTCCATTTTGAATGTCTATTTTATTGATACTCTTCACTATGCTTTAATTGAAATCTACCTTCACAGCATAATTTATTTCTATAGAGAACAGTAGGATTTTATTAGACAAAAAATTACATGATAACATAATTACTCTGCTTTTCTAGTCATTACTCAAGCATTAAAGGCTTAACTTCTAACAAAGCAGAAGTCACCAATTTGTGATGACAAGAAGGCACTTGATCCTTTTAAAATAGTGGCCAGAGAAAACAAGGATAAATCATCATTGAAAATATTTAACAGTTCCCTACATTGACAAACACAAGATCTTACCCCTATAGGATGACTGACAACACATATTAAGATACTATTTCTTCTCTCAAATAATAATTTAATAAGCAAATAAACAGCAAAGAGATAGACAGCAGAATCAAAAGTATGACCTACAACCATCAAAACCAATAAAACACAAGTTATACGATTCAAAAAGAAGCTAAACTTACATTGCCAATTCTAAATTTGGAAAACCAAGCTAAATTATTCACTTATTTCTTCTTTAATGGAACAAATGCTACAACAAACCCTATAAATTCACAAGGTTTAGAAGCCTCTACAGCCCCTCCTTGATAAGTGCTTGGAAGTGCACTTATTGTTTTTCAGGAATTAGGTTTAATTCAAGTGATTAGGCGTAATTATCTGATAAATACGTCTTTCAAAATCGAGGGTATGTTTTGTGTGTTTTCAGGTCTCAAGTGTTCAAGGAATGATGTTTCGATGAAAAATGAGGTAAAGGAAGATATGGAGATCCAAATGAAAAATTTTTAAATTCAAGGTTGTGCCTCAACAAGAAAAGAGTGTCATGGCATGATTGGACAAAAGTATAATGCCACAGCGGTGGAAAATGGATGTCACGGCGCATTCAAAGCAAAAGTTTAGTGTCGCGGTGGGATAAAAGTGATGTCATGGTGCATGAACTAGGACAATAAGCAAAAGTTCAGGTTTCCTTGTTTTATTGGAATTCCATAATTTAATCTGATTAGGATTCCTCAAGACACTTGTACATGAACTAGGAATATAAATAAATCCTTTTTTAGCAAAATAAAAGAAGAGAGCCGTGGGAGACAAAGTGGATTACAAGCAGACAAGAGTAATAGCAATCCAAAGTGAAGATTTAGCAAATTGAGGCACAGCACTCCCTTCTCATAAGTTGGAGCGTAGAGCAAGATATTAAACCACATCTAAGAAAGGGAAGGTAGGAACGGCCAGAAACATCATTGGAATCATCATGTCAAGGAAACAAGCAAGCACTGGTGTTCCATGGAAATTCATCCAACAAATAAACTAGAAAAAACTTGCGCAAAAACCATAAAAAATTATAACTTTTTCTTAAAAATTCAAATAAGCTACATGCCCCACCGTAAGCACACAATGTTCATATAACATACCTTAACCTACCACCATAAAAAAATGAATTCATTCATTTTAGGAGAATAAAATAAAATTTCCAATTTAGAAAACTGTATGTTATATCTTAAAATTCATTGGTACATAAAAATTATAATATTGAGAGCAGATACAGTCTGTGAGTTTATATTATGCAACAAGAAAAAGGCATTTCAGCTGGAAGGCACGTAACATGGTTAACACTATTGGCTTACCTGTAGATTGTGCCCCTTGAGAATCACCAAAACCCTGCTTGAAAGCAGCTCCATTTTGTGTAGACTTCACAAAATTACAAAATAGTTGAATCTCAGAAAAATTATTCCAACCACAATTTATAGAAACAGCTAACTGACAACACTTACATCCTGGAACTGAGAATCCTTGGATGAACTTGTTTCTGAATCTTCAAAGTTTTCAAAAGGAATTCTTTGCATGGTGTCATCTGGGGAAACATCAACAAAAGCTGCAAGTAGCAGTCGTATAAGGATTCCTTACAGGAAACTATCAAAAATCACATAAGCATACTAAAATAGCAGTATATCAAGGATTGACTGACCAAATGAAATGGCCAATATTAGTCAACAATTGTTCACTTTCAGCAGGTCACAAATGCCTAGGTATTAATATTGCATTTCTAATAATAAGATCTAATCATATTTGTAAACTGCCATCTCATGCACACAAACACACACAAAAGTCAGAGCTAGCTCTCAAAACAAATTCAATACTATCGAAATATATCAAAAACTTAAAATTAGTTCTTTTACTTAAAAATTTTCATTTTCTTGGATGCAATAGAAGAACACTGAAAAATAAACCGATTGTATTTGCACACTATTCAAATATCAACAATGTGAACAATTTCCAGATTTCCAGGTTCAAATTAGAAACTTATTTGAAACCTTAACCTCTCTGATTGTCAAAATTATAATTTATTGATCAAGATAAATTCAGATATTCACATAATAATGACAAAGCAAATATAACAAAATAACAAATGACAAAACTTGTTGGACTGTTTCTTGAAGCACTTAATTTAAAAAAGAAATAAAAGCATGTTTGTATTGTAAGGATTACAAAGCATAATATATTGACAGATAACTTATATTAGAGGTAAGCATGAACTCCTTTCCTACCATATTTCTTTGGCTCCTCCTTCACTTCTGTTTCACTCTTAAATTCTGTTTCATTTTTTACATCGGTGGCTGAAGCAGCTTCCACTTTAGTAGCAGGTACATCAACTGTAACTGAAGGTTGAGTAGCAGGTGAAAAAGGTGCACCAGGCCCTGAAGGTGACGGAGTTGGAAAGGGAAAAGGTGATCCCGGAGAAAAGGCAGCATTCCTAAATTGGTTGTTCTGAGTATTCATCTGGTTCATCATTGTTTTCATAGCTTGTTGCATTGCATATTGCTGAAAGACAATTAAAAAAACATGCACAGTCAAATTTTCAACAGTCACACGGTATGAACATTTTGCACCTCTGCATGTAAGTAAATGAACCATTGATCTGATAAAGACAGATCAACATGGCTTATTCTCATCAAAAAAGCCTTCTTTGAACAAAACCTAGAGTCTCTTTATGTGTTCAATCCAAAAAAAGTAAGGAAAATTCTAAACCTGACTGAGACATGTCCTACATGTGACTAGGTGTAACACAAACACACCACGTTCAACAGAAAAAGTATTCTCTTTTAAGAGTCCATGAAACTTAAAATTTTAGACACCAAACTCTTCCACTGCAGAAAATTAGTAAGTGAGACTCATGAACAGGCTAAGCCATCCATATTAATGACTATGATTATCTAGGTGATAAAACACATGAACTTGAAAGTAAAAAGGGGAACCGCATTCTTACCAACAAACACAGAGAGCCTTCTAGAATCAGAGCAAAAATGAAATTAAATAATTACAGCAAAGATAACAGCGAAGAATTTTTTTTTTCAACTGAAAATACAAGAAGTTAAAACAGAAAACTCAGGAAGGAAGATTGTATGAGAGAAAGATCCAGCAAGACTATCACTGAAGAATCAAATCCACGTAATGTATGTCCAGTAATTAACAATGACTAATACAAGATTACTTTTATTTTCTCTTCAGGGAAATAATTCTGAATGAGGAATTCTCAACAGAGTGCAAGCACCCAGATGCTACGATCTGATGATGAGGTTTCAATTTCAGAATAAAAGTTTATATCTGACTCTAACAAAGAGATAAAGCACCTAAGTCCATCTGCAGAAAATATGAAACTCAGCCTCTATTAAACAGGTCATACTCAAATATGGGCATTAATGAACAAAATGATTCCAGAACAAACTTCCCATAAACAAACAACTATAACCAAACAACTTAAAGTTTCATGCCTAATCATTCACACAATTTATATGTCAAACACATAAAGCATCTAACATGTACAACAGACAAACTCAGCAGAAACTTATAGCATGGTTATAAACCCTTGAATTACGAAATGAACTTGTGTCCTTGCCCAGACACAACAATCTTTCAGGCTGGCCATAAAATTGTCATTTGCATTGCTTCATCAGCAAGCTCACCTGCTCCTTCTACAAAACTAATACAACTCACATAGCCGTACATATTGGACTCCAAATGAATGGAACACTCACCTTCAATCTCGATGCTGCCTGTCAATTCATTCAGTTGATTAAAATATAATATATCTATAAAAGCTTTCTGGTAAGTGTATCCAATAGTGAACTTAAAACAAGGTAAGCAAATACTTGTACTCACAAATGAAAATAGCGCTGAGAGACCAACACCCACTCCAACCCAAAACAGAGGCGAACCTCTACATAGGGAACCAAAACAAGAACTTTAAACTAAATACAATAAAGATAAAAACCAAAGAAAAGAAACGGAGCACTTTGTAAAAAAGCATTTCAGTGATTTTGCAAAGCACTGAAAGAAAACAATTATGAATACTTCCTCAGAAAATGCTTCAAGCCCTATCCTATCCCAAGAACGTTTCTTCATTGAAAAAATAAGAAGCAGCCCAAACAAAAGAAAACGTCTAATGGGTATCCAATTTAATAGCTTTTTTTCAAATAAATTTAAAAAAAAAAGAAAAAAAAAAAGAATTACACGCTCGATGATGGTGGCGGCACTGTTAAATTCGGATTAACGCCGACTGAAGAAGTATGCTGACCACTTGAAGAAGATAAATTGGCGAAAGCATCCGCACCAGCTTTCCCTGTCAATCAAAGCAAGTCAAAACCACATAATTAAATTGATTAGACGGGGCAAAGAAAACGCACCGTTTTGGACCATTCGACGAGGACCGGCACGAGCACAGACGGAAATTTTAGAGATCCTGGCCGCAATTCTCGAAGAATGAAGCGTAAAGGGCATAGCACAGGAAGAGTTTCTTCTGAGTCTAGAAATTTCTCTGGTAGGGTTCCTGAAGCCAGTGTTAGCAAACACTAGTTTCGGACTTGGAGATGAAACCAAGGCCATGTTTAGGTTTTCCATTGTCTCTCAATTTTTCAAAAAACCACTGAAAACATGTATCAAAGACGAAGAAGAAGTAGACTACTATATTTAGTGTAAAGAAAACGAAGAGATGATTTCTTGCACAGGTCTTTGGGGTTTCAACGGAGCATGAACATGATTGAAGAACCTAGTTTTAGTGTTATTTCGGGATCCAATTATTGGGCTTTCTCTGTCAGGCCCAGATCGTAATGATTAAGGGTATCATCCTGAATATATTATTTGAAGTAAATCACATTTTCTCACTCCAGCTCTAACCTAAAACCTTTTTCACGGTTCATGCTATAATACTTTTTCATTTAAAATCAAATTTTATTAACAAATAAAACCTGACCCAATGGTCGAAAATAAAATTATAATTTTACTCTACAATTTTATTTTTAAAATTATTATATAATAACATCAAATTTATACAATTTAAAAATAAAACTTATTTAAATATTCAAATTACCTAATAATCCCCTAATTATTATTATTATATCATTAAAAAATTAAGCAATATGTAATAAATAAGTAATATAAATATTATATTACTAACTAATAGAACATTAACTAATTTCAAAATATATAAGAATGAACATGATAATTTTTAAATAAACGGTGTCATGGTTGTGTTTTCCAAAAGAAAAAAGTGTTAATAATGTAAAATCATGTGTTTTGAAAGTGAAATATAATTTTTTAAAATTGAGGGTGTTTTTAAAATTTTAAAAACTTTAATATGCACCTCATTAGTTTTAAAATGATAATTGCATATCCAAAAAATTGAAAAGAATGCAACAAATTAAGAGTTAAATTCATATTACATACTATTTAACAATATTAGTATTTTTAAAATACATGGGGATGAGTATGATAATTTCTAAAAGCAGTATTATATGTATAAATAATATATATAATTTTATACATAAAAAATGATATTTTATCACATGATTGGATAGTTTTAATTTAAAGATAAAAGAACATTTACTCGTATTATAATATATCATTATTTATATATAAAATTGTGTATATAATTTTATTGAATTTCTAAAAGAGTTTCGTCGTGACTAGGATTTTCAAAAGATTTTAGAGATTGATTTGTGAGAGTTTTCAAACTATTTAAAGGTTAAATTGTTATGTTTAAAATATTTAGGTTTGATATATAAAAGAATTTTTTTTCAATGTTAATGAAAGGTAAATTTACTATTTTGCCTTTACACTGTCAGTTTGTTTAAAATATTTTAAAAAAACTAAATATTTATCACATTTTTTCCCTAAATTTAAAAATCTAAAAATTTGATCCCACCCAAAGTTTAAAAAATAATTATTTCCCCCTAAAGTTTTTCAATCATTGGTATTGACAATTAGAGACAATGATGATTGTGTTCTCTCTCTCCTGTATCTTCTCTCTACTTTAGTCATTATCAACTGTCTTAGTCGAAGATAAAGATAAAATCATATTTGTATTATCTTCATATCGGACAAAGACGATGAATTATCATCCTCTAAGACAAACATAAACGTTTTCATCTCAATAATAGTAAGAGATGGATCAAGATGAAGAGAGAAGCTAGGAGGAACAAAGAACACAACTTTTGAGTTCTCTAGAGCTCGATAATGGTAATTGAAAAAGTTTTAGAAAAAAAATACTTATTTTTCAAATTTTGGATATAGTAAATTTATTAAAATTTTAAATATAAAAAAATTAATTTTTAAAATATTTTTATTAAATAATAATTTTACTTTTAACAATAAATCTAAAAATTAATGAATATATGGGTTTTTAAATTTTTAAAGTTAATTAATAAAAACTTGGAAAAAATGTACTCTTCGGGTGGGAATAAGCCCTCTGGCCGTCCAATATTTCAACAAAACTTAAATTTTTTGGATACATCCGCATAATCCATTAAAGTCATTTAAAATGTTTAAATGCATAAAAAAAAAATATTTTAATTAGTTTTTCTAAAATTTATACCTCTTCAATTATAGCAAAGTGCTGTTTGAGCTTTGACGTGGAAGCATTTGACTGGCGGACATTAAATAGAATCCAACGTATAAATAAAACCGTAATCTGAGAGAAGCATCTGAGTCAATGGGCATCTCGAAGACTTGCGGGCCCTTCCGGGTAGAAGCCCAACTCACAAACCTTAGAAAAACATAATTTGTCTAAGAATCCCGTGATCTTAATCGCTACTCTCTTATTTTCTCATTTTTACACTTTTATTTGATCTTCGGCTTCGCCAACCTCTTTACATCTGCAATTTCAGGTATTATTTTTCAGATCACAAATCTTGTTTGTTAGTTTATGTTGAACCTTTCTTTTGGTTAAAAATTATGATTTTTTCTTATTTGATTTATGTTATCATTCGCATCACACGTCGGATTTGAGGCTTGCAGGTCTTGTATGAGATTAATTAATTTCTTTTTTAAATTTTCGTTTGGAAATTCTAACTTAATTCAAAATTTGGTTGATTATTGTTAATTATTTTAAAAGTAAGTAGTTATCAGCGATAGTGCATGTCAGGTTATGTGCTTTTTCTATAAAATTTTCTCATTTGAATTTTTTATTTTCTCTGTTTGGGGTTGAGAATCATAACACTTTGTGAAAAGTAACGTGAATATCTTATTTGTTGAATTTGAGTTTTCAAGCTGGTGATAGCTCCAGTTCTTATGGAGCATGATTCGAGTCTTGTTTGAAATTTCAGATCGAAAGTTTATTGCGGGGGTGTTGTTTGATGGTTCTTTGTGTTTAATTGAACTTGTCTTTATTTTAGCTTCCCTGGAGAAAGAATGTGGCCATGATGCCGTTGGTTTTTATTAGTCATCTCATGTCATTCATGCTTAGGTTTGCTGGTTTATTTGCTTTTTAAGAAGATTGAAATTTGTGCTTCTAATCCAATGGCTACAAGCATGGACATGTCTCTTGATGACATAATAAAGAGCAGGAAAAAGAATGGTAGAGTTAGAGGGCAAGGCAGAGCCCCTCGTGGCCGCAGTGGCGCAGGAAGTTCTTTTAACAGTGGAAGAATGCCAGGGCCTGTTCGTAGAGGTCCTCTCACAGCGAAAGCTCAGCCAACATCATATACCATTGCCAAGGCAAGCTCAAAAACTGTGGATGTTATATACGGATGATGAAAATTTAATAAGCATAAGAAACTCATATACGAGAGGATCTCTGAACCTCTTTTGGATTTTCAGAGGGGATTTTAAATGTTATATCGATCATGAAGAAGCTTGTTTTGGCTCGAATACTAAGTTTATCACCACCTGTTGCATTTCTACCACTATCTTCATGATTTATTTATAATTATGAGTTATTTGGATGAATCCTGGGGACTTTGCTATCAGATCTCATAAATATATGCCGAAGTGCTCCAGTGCCACATTAAGTTATTATGCTACCTACTAGCATTTTTTGTGAAGGAGCTTCAATAGGTGAACAATAAAAATGGTGCTCATCAGTAGCTTAACATCGTTTAAGAATTACTGCAGTCAAGTTCTCTATATCTACGTACAATCATATCATGTTGTTTCATTCACGTTAGTGTTTCATGGCCGGTGGTTTAGACTCGGAGTTTATTACTGGATCCACATCCTATGTGCGGACTTCCTTCAGTGCAGGATTTCAGTTACTGTTTTAGTTCATGGCATTTTTGCAAAGGAGCTTCCTTCGCTTAACTTCAGAACTGGAGCTCTCACAATTAGCATAGCAACACTTTGTATGCAGTGGGTCAAATCTTTTACTGCCATCTACGATCTGTTAACTCAATTGCTGGTGTCTGATTACTGGGTTGCTTGAGCTTTTACCTAACTGGATTCTACTTGTTAGTGGCTTCTTTTGTTCTGTTGGAATTTTTCTGATATCTGGTTGATATTAAAGAGTTGTGAATCATTTTGCTATCTTGTCATTAGCTGACTTGTTTTTCTCCCACTGGGTTTTTTTCCTGCTTTTATCAGTCTTTTCGCAGAGCCAAGAGTTTTCCCTGGCAACATGATTTGTTTGAAGACAGCCTTAGAGCTGCAGGAATATCTGGAGTAGAAGTTGGTGCAAAGTTATGTGTTTCAAACTTGCATATTGGGGTGACCAATGAAGATATAAGGGTACAACTTGAACTATATGTTCTAATCACAAATACCCTGAAAGATTTTTGAAAAATTCCTCATGGATATTGGTGTGCATCTCAGGTACTTTTCTCTGAGATTGGAGAACTGAAACGATATGCTATTCATTATGACAAGAATGGTCGTCCCAGTGTAAGACATTTTTCAAGTGCCCATTTTTTTTTCAGTTTTTTGCTTTTTATTCTGGTTCTGTTTTGTTTTCTGTCCAGTGATTTTGATGTCATTTCTTCCATGAGGTGAAGATGATGTGTTAGATATATGCTGAATATGTTTTGCATCATACTGGGATCGTTATTTGTTAGAATAGCAGAAAATAACATATATATACAATTAAAACCAAATTTGGATCTGTTTACCTGCATATTTTTCTGTTGGATATCCTTTATTTGTCTTCTATACTGTGCTTTAGTTTCCAATAAGGTCTTGTAGCTTTACTGGAAAAAAGGATGGGTGGCTTGGTTGGTTGTCGTAATCTCTTTTGTTATTAGGGTATATGTACGACTATATGTCTATGTACACATGTTCATCGCTGTACATATATGGAAATGGATAGCTATGGATAGACAGTACCGTCAATGGAGCACGAAATATATTAGCAATCTTGTTTTAGATGTTTTGCCTCATGAACACCATATTCAATTTGTATATTTGGACTTGGAGATGCCATATTATTCTGGATCTATTTTTCTATATTTCTTCTGCTTCACTCTCTTATCCCTCTTTTCTACTGGTTCATTCCCTGACTTGGCTAACTGTATATTTTCTGTTAGTTTCTAGATTTTTGTGCAGCCTCTATCTATTGTATCACGTGATTTAGATTTCGTATCCAATGCCTGAATTTTTCTAGATATTTTAATGATGTGGTACTGTATTTCTTCAATTATATAATTGACTGAAAATATCCGATTGCTGTTGTTTTAGCCTATTACTTCGATGATTTGTCATTATTCTTGTTTTACCTCCAAGTAAATTGCTTAATGCTTGTTGTATGTTTCAGGGTTCAGCTGAAGTTGTGTATACCAGAAGAAGTGATGCATTTGCGGCTCTTAAGCGGTATAACAATGTGTTGCTTGATGGAAAGCTCATGAAAATTGAAATTGTGGGCCCCAATGCGGAAGTGCCCATTTCAGCTCGTGTGAATGTAAGCGGAGCGAATGGAAGGCGAAAGAGGACAGTGGTTATGACGTATGTGGATATGATTTATTTATTCTTTTATATTAAAAAGTACTTATGATTGGCTCATGATGTGATGTTGAGCTAATTGACATTATTTATTGTGTTTTCTGGATTTGCATCTGGTCATTCAAGTGTTTCAGGGGCTGGTTATGATTTTTGAAATCAATGATTATGGTTGTTTGGTATTCACATATTTGTGTCTGCTGATTGAACCAGGATTACTAACAATTAGTGGTCTTGAATTTATTTATGATATTAATTGCTGCATTTTATACATGTTTACTTTAGTTAACCAGAATCACTAACTATTAGTAGTCTAATATCACTAGAATAGAAATTACTGATAATAGGAGACTATCCATATTTATACTTCTCCTGGAACTATTACCCTTTTTTATGATATCAGTTGTTGTATTTATTGCACGATTACTTTGTTTTGACATTCAGGGATCTAGGGTTGTTAGAACAGCTTGTTCACCTTTGTGTAAATCTTTTTTCTCAATAGTATTCATTCTTCATCTCATTTTTTTTATTGAAACAATATATTTTCCAAATACACATTATTAACATTAATTGTACCCTTTGGGAAATAATTGGTTTTGTTGGGTTTGATGATATATATTGTTTATTACCAAATTGTATGGTGTTTCTTTATGCATGATGTGAAAATATCCAAGTTTATATTTAGAATAACATTTATGGTTCCCTATGTCGATGATCATATACAATTTTGTAAGTTGCTTCTGATTTATCACCTCACCCGGATGAACTATATAACTCTAGTCTCTTATATATTTAATCTATATCCTTTGAAACATAGCACATATGGAACTTTCATTTAATTTCCTCTCTGATGTATTTCTATTCTTGTTGATTTTTAATATTATACTTTGCTCTGTACTGACAGTTGATATTTTACGCAGGCCTGGATCTGGTCATCCAGTGGGCTCTGCTATTATAAATCGTGGTTCTGGGTAAGTTTTTTGATGAAGATTCTGACACTGCCTTGTTTTACCCTTACATTGGCTTTAGTATTTTTTATGGTTTGCCATTATGATATTATCAAAAGCTTTTCTTGGTGGGTAGTTTTATTTTTTTCAATCCGGAATATATCGCAAATTATTGTGGCATATCTGATTGCTTGGTACATTTTCTTTTGTTTTGATCCAGTCCTGCCAAGTTGAGTATGGCCTGTGCTTCAGTAACTAAATCTTGTGCATGGGATATATTTGATATTAGTGATTGATATGTTGTTGGTTGTTGCCACAGTCAGAGCCGTCGTGGATATGTGAGGAATAACCGTGGCCGTGGCCGTGGCCGTGGTCGTGGTAATGGCCAGGGGAAGAAGAAGCCTGTTGATAAGTCAGCCGCTGAACTAGACAAAGAACTGGACAAATATCATGCAGAAGCGATGCAGAGTTAGTTGATTTTCAAGCAGTGTAAATGTGCAAAATGATCTATTACTGATGTGGTATTTTTCCAGTCTGCCTTATCTTGATGCATGTGTTTGCCTTCAATTACTGATACATTCTAGCTTAGTGTAAATGAAGCAGTTGGATTTTATGAGAATATGGCATTTGATCATTAATTCATATCTTAGTCCTTTTTATGATTCCCTACATCACTAATTGTCTCTCCCACCACTACATTTCATGTGCATTAATCGTTGCTAAATGGCAGTGCTTAATATTGTATGTAACTGTTAGTGTAATCTGATTAGCTTTATTCAAGTTT
Source organism: Mangifera indica (assembly GCF_011075055.1). Lineage (NCBI taxonomy): Eukaryota > Viridiplantae > Streptophyta > Magnoliopsida > Sapindales > Anacardiaceae > Mangifera > Mangifera indica. The sequence continues at coordinate 10,500,841 of NC_058151.1, read as the reverse complement.
TTTAAAAGCCTTCTAGTATTCAAGTAGAGGTCATAAAATCTTCTTTTGTTCTGAACTTGTTTTTGGGTGGGCTTGAAGGCAATTTATTTCCCACTTTGAGAATTGGCAAATTGGTACTGTTAAGTTATTTACTTTATGCTAATAAATTATTTACATTTTGGTTATAAATAAATTGGGATAGAAAATTAACACCAAATACTAAAATTTACAAAGAAGCAGCAATTTTGTTCACTGTTTGGACAAAATGAATTTGGCTTAGACAGAGGACTCTGCTCTTAACACATTTTCAGTATACTGTACCTGGATGTTCCCCTTCATGACAAACCCGGGGTTGTATACAAAAAAAAAAAAATTGTCCAGAGATTTTAACAAGAATAAAACTATAGGTACAAACAAATTTTATTAACTTATCTATAAAATTGAAATAACAACTTGTGATTAAGTGATGTGATTGTTTTTTTTTTTTTCCTCACATGTTACTACATTAAGTTGTATGAATAAGTTTGTATAATTTATTTGTCTATGTAGTATTACTAACAAACATGAAAGCTGGCAATCAGGAAATATTCCCTCAAACCTAAAGCAAGAAGAAAAGGCTTAACTATGGTTTGGAAGCATCCATATCTTTGTTTAAAATCATTTCTCCTTCTTCACTCTTCTTAAAAAGCTTCTCAACCAAGTGATCCCAATTACCACTACTAGACTTTGATTTAGTGTTTGATGCATCCTCGTGCTCACCTTGTGAAGAGTCAGCCTCATGTTTTTGAGGCTCCTCTGGTTCGGTTACGGCATGGGGTATATTCAAACTAACAGCCCTGTCCAATGCATCTTTGTGTTCTTTTTCAATGGTCTTTTGCCTTTCCAGTTTCTGTACCATTGGAGGAGTTGTGATTGTTTCTGGGCTGTTTTCTCTCATTCTCTACAATCAATAACAGTGTTAACTTTCAGCAATCTAGATAGCAGAAAAAAAATTGGCTCAAAATAAGTTTGTTATGCTCTAACACCAGTTTGCACCAAGAGAAGCAGCAACACTTTCATAAAAAAAGAACAAAATCTCAATGCAGAATCTGAGTGACCATAAAAAAGACCTCAAGTTTGAACTGACCCTTCCTGGGTATTGAAATTTCAGAATCAGTATGTCCTACTAAGCAGAAAAGTTGTATATACTTTGAACAAATTGGATATAGGCAGATCTAGTGATGCACATAAAACATAGCCTCATTATAGAGACCATAAGTGAAGATGAAGAAAAAGACCATAACTACTAATCCAGGGTAAATGAAGCTTACTTCTAAAGCTTTCTGTGCTTCCTTTTCTATCCAAATAATCGCATGATCGGACGTGGCATTACAAGATAAGACAATATGTTCAAATCTCCCATCTACAGGAATAGCGGTTCTCACTTCCGGAGGAAACCTCCCACATCTGCAAAATGACAGGGAGCCTAGTTCAGGACAACCACAAACATAAACTGAAAGAGAAAATAAATGAAATATGGCCCATGAAACCTTATATGAAGCTCTATTCACGTGATAGAAAAGTTACTAAAACAATGTTTTCCATCTTCACAAATGCCCCTTTTAGCATGAGCCAAAAGTTACAAACCCATGAACCAGTTAGGAAAGTCACAACCATTTGAGTTTCACATGGTGAAGATAGATGTGGTGGCTATTGCCATGACATTTTTCTTTAATTTACTCCTGTTTTAAATAAAAATGAAATTTTGAAGCACCGAATTGATCTTCTTCCAGACACTGTTCTTTATTGTTTCTTAATTTCTAGTTTCAAAGGAACAGACCAACACAATCTCTAACCTTAGTACAATCCATAGGTCAATGATCAGGGACAAGATGACAGCAGAATCAGTAAGCCATAAGAAAATCAGGGCTACTTTCATCCTTAAGCAATACTTAGGAGCAAAACTGATGCAAGTCCAATTTCTTTTAACCTAGAATGAATACAAATATGGTTGTAGTAACAAAGGGATAGTGGAGTTTCAGATCGATTAGTTATGATGACGATGCATTATGGGCAATACAAACCCATAAATTGAATGTGCTGTTACCTGCAAAATTTTCTCTCCACAAGATGATACATTCGACCAGGTGCATAAAGTCTTCGAGGATCTCTGAGCTTTCTACCTTCTGGTATGAAGGTGTCCCTCAAGCACACCAAAAATAATAAACAAGGCAAACTGTTCAAAGCATCAAGCCCTGCTTTCAGAGATCATAAAAAATTCCCAGAAAATGAAATAAAAGGAACAAGGAAAAAGTTATATCTTTGTAACAAGAACACTAACCAGAATATTGACTCGAAAATATCTTCCAAAGGAGTAGCTGTTCTAGGTAAGAAATCATCCTGTAAAATAATTAATCTCAAATTATTCACTATTAAGAATGCCAGTCAAAATAATACCCTGTATATATCAAGCGTAAATTCTAACAATAAATAAATCATACGGTAAAATTTCAGTAATGATCAAACTCCATACCTGCAAAATAACAGAATTAACCACATCAGCATACTTAACAGCCAAATTCAGGGACATACACCTTGCCGGCGCGACGGCGTAACAGTGAATCTTAGTCCTTGGAATCCCACCTAACTTATCTCTATGGTTGACCACCATTATAGTAGCCAACGCCGCCACCCCGGAGCCCAAAGAATGCCCTACAAAGATAAAATCATACTCACTCCCATTCTCAATCCACAGTCTTTTCAAAGTCTCACTCTCTTGATTCAGCAACCATTCCGCAGACTTCAACAGCCCATGATGAACATATCCTCCGTCAAACATTTGTCTCCCCAATCGATTATCCAACAAAGTTTTGTAATCACTTTCTTTGGCCAGATTAAGCCCGCGAATGGCCAAGATTATTTCTCGGTTGTCGTGATCAACATAGATGAGGTAAGGAGGCACGTGGCCGAGGGTTTGGTCGTAAGTGGCGCGCTTGACAAGCCAGTCCGGGTTGAGTTTGTAGCCGCCAGGAGGAGGGAATTGTGGGTGGCGGAGGTCGGTCTCGTAGACAGCTAAGATAAGTTGGCAGAGACGTGGGACAGGCTCGAACTCGTGAGGAGTGGCGGCGGCCCAGGAGGCGCTGTCGTCGGAACCCACGTAGGTACAACGTTTCCAGAGCCAGCGGGCGCAACCAAAGACGACAACACACTCGACTCCGCAAGTTACTGACATTTGTTGCAGGAGAAGAATGAAGAAGATGACAAAGGTTGAGCTAATTGTCTTTTGAGTTGATCAATTAAGTTTTATGCTTGACCCTTTTTTAACTTTTTGTCTAAAAATATGTGTGAATTATAGCTATTATTAAGTATTAAAATAAAAAAATTTATAAATATAACTAAAATTATATAATTATAAATAATTATTATGTAAAATTAAAATATTATTTTCCTTTAATACATTAAAGATTATTAAAAATAATTATTCTAAAATATTCTCATATTATTTAATATATTAAAAATAAAATTATATACGTTTATTTTGAATATACAAATATATATATGTTTAATGTGTGTTATCATATGAATATCATATCATCATTAATAATAAAAAATATCAAAAAATTTTTAATTACCGAACAAACCAAATAAAATAATTTTAATAATAAAAAATAAATTACTTATTTGAGTACACAATTATTACTTTGAACCAAAATACATTGTGAAACTTTTAATGAATTAATTTGCTTATTTATATTAAAAAAATCTCTATTTTTTAATTAAATTTTTCTCTGGTTGATACCTGGATATGATATAAATCCCCCTGAATCTCCCCTTAATCTCCATCATCCTTCCCCGGTTGATGCCTTGATATGATATAAATCCAAGGAAAACAAGAAAGATGGACAATTCACCAACTCGGTTTTTAACATTACTATACATACTTTCGGCTCGAATATATAATTGGATATACGTATTATATATCATCATATAATTTAATATTTTTTTATATATTTATATAATTTAGTATTACTTTATAAAATATCTTTTATACACTTAATTAGTGTTTTTAAAATTGCATCAGACTAGCCAATTCGATCGGTTAAATCATGAATCAGTTCACAATCTGATCCGATCCGATATATATATATATATATATATATATATATATATAGACTAATTTGAAATTCAGTCAAATCCGATAAATTGGTCAAACCAAAAAAACTAATTAAAACTAATAAAACTAAATTTACATAATATTACACAGTTTTTGTCTTACATTAAAATTTGAAAGAGTTAAAGTTGGTACGCTTTTATTGAATTAATGATAAAATTAGTAATTTATTTTTCTTTTATCTATTTTACTATGTAATAGAATCATGATAGTTGAATCGTATATTGTATTTTGTATCGAGTATCTTATCATATCATGTGATATAACTTTTAATAAATATAATAACAAAAAATATACTTGACAAGTCATAATTTTGAAAAATATTATGAGTACTTTTGAAAATTTAAAAATTTTTACATACACATTTACTACATCATTATTTTCTCTAAAAAATATATCAATTTGTATTGATAATATGTATAATATTGTAGGTTACGTATCATATTATATAATATGTTTACTATATCTTATTAATTGTGATACACTCTATGATACATATTGTTTTCCATCTGTATCATATTATATTATAAGATATGTATCGTATATCGTAAGATACTGATAACTATAAATAAAATGTCAATTGTTTGATTAACATATTTGATTTTTTTTATTTTACTGAATTGAAATTTATGCTTCAAAGAAAGAAATATACATTATTGTTATTAATAATCGTACAAAGTTGCTCCTAATGAATTTCATAAATTTTATGTTTAAAAAATGTAATAAATGTTTAATACTATTTAAAAAATATTTAATAATTTGAGAATCAGTTAAACTAATTGATTAAATCAATTAAACTATAAATTCATGAAATAATCAATTTCATCATTACTCTGATTTTAAAAATATTATACCCGATTTTATCTCACAATATATAGTTTGATTGTAGTATTAAATCTTAGTTTCCTTTTTTTTAAATTTAAATTTCAGAAATTATTATTAAAATATTAAATAGATGTGAATGTTTCATAATATTTAATTGTAAAATCTGTGGATCTCTTAACTTCGATTAAACCTCAGGATAAAAGCTATGATTTTTTTTTTTTTAACGAAGAATCTCATCCGATTATTAGATTATATTAGAATCAATCATATTCAATATAATAAATTATAAATCTAATAATTAATTTTATAATTATTAAATTAAATAAATTAAAATTTAATTTTAATATATTAATAAAAAATTTAAATTTATACTTTTTTTTTATTTTGGAAGTCATATCCCATGCACCATTATTTTGTTTTTTGGAGGTCTAAAATTGAAATTAATTGTATTTTTTATAATAAATTAAATACTGAAAACAAAAAAGTTGACAGCTTGGCAACAGCTGTTTTGTTCCTAGTGGGGGGGATGACAGGCTAAATGCTACAAGCTGGCAAAGTTACAAGGCAATCACATGCTGGTTCTTATAAATTAAAGATAAACCTATGCCAATATATTTTTGAAATACAATTTGAAAAAAATAGGTAATGTATTATATTATAATTAATAATTTTAAATTAAAAATAAAATATTATTAATTACATAATAATATATTTTTTATATATTTAAATTATATATAAAAAATATCTATATATAATATTACTCATAAATTAAAGTTTTTTTTAGAGAAAAAAAGCAAATTAAAAGAAGAAAAACTATACAAAATTGAAGAGAAACATTCTACATTGTGTCAAGTAAATCCAAGGCATATTAATTAGTTTAGACGTGAGAAAATAGAATCCCATATCAATTAGTATTTTAAAAACAGTATTGGATCAGTCAATTTAGTCAGTTCAATCAAGAATTAATATATAATTTGATCTGATTTTTATGTAATTGTCGACTAATTGAAAAATTGGTCAAACCTAATCAAAGTCAGTTATACAAATAATATATAAACTTTAATTTATAATTTTTTTTTTTGTATATATTTGATTGTAAATGTAAAAGGGTTTGTGATATTAAAAATTAAAATTAAGAATTTATGATAAAATAAATATAATTTATGTGAATTATTTGTAATATAATATTGTGTATTGTATTATTAATATAAATAAATAAATTTAAAGTCATATCGATCATTTTGAGTGACAAATTTAAGAATATTTAATAAATAACACTCTTATTAATTAATTAAATAATTTTATATTGTTATGAAATGGTAATTCAATATTTCATAATTATTTACTCAATTATACTAACTAAAATTGAAATTGATTCGTTGAACTAATTGAATAAATCAAACTATATACTAATGAGATGATTGATTCGACTATTAATGTAATTTTAAAAACATTGATATGAACTTTGAACATTTCCTTTAGTAGTCCAATTCATTATGGACGGCCTTTAATTCTAACTAATTAAGTTTAGATTTAACTGCCCGTCCAAGATATTTTTTATGAATCCCCTTGAAAGATTTAATTATATCATATTCAATTGTCAAATCTAGTTATTTGATTGATTCTTATCAGCCTAATTTTATTTTAAAATCACATATTCAGAAGTTTCCATTATTGTCAAATTCAATAATAATAATAATAATAATATCAGATTTGATTTTTGTCAAGGCCAAAGAAGTATTTTCCACACAAATTTTAGCTTATCTTAAAAAATATATTCACGGTAGACCTGGCCACAGGCCAGTTTGGCTCAGAATCGGACCGAAACAGGCTCGTATAAAACTGGAACCGGAACCGGAATCAGAATCGAAATCAGATTTAGACAGTTCAGTTCTGGTTTATATAATTTTAAACCGTAAAATCGTTGTTTACATCCGGTTTATGAACCGGCGGTTTACATATTCCGAACAGATAATTTTATTTATTTTTAATTATTTTAATTTTTTAATTAAAAAAAAAAGGAACCAACGGTTCCCTGCAAATATACAAGGGACATATTTCAAAATCTTTTGCAGGAGAGGTCCCTTGCATATTTTCTAAATTTCGTTTCACCGCCCCCCCTTTTTGAAATTTTTTTTCTATATATATTCATTCAATCTCTCAACTCTCCCACACTAAATCCTTCAAACTCTCTCATTTACTCTCATTCTCATCCTTACAATTCTTAATACTCTCACTCTTTTAATTAAATTCTTCCAAATTTAATTAAATTCTTTCTTTATTTTTATTAATTTCAATTTCAATTTTTATTATACAATTCATAATTAATTATATAAATTCTATAATTAATTTTATTTGTTATTTTTTTATTATCTTTCATAATTAATCATATAATTTATTTATATAATTAAATTTATTTATTATATAAAAGTGGATAGTTCAAGAGCCGAATTACGCCAATATGATATAAAAGTAGACTTCAATGAAGAATCGCTTGATTTAATTACGAATAGTTCGATGACGAGAAATAATAGTCAAGATAGCAGAGGTGAATGATAAGGTAAGGGGGTATTGTCGACTATTGGATATGCAAAGATAAAAGAACTACGTAGACTTTGATTATTCTAAACCCCAAGAAGATACGTAGGAAGCTTAATTGAAAAATTAAGTCCAAGTCTTTCTTTTAATTTTCAATTATTATAATTAATAATTTAAAAATTAAATCAAGTTCATGTATTAGAATTGACAATTTAATGTTGGTTTTGAACCAGGGTCATGAACCAGAACCGTCAATTCTGAATCGGGGTCATGAACCCCAAGAAGATACGTAGGAAGCTTAATTGAAAAATTAAGTCCAAACCTTTCTTTTAATTTTCAATTATTGTAATTAATAATTTAAAAATTAAATCAAGATCATGTATTAGAATTGACGGTTCAATGTCGGTTTCGAACCAGGGTCAAGAATCGGAACCGTTGGTTCCAAACCGGGGTCATGAACTTGAACCGTCGGTTCTAAACCAGTTATAAACCGTCATATTACGGTTTCGGTTCAGGGTCCTTATTTTTTCGAACCGTGAATCAACGGCTTCGAACCGAAACCCCCGGTTCATGAACCGTGGCCAAGACTAATTCACAGTGTTTAAAAAATCTCTATATTTATTTATAAATTAACTTTTGTTAAAATTTTTAGTTATAAATAAAAAAATCTTTATTTTACTATTAAATCCTAAAAGTTTTTTCTCATATTTTAAAAACTAATAACTTTACGTTTACCCAAAGTTTGAAAAATTAACATTTTACCCCTAGAGTTTATTTCCCTTCTCTGACTACTATCATTCCGACTGACAGTTAACACTTTCCATCTATCTTCTAGATCTGGTCATGAAAGATGACTATCCACCACTATGAAAGAAGACGAAACGTCATATGGACAATACGATTAAGGACAACAAAGTGTCATTCTTCGTCATGTCTTTCAAATCTAGACGATGAAGGGTTATCCTTCGTCGGAGAAGATTGGTAGACGATCTTTATCGAAGAAGATTGGCAAATGATCTTCATTGGAAAAGAATGACAGAGAAATCGATAGCCAAATTCCCTAAGCCACTGAAGATGAAACCTAGAAATGATAAGAAAAGTGAATTTTTCAAAACTTAATCATAGGAAAAAATTCTTAGTTTTCTAAACTAAAAAGGAAAAATGATATAAAATTTAAAGGTTTAGTGATAAAATGATGATTTTATCTTATTTTTAATAAAAAATTTTAACAGAAATTAACTCATAGGTGAGTGTTTAAATCTTTGAAACACTGTTGGTATATTTTTAGTTTAGATTAAATTTTGGGTGGGACATTGTGCTTTGGCCTTCCATCAATGGCTGTGTCATCCCATTATAATTAAAAGTAGGTAGTTTACTTTTCTTTGTTTTGGGATGACTTCGTTTACACATAATGGTAGGTAAATTTACACGTAATGGTAGGTAAGGAGAGCGCCATGAGCATTTTAAAACTATTAGTTCTTAATTTCAAAATTAAAAAAATAATATTTTCCCAGTTTCCGTGAAAAATTAAATGTATTTTTGTTTGTTTATAATATATAAATATTATAAGATTAATATTATTTATATCTCTAAAATACAATCAAATCACTTTTTAATCATTAAATTTAAAATTTATTATTGGACCGTTATTTTTAAATGAAAATAAATAAATAAAACCTTAATTTTAATAGTTCTTGGTCACAATTTAGTTCTTTTAGAGTTTAGTATCCTATGATATGTAACACATCCCCGTACCCTTAAATAATTTAAACTAAGAGTTCTACCTTGCCATAATTTGTATGGAGAAGTTTTTGTTTTCTTTGAGGGCATTATATTATGCATATGACAAGCAATAAACACAATTACACCCCATAAATTTTTTGACAACTTTGTATTGAGTAGCATGATGTTAACCATATCTACTAATGTATGATTTTTCTTTTTGCCAAACCGTTTTGTTGTGTGGTATATGATGTACTTCTTTAATGTATTATGTCATATTGTTCACAAAACCAATTGAATTCATTAGGAAAGTGTTCATCCTCTCTATCACTTCTTAAAATTTTAATTTTCTTTTCCTTTTGATTTTCTATTAAAGTTCTGAAACATCCCAAAGGCTTGATCTTTTGTTTTCATTAAGTAAACTTGTGTATATCTAGATGTATCGTCTATAAAAGTTATGAAATATTTATTCCCTCATCTGGTTAACACACTATTTAATTTACATATATTTGAATGTATTAGTTCAAACAATTTTGTATTCCTTTCACTCTTGGGAAATTATTTCTTACTCATTTTAGCTTGTATACATGTATCACATGTTTTATGTTTTTTATTACTACAAGAAATTAAGTTATGTTTTGACATAAATTATAAGTATCTATAATTCACATATGCTAATCCAACATGCCACAAAGAATCAATATTAAAGTGCCTTGGTAGAGTTAAGTTTTCTCTTGTGATTACTTTTTCCACCAATATTATTCTTGATGTTGTCATTTACTCCAAAATCAATATAATGTACATTAGAACCAAACTCTGAAACAAAGTTTTTGTCATAGTTTATTGACTCTTGTTTCAGAAGTTGAGCTAAAGATAATTCATTGGTATTATACAATAATTTCTTTCTATAACCATTCCAAGTTGGTGGTAATTTTGCAATCACAGCAACAACTTGCAATGGTTTAGAAACTTCTACTTTTAAATCTTTTAATTTTGAAACCAAAAGTTGTAATCCATCTATTTGATTTATGACAGATTTATTGTCAATCATTTGAAATTTAAGATATTTCATGCAAGTAAATACGTCCTTACCTTGTTTTTCAAAAGTGTATTTCGCCTTAAGTGCACTCCAAATTTCCTTTGGAGATTGAATTGACGTATAGAGATTATATAAACGATTAGAGAGTTTAGGATGTACCCCTTACAACGAACCTCATCTTTTTCTCTTTGTTTGCGAGTGACTCTTTTCTTGTCATTATCTTCATCACTTGGTGGAGGCAAATTTGTCAAATTCGAGTCCAATACATAGTAGACACTTAATTTAGTGAGGAGAAAGATAATTTTATGTTTCCAGTGAGTGAAGTTTGTGTCATCAAAATGCTCCAACTTGTAGATTTTTGGATTAAGGAATTTATTGCAAGAAAAATCTAATTTTGTTGAGGCCATCGAAGCAAAATATCATCTTAAAATTGTTGGAGAAATTTGCTTGAACAAAGAAACGTTCAATGGCTTTGAGACATGTAGATTACTTTCTTTAAAGTGTATTTGCCCCCACTAGTTATATGGTGTTGCAAGGATATGACAAATTACTACTAAGATACAACAAAGCCTCTAAAATAATAGCTAACACTACTAAATACTCTTCCAAAAAATACAAGAATAAATAATATTAATGTGATAAAGTTGAACTAAAGAAAAAGTATGATTGTATGGAAAAATTAGAATAAATTAAAAAATTTGACTCAAACCTCAATTTATAAACTTGAAACAACATGTCTATTAATGGCAAGAGTCATGATTTTTGAGATAAAAGTTTCACACACACACACACACACACACACACACACACACACACACACACACACACACACACACACATATATATATATATTTGCAGAAGATATGTTAATGATGTTAGTATGTTGTATTTAGTTTGGAGAAATTTTGAAAAGAAAATTCAAGAAGATATGAATATAATATTCATATCTTCTTGAATTTTCTTTTCAAAATTTCTCCAAACTAAATACAACATACTAACATCATCAACATTTATACTCATATCTTCTTGAATTTTCCTTTCAAAATTTCTCCAAACTAAATACAACATACTAACATCATCAACATATCTTCTGCAAATATTATTTGTAATGCCTTTTAAACTCTTAAATTTATCATAGTAGAATCGCATATCGTATCGTATATACAAAACCTAGTTTTATGTATCATGTATTTTGTGTTGTATCTATCGAATGATATGACTTTTAAAAAATAAAATAATAAAATATTAATAAAACAATAAAAAATTGTAATTGATATGTCATCATTTCGAAAAATATCACAAATACTCTAAAAAATTTAAAAATTTTCATATACACCCCTATAACAACATTATTTTCTCTAAAATGGTATATCGATCTGTATTAACAACATGTATTATATCGTAGGATACATATCGTATATCATAAAATACTAATAATTATGCTTAAATTTATTATTAGTGAAACTATTTTTAAGTTTGATATTAGAACAATTAACTCAACGTGACTGTAAGGACAACACAACCTCAAGCTGTATGTTCAAAATTTTTAGAGTTATATAATGCCAAAAACCTACTCTAACAATTGTTACATACTTTTGAATATACAATTTATGAAGTGTATATATAAAGGCCAAACTACTATTTCCCACCCAAGGTATGGTACAAACTCAACTTCCTATTTGGTAACTTTTGAAAATTTAAATACCTACTTTTCTGTTAAATTTCACTATTACTGGCAAGAGTAAAATCATTATTTAATAAAAATATTTAAAAATAATAATAAACTCATCACATTTTCCCCCAGGTTTAAAAACTAACAATTTTCCCTTACCTTCTCCTTACCCAAAGTTTGAAAAATCACTATTCCCCCATAGGGTTTGCATTTTTTTCTTATCGCTTCTCTGACAATCGAAGCCAACTAACCTCCACCGTCCCATCTCTCAGACAAGCACGAATCATCAGCTAAACACAATTTTGTGTGTCGCGTAGATCGCATTGTTCGATCTATGCGTCGACTGACACACAGATCGATCTGTGCATAACAAAGATCCTTGTAGATGAATTATCAATCAACCTCCTATTGATTGACGATTCATCCTCATTCGAGAGGTAGGAGAGAGGAGGCTGGCCAGCTCTGATGGTTGAAGAAGCGGTAAGGGAGAAAATGCAAATTTTATAGGAAAATAGTAATTTTTCAAACTTTGGGTGAGGGGAAGGTGAGGGGGAATTGTTAGTTTTTAAACCTATGGAGGGATGTAATGAGTTTATAATTTTTTTAAATATTTTAATAAATAATGATTTTACCCTTGACAGTAATAGAAAAATTTAACAGAATAATAAATATTTGGATCTTTGAAAGTTACTAGGTAGGAAGTTGAGTTTGTACCAAACCTTGGGTGAGAAATAGTCATTTGGCCTACAATAAAACTATTGTGTACACATTTTTTTAGTACATAAATAAATATACAAATAATATGTGATCATATAATTTAATGTGTGTATATATATATATATATGTTACTTACTTTAAAATCATCATTGTCACTCACATTAAAATTGTTATATCACATGTCACATCAATTTGTATAAACAAGCTAATAAAAAATATTTATATAGATAAATTTATTCAATAATTAAATCATCCAACTTCATAATAATATATATACATTAATATTTATTCTATTAGTATATGTAATATTACTTCTTCTTATCTTTTTTGTTTCACAATGCATTGCAGAATTCGCTTATCGAGTCTAGCAGGAAATTAGCTTGGGCCAGCCCGACTCAAATTACCTATGATTTCCTCATTATCAGTATATTCTTCTAAGTTTTACTTCTTTAATTTTTATATATTTAAAATAAATTTGAGGGAATACAAATTGAAAAGATTGTATATCTGGACGTAGGGTAATGATATGGTTTTTATATACTAAGCTAATCAAAATTTGGGTGTATTTTTACTTTATTAAACTCTTATGTGTTGGAGGTCTACCAATTAAAATTTCTATTTTAAGTATACAAATAAATAGATATTTATATATGTCATTATGTGATAAAATAATTTTAAATTAAATATAAAATAACACTCAATCACGTGATAACACATATAAATGTATATTTATTTGTATACCTAAAATGAATATGTATAGTATTATTCCTTATTACGATAAAATAATATTATATGCACAACCCACATGTATAATTTTATACACAACTAATGACATATCATTATGTGATTGAATATTATTGTACCTTTAATTTTAAAATTTCAAATTATATGGTGACATGTTATTGATTGTTGAGTAAAATTACACGTATAACATTACTTATTACAATATTATCAAAAGCTTTTCTTGGTAGGTAGTTTTATTTTTTTTTAATCCGGAATACATTGCAAATTATTGTAGCATATCTGATTGCTTGCAACATTTTGTTCTGTTTTGATCTAGTCCTTGCCAAGTTGGGCATGGCCTGTGCTTCAGTAACTAAATCCTGTGCATGGGACAGATTTGATATTAGCGATTGATATGTTGTTGGTTCTTGCTGCAGTCAGAGCCGTCGTGGAGGTGTATGTAATTGCTAAATGGATCCACCACTACATTTCATGTGCAATAATCTTTGCTGAATGGCAGGGCTTAACATTGTATGTAACTGCTCTTTAACACATTTTCTGTATACCGTACTTGGATGTTCCTCCTCATGACAAACCCGGGGTTGTATACAAAAATAAATTGTACAGAGATTCTAACAAGAATAAAATTATGGATACAAACAAATTTTACCAACTTATCAATGCAAATTGCTGCTACATCAAATTGCATGAATAAATTTGTATAATTTGTTTATCTATATGGTATTACTAACAAACATGAAAGCTGGCGGTCAGGAAATATTCCCTCAAACCTAAAGCAGGAAGAAAAAGCTTAACTATGGTTTGGAAGCATCCATATCTTTGTTTAAAATTATTTCTCCTGCTTCACTCTTCTTAAAAAGCTTCTCGACCAGGTGATCCCAATTACCACTACTAGAGTTTCATTTAGTGTTTGATGCATCTTCGTGCTCACCTTGTGAAAAGTCAGCCTCATGTTTTTGAGGCTCCTCTGGTTCAGTTACGGCATGGGGTATATTCAAACTAACAGCCCTGTCCAATGCATCTTTGTGTTCTTTTTCAATGGTCTTTTGCCTTTCCATTTTCTGTACCATTGGAGGAGCTGTGATTGTTTCTGAGATTTTTTCTCTCATTCTCTGCAATCACTAACACAGTGTTAACTTTCAGCAATCTAGATGGCAGAAAAAAGATTGGCTCAAAATAAGTTTTACTTTCAGAAAAAAAACAAAAAAAAGAATAAAATTTCAATGCAGAATCTGAATGACCATAAAAGAGACCTCAAGTGTGAACTGATCCTGGGTATTGAAATTTCAGAATCAGTATGTCCTACTAAGCAGAAAAGTTGTCTATACTGAACAAATTGGATATGGGCACATCTAGTGACGCACATAAAACATTGCCTCATTATAGAGACCATAAGTGATGATGAAGAAAATGACCATAACTGTTAATTCAGGGGAAATGGAGCTTACTTGTAAAGCTTTCTCTGCTTCCCTTTCTATCCTAACAATCGCATGATCAGATGTGGCATTACAAGATAAGACAATATGTTCAAATCTTCCGTCTACAGGAATAGCGGTTCTCACTTCTGGAGGAAACCTCCCACATCTGCAAAATGACAAGGAGCTTCGTTCAGAATGAGAATTGAAAATGGGTAAAGGAAACAATCAGTTGACATAAATCAAAGGAGAAAACAAATGAAATATAGCCCATGAAACCTGACAGGAAGCCTTTTTTGAATGATAGAAAAGTTACTAAGATAATTTTTCCACCTTCACGAATGTCATTTTTTGCATGATACAAAAATTACAAACCCATGAACCATTTAGGAAAATCACAACCATTTGAGTTTCACAGGGTGAAAATAGATATGGTGGCTATTGCCATGACATTTTTCTTTAATTTATTTACTTCTGTTTTAAATAGAAATGAGTTTTTGAAGCACAGAATTGATTTTCTTCCAGACATTGTTCTTTATTGTTTCTTAATTTCTAGTTTCAAAAGATCAGACCCACACAATCACTAATCCTAGTCCAATCCATAGATCAATGATCTTGGACAAGATGACTGCAGAATCAGTAAACCATAAGAGAATCAGGGCTACTTTCATCCTTAGTCAATACCTAGGAGCAAAATTGATGCAATACCAATTTCTTCTAACCTGGAATGGAGACAAATATGGTTGTAGCAACAAAGGGACAGTGGAATCTCAGATCGATTAGTTAAGATGACGATGCATTACAGCCTATAGGCGACACAAACCCATGATTTGAATGTTGATATGAACCTTACAAGAATCACACTTTAGAAGCTAGTTATTAAAATGGGAGCGCTTAAGCTCATATAAACCTCACAATATGGGATTCAAGTCTCATATCTTACACTTGAGATTCTAACATTGTAGGATCCAAGTCTCATACCTTGCATTTGAGATCTTAACATATTATCACGCTCTGTAGCCCCAGTGCCCACATGGGCTTGTTGTGCGCTAGCTTCTTGCTAGCCCTGGGTGAACATTGCAATGTTGACAATTGCAACTAGAAGACGTGATGATGACTCTGATACCAAATAATATGAATTTTTACAGCCTATAGGCGACGCAAACCCATGATTTGAATGTTAATATAAACCTTACAAGAATCACACTTTAAAAGCTAGTTATTAAAATGGGAGAGCTTAAACTCATATAAACCTCACAATATGAGATTCAAGTTTCATATCTTACACTTGGGATCCTAATATTGTAGGATCCAAGTCTTATACCTTACACTTGAGATCCTAACATATTATTACGCTCCGTAGCCCCAGTGCCCACATAGGCTTGTTGTGCGCAAGCTTCTTGCTAGCCTTGGGCGAACATTGCAATGCTGACAATTGCAACTAGAAGACGTGATGATGACTCTGATACCAAATAATATGAACTTTTACAGCCTATAGGCGACACAAACCCATGATTTGAATGTTAATATGAACCTTACAAGAATCACACTTTAGAAGCTAGTTATTAAAATGAGAGAGTTTAAGCTCATATAAACCTCACAATATAGGATTCAAGTCTCATATCTTACACTTGGAATCCTAACATTGTAGGATCCAAGTCTCATACCTTGCACTTAAGATCCTAACATATTATCACGCTCCGTAGCCCCAGTGCCCACATGGGCTGGTTGTGCACTAGCTTCTTGCTAGCCCTGGGCGAACATTGCAATACTGACAATTGCAACTAGAAGACATGATGATGACTCTGATACCAAATAATATGAACTTTAGGAAACCCACACTTCAAAAGTTCGTTATTGAGATGAGAGACTACAAGGTCATATAAACCTCACATTAGTTGTCCATACTTTTTAATGTGAGATCTAATCCTTATACCTTGTACTTGGCATCCTAACAAATGCACTGTTACCTGCAAAATTTTCTCTCCACAATATGATACATTCGACCAGGTGCATAAAGTCTTCGAGTATCTCTGAGCTTTCTACCCTCTGATATGAAGGTGTCCCCCAAGCACACAAAAAATAATAAACAAGGCAAACTGTCGAAAGCATCAAGCCCTGCTTTCAGAGATCATAAAAAATTCCCAGAAAAATGAAATAAAAGGAACAAGGAAAAAGATTTAACTTGTATCAAAAACACTAACCAGAATATTGACTTGAAAATATCTTCCAAAGGAGTAGCTGTTCTAGGTAAGAAATCATCCTGTAAAATAATTAATCCGAAATTATTCACTTTAATGCCAGTCAAAATAATACCCAGTATGTGTCAAGCGTAAATTCTAACAAAAAACAAATCATACAGTAAAATTTCAGCAATGATCAAACTCCACACCTGCAAAATGACAGAATTAATCACATCAGCATACTTAACCGCCAAATTTAGGGACATACACCTTGCCGGCGCAACGGCGTAACAGTGAATCTTAGTCCTCGGAATCCCACCCAACTTTTCTCTATGGTTGACCACCATAAGAGTAGCCAACGCCGCCACCCCCGAACCCAACGAATGCCCCACAAAAATCAAATCATATTCATTCCCATTCTCAATCCACAGTCTTTTCAAAGTCTCACTCTCTTGATTGAACAACCATTCCGCAGACTTCAACAACCCATGATGAACATATCCTCCGTCAAAAATTTGTCTTCCCAATCGATTATCCAACAAAGTTTTGTAATCACTTTCTTTGGTCAGATTAAGCTCGCGAATGGCCAAGATTATTTCGCGGTTGTCGTGATCAACATAGATGAGGTAAGGAGGCACGTGGCCGAGGGTTTGGTCGTAAGTGGCGCGCTTGACGAGCCAGTCCGGGTTGAGTTTGTAGCCGCCGGGAGGAGGGAATTGTGGGTGGCGGAGGTCGGTCTCGTAGACAGCTAAGATAAGTTGGCAGAGACGTGGGACAGGCTCGAACTCGTGAGGTGTGGCGTCGGCCCAGGAGGCGCTGTCGTGGGAACCCACGCAGGTGCAACGTTTCCACAGACAGCGGCCGCAACCAAAGACGACAAGAAATGCGACTCCGCATGTTAATATTAGTGCCACTGCCATTTGTTGCGGAAGAAGAGTGAGGAAGATAAGGAAGGTTGAGCTAATTGTCTTTTGCGTTTATCAATTAAGTTTTATGGTCAACCTTTTTGACTAATAATTTGTACGGATTGTACGTACAATCAAACCATGAATAAAGTTTAATTTTATTATTAATAAAATTATGTGTTCCTAATTTTGATACATAATTTATGTACACAGATGATGTGTCATCATATGATTGAATATTTTTTTATCATATGATGACACATGTTTTAAAAATACCTAATTGTATGATGACACATCATTGTGTACCAAAATTAGGTACACATAACATTACGCTTTTATTATTGTTGTAATCAAATCGTGTATATCACAAATTTAATTTTATTTATCATGAATCAAAAGTTTTATATTATATAATATAGTTAAAAAAATAAAATAATACAATTCTAATAAAATAATAAAAAAATATAATAATCAAGTAATTATTTTAAAAAATATTATAAATACTTATAAAAATATAAAATTTTTTATATACATTTTTATTATATTATTATTTTATCTAAAAAATATATCAATTTGTATTGATAATATATTTTGTATAATATAATACATATTATATCATACGATATATTTACTATATCTTATTAATTATGATATACCTCATAATCCATATCGTTTTCGATCTATATTATATCATATTTTAAGACAAATATAATTTATCTTAGGATACTGATAATTATGATAACCAAGGTCAGACTTTCATTCATTTATATCTATAATTTTAAATTATCTATTCATATAATGATACATCATTATCTATATATAAAATTATACACTTTATTTATATACATAACTCTACTCTAAAAGTTATTATTAAATATTAAAATATTATATGTTAATATGCGATTACTTCATATAATATTTTATTATATTTTAATAATCTTTTTATAAATATAATTAAAATTAAATAACTATATATAATTATTGTGTTTGATTAGATATGGTAAAATAAAACTAACTATTATTTTACTTCAATACACTAAAAATAATTAATTATAATTATTTTAAAATATTTTTTATATTACTTAATATATTAATAATAAAATTATATATATTTATTTTAAATATATAAATTGATAAATATTTCATTTGTATTATAAAATAATTAAGTGAATTTAAATTAATAATATAATATAATATAATCACATTATAATATACATACAAAAAATAAATATATATATATATAATATTGTTATTATATTAATTGAAATTAACAGTACTTTTGTCTTTAAAAATGAATTATGAGAAGAAAAACTATACTAAATTGAAGAGAAATATTTTATTTTGTGTCATGTAAATCCAAAGTGTATTAATTAGTTTAGACGTGAGAGAATAGAATCTCATACCAATCAATGTTTTGAAAATCTGATCGGTCAATTAATTTGATCGATTTGATTAAAAGTTGAAATGTAATCTGATTTGATTTTTATGTAATTATTGATCAATTGAAAGATTTAATTTCATCATAATCAATTGTCAAATCTAATTATTTGATTTATTCTTATTGGACTAATTTTATTTTTAATAATAATAATAAAAAAATAATATTATGTGTATTTATATTAAAATAAAAATATATATATTTATGTATATTATTTTATGATTAGATATTATTTTATATTTAATTCAATATTATTCAATTATATGATAACGTATATTAAATATATATCTATTTATTTATTCAAAATAAATAAGTATAATTTGACTTATAATAATCCTAGTTAGTAAAAATGTGAACTATTTACATTCCCATTTAATTCCAACTTTAAACACATCATTCCAAATTTTTGTACATAAAATGTATTAAATACGTATTTTATATGTTTTCTACATTAAACATATATTTTTGCTATTTTTTATATTTACTATTTTTAATAAATTTTTTAAAGTATAAAAATGTCTATTGTATTTTCAATTTATTACCATAATGTCATAATTATATTAAACAAAAAAATTCAATTTTTTGTCCTCTAAATACTTAATCTCTCCCAATAATTTTTGTTGATTATTGAATTTTGAGTATATATTATGTTATATTAAGTTTAATAACGATTAGATATTTTTACGTTTGAAATATTATCTAAAAAATCTATAAAAATTTTTAAAATTGTGATTAATATTATTATATTTTTAAAAATATATTATTGATAATGTGTCATATATATATATATTTTGTATCCAAATTTTATAATAATTTTTTATAAACATATTTTTAATAATTTATCATATTATATTTATATAATTTTATTCTATTTTTATATTTACTAACTAAAATAGTAATATCAACTTTAATTTTTTTTTTTTAATGGTTATATCCTCCTATTAAAATGACAAGTAGGTAGTTTACTGTTCTTCATTTTGGGATGACTTCTTTTACACATAATGGCAGCTAGGTAAGGAGAATTGCCACCTCTCCAATTCTCTTAATTATCTTCTTTTACATTTACTCAAGCCAATTTTGTCCAATTCACATCATATCAATATGATATTAAGTGGATTCCTATCATTTTGATACAAGTTGAATTACGCTATTTTAAAATAATTTTAACTAAAATTATTTTATTTTAATACGATTTCAATTAAAATGGGCATCTACGATTATTTTAGATATTAAAATTTATTTTTCAAATACAAGTAAAAGTATATTTAATTAAATTTAAAGGGAAAATGTGATTTATTTGTAAGAACCATTAAAATTTATAGTGAATATTTTTATCGAATATGTATCTAAAAAATTAATTAATTTTTTTAACAATATTGTAAGGAAAGTAAAAAATATCATAAAATATATTATTTTGACATAATTTATATAAAAAATAATAATTCTCTATTAGTGGTAAAATAAAATTGATATTACATAAATAACAGAACAAATTAAAATGTGAATACAATCTTTTTGTATGTTAAGTAATAATTGAAAAAACAAATTAATAAAAATAAAACTATATATATTTATTTTGAATATATAAATATGTATGTATTTAATATGTGTTATTATATGATTAAATAATTTTAAATTAAAGATAAAATAACACTCAATCACATAATAATAAATATGAGTATGTACTTATTTATGTACTTAAAATAAGTATACATAATATTGATCAAAACAAATACGACTAACCCCTAAATCAGGACGAATCCAACACATTTTCATGCTTGATCTTCACAAAGTTAAAGGTTGTCTCTCATAAAAATCACACACCATTTTTATGAGAAATGACAAACAATGATGATAATTATAACTACTTGAACGGAGGGGTGTGTAAGGTTTGATTCGAACATTTGTCATATTTATAAAATTTTTATTTATCCAATATAATAATTATAAGTTTAATCATTATACTCTAAAATTTATTTATCCAACTAATCTGAGCAGGGTTTAATGTTATAAACCAAATCAAATTAAATAAAAAAATTACAGTTTAGTCTAATTTAGTTCATGATTTAAGCATATATCCTTTTTAATAAAATGATATGGAACTGACAGAGAGCAAAGAATTTCATTCAACATAATTTTTTAACTACATTGGTAATATACCTGCAGTTTGAAAATCTGAAATAGAAACACAGCTATATGCTCAAACTCAAATGGGTTTTAAAAAATCTGAAATACGAATTTTTTTTAATCCTATATTGAGTGTTGTATCGTACAAAACAATTTTAAAAAAATAAAATATTAATAAAATAATAAAAAATATAATTGACACATTATTATTTTAGAAAATATTATAAATACCTTTAAAAACTTAAAATTTTTCATATACATTTTTATTATACAATCATTTTTTTTAAATGTATCAATCTATATCAATATTATATATTATATTATAAGATACGTATTATATCATTTAATATATTTATTATATTAAATTAATTTGACACACCTTATAATATATACCGTCTTACACATATATCTTATCTTAATGTAGGACACTGATGTTCACTGCAGTTATTATGAGTACCATTTACTAAAACTTTAATAGCTTGACCAACATCTAAATCATCATTGGGGTCAATTTATATAATACAATTATTCTTCACAACAATTGGACTAATATATCCTACAAAAATAAACCCCACTAGGAATGTTAAGTCAGCGCTCATCTATTTTAGGGTGATCAAATTCAAAACCAAAATGATGAACTTCAAAAACAGTAGTAGCCAAATTCAACTTCATATCAATCCAACTAAACTTAAAATTAGTTGAAAAGAGAAAAACTTCATATCTTTATGAAGAATGAACCTCGCATTGACATTGAAAATAGCCATAAAAGTGGCATAAAAACTAAAATGGACAAATCAAGCGAAATACTCACAAGTTGACAACAAAGTCAATCGCCCAAGAGAGTGAGACATTATAGAAAGTTCAGTGACAACGTGAAGAACTAATTCAAGTAAGAAATGAGATATGATTGAGATGTCAATAGTGATGTTGCCACCCGCATTGTTCAATTACAATTAGAAGCTGTTGCGATGATTCTAATATCAAATATTATGTATATTAAGAGAACCATACCTTAAAATTTAATTGTTGGGATTGAAATGCTCAAAGTTATGTAAACCCCAAATTTAGAGGCAACAATGGGTCATGTTAGATTGAATTGGCTCTAGCGCGACTCACCATACCTACGGGTTATGCCAAGTCAAGCCCCGTATTTTAGTGGGCCAAGACAACCCGCAAATAATTTAGGGCCCATGGCACAACCAACACTTTAGGGGATATGTTGTCCCAAACCTTTAATAGACCCGCTTGCAGGACTTTACTGAGTTATCTTATTAATTATATAATAAAATATTATTTTTAATTTAATAATTATATAAAATTAAATAAAATTCATTTTCAAATTACTAATCCAAGGAAAATATCCTTAAAATTTTATTGATAATCCCTCTTATTGGCTTGTTTTCTCTAATTACATCATCGTGGCGTACTTGACGCTTGATCTGGGATAGTTGTTACTTATGCGCTTCGTCAACATAAGCACCAAGAAACTCATGCTTATGACTATTAGACAATATCACTTCTCATTTTTGTTTTATCTGTTACTTCACTTTTTGTTTAATGTCAAACAATTTAGTTTCAATTTAGTTTTTACAATTTTATTAATTATTTTTTTCCTTTCAGAATACTTTGATAATGAAAAAACCTAGTATGTTCTAAAACGAAAAAAAATATTCACATGATTGGGATGAATTCATTTTGTAGATTCAAATGGAAAAGAATTGGTGTAGTATAAACCAAGGTTTTTAAAACCGAACCAGAGTAAAAATCATTTTAAGTATTGGTTCCAGTCGGACCATTTGGGCCGATCAGTTTGACCGGAATTCTAGTTTTATGTAATAACCTAAAAAAATTATATCTAATTACATATGTTTTACATACTAAAGTTTATGTTATGCATACTTTTCACAATTAAAAATATATGTATTATTGAACATTAATTTAATAAGTAATAACCATTAACTTTGCATCAAAACAAAACATATGCATTAAAAAAATCAAATTCAACAAACATATGCATTATTGAACACCCAAACAAAACACAAATCTAATATATGCATTAAATAAAATATAGCACCAACCAACCAACATAAAAATTATTGAATAAATAATATTCAATTCAATATTTAACAAAACATATACAAAAAATAATTCGTCTAATATAAAGTTTAATAAATAAGTAATTGATCATTTTTCATCATCACTAATGATAAAATATCCTGTCATCGCTCCTGTTGCACCCTCTATCATTTGTTCAGCTTTTACAACATCCTCTTCAATAACATTATCTATAAAATTTATAGTTGAATTTTTTATTTTCTTTCAACCTAAAAATCAATCATTTATGCAAGTATATAAATATTTGTATAAGTGCCAAAAAATAGTTTTTACCTAAAAAATTATGTGAAAAATCATAAATCATTGAATCATTATTGATGGGAATAGATCCTTCTCCATAAAACATTTGATCCAATTTATCTACATTAAGTTTACTAAACTCTTCTTCCTCGTCCACTATACAGAAGTCAGTTTTATCGATACGTTCATAATCAGTTGGATTAAAATTTGATTTCTTGTAACATAACTTAAATAGTCAAAATAAGAAGAAGTAAAAAATTAAAATATTAAAGAGCAATATACCAATAGCTATTAAGTAGGGTAAAATCATATGTAAAGTTGTAAATAATCAATTAACGTGATAAAATACATGTAATAAAAATATTCAAAAATGTAATGATGCATAAATAACAATTGTGTTACCTATTTTGCAACCATAAGTTATAATAAATAAAAACAAGATTATTTATACTTTGATGTTCTAATCTATTTCTTCTCTTAGTATGTATGCGTTCAAAAACACTCCAATTACACTCACAATCTGAAAATGTTGAAGTTTAACTAAAAATTTTAATTACAAGCTTCTGTAAATTGGGATTATTGTATCCATATGTTCTCCACCATTCATCTAATACAAAATAACATGTAAATAATTATGTAATAAAATTTTATAAATTAGAAAAAGAATTGAGACATGAAAAAATATATAAATTAAATTCATACCATGTTGCGTGGTTTTGCATATTTCAATAGCAAGCTGATGTGAGAAACTTCCCTCACAATCACAAAACATTCGACTCTCTTCCACTAACTTCGCCTTATTAACATTAAACATACATGTTTTACTCTTAACAATATCTAAGAAACCCTACAATACCTTTTGTTTTGTGCAAAAAAATTCATGATCATATTGAAAGGCAGGATTCAAGTAATATGCAGCTGTATGAATACCTTGACGCAATGTCCTATCCCACCTCAACTTGATTATTTGAGTATAAGCTTGTATAATTTTTTTTTATTCTTTGAAAAACTTTTTTATCCCCAACCTAGCTCTATACATTCCATCATAGACATATCCTAATAAAGGTCTCTCATCTGAGTTCACAATACGAAGCAAACGTATTAGAAGACCCATAACTTTTACAATTATACCTATTTCGTTTCAAAAATCATTATTCAGAATTATGGTCACAACCTCTTTGCCCTGATTACTCTTTACATATCTAGAATCAATAAAAAAATCTGTCAGTGACCATTGCTTGTAAGTCATGCTTATGCTCAAAAAGGCTTTGTAATGCGATGAAAATCGTAGTAAACTGGGTTGCACCAGGTCATATAATTTCTCTCCATCGTTCTCTTTTCCTTAACCAAGCTATCAATAATGTATGATTATAAATAAACTTTGTCACAAAAGATGCACATTTGGAAATTCTAACTATGTGATCCATTTCACCAATATCTTTCAAAATCAAATTAATACAGTGTGCTGCACCAAATGACTAAATAATATTTTTATATTTTTCACATAATAATCCTCTAACTACTTGATAATTAGCTCTATTATTAGTCATAAAATGGACAATACTTTTAGGCCCAACCCATAATACTATTTCGTCAAACAACTCAAATAATATGTTTGTCCCTTTTACAACATCAGATGCATCCACTAATTTGATAAAACAAATCCCTTTTGGGCAATATACTAGAAAATTTATCAACAATCTACTAGAAATGTCTATCCAACCATCAATCATAAGTTTACAACTAACATCTTCCCAATTTTTTTGTAACTGTCAATAAGTAATTGCACTTCCTTCTTTGAATCGTTTAACAAATTTACTTGTGTTTCATAATATGTTGGCTACTTATATCTAGACCCAATTGCAATTATGACATTTAACATAAGTTGAAAATTAATAGAATTTAATGCATTAAGAGGGATGCAAGTATCATATAAAAACCTCACAACAGTTATGTTGGCTCTCTATTTGACTTTTTTTTTCAACAAAAACACTTCTTATTGAAGGTTAAGCCCCACTAGTAGTCATTGGAGCAAAAAGATCACCAACCCCAATCGATCTTTTTCTTTTTGAATCATTTGTAAGTCTAATTTGTTTTCTAGAGGACCCAGTACCAGTATTGCCTTCAGTCACGTTCATAGGAGACAAACCTTCAAATTCTTCAATTGCAATATCACTCTCAAATGGAGGTATAGTAGCACCAAAAAGAGTTGCATGCCTACAAAATTCTTGTCTTTCTTTATTTTTTATTGCATTCTCATCTAATGCATTGACCATTTGATATCTAACATCATGAGGAACTTTAGCGCATGGACCACTATCTTCTTTTTTCTCGACCAAATGTTGTTTTATTCTATATATACCACCTCCTTTAGTTGTCTTACCACAATATAAACAATTCAACATCTTCCTTTCATTCTCATCTATACTCTCAGAAACATGTGTCCAAGCAATATCACCTTTCACTCGACATGGTGTTGAAGAAACCCCAGATCCAGATGATGACATACTTCCACTTTATCTATCTCTTGCATATAAAAATAACAATAAAATCAAAATACCAATTAATATACACACACATATTAAATATATATTAAACAGTAAAAATAAAAAACTTTTATAATTCACATATGTAATGTTTGAATTGTGAAATAAAATTTCGGTGTATATGAGCAATAAAGTAAATAATAAATACCACTTATGCAAATAAATGTGTATATCTTTATCATATTATATAATTACATTTTTAAAGTATAACTTTTAATTTTAAAATTTAATACCAATAATATTTGTTATATGAAAGTCAAAGACTCAAAAACTCATAATCAATTTTATTATTAAATTCAACTGTTGAATTTCATCATACATAATTTCATACATTCTTTATAAACAATAATATTCGCAATTTTGATCACTAAGCTGGCTTGACAGAATAAAATTGTCATATATTGATTTATTATATATAAATAAGGTATCACAAAATACTGATATTCAACTTCCAAATTCTTGGAAACTAACCACATTATGAATGAAATACATTCAGTCCAGATATTTAATACAGATAGTAATAAAATTACAAATTAAAAATAAGTCAATTACAAATTAACAATAACATATTGAATTGACAAAAACAATAAGTTAATTACAAATTGACAATAACTAATTGTCCTATTATTAAACACCAAAAATCATAACACAAATTGACAAGCACCAAAGCCATAACACAAATTGACAAGCACAAAAAGCCAAAACTTGTTAAATTAAAATTTAAAATATCACAATGTTGACTTGTTGTGCACTATTTGACCAAATTATTAGAAGAAAAAATTTTAAAAAACATTGTGTAATATGCTTCAGAGTTTAAATAAACAGTATACAAAACAAACCTTTTAATTTAAACAAACTGTTTACAAAGCACAAACAAATTTAAATACTATTTGAACTTCAGTTTGAACTTTAAACATACTTCAGAATTTAAATAAATAGTTTACAAAGCCTTACAAAGGACCAGTCTGCCATCGTTGCCATTGATGTATAATCACCGATCATACCACAACGAGAACTCATTGTTGTCAACTGTCGTCTGAGCTTGAGAAGTCGCCATGAAAGGTTGCAAATATAGCTATGGATATTGTTGTCTTGTGAGCCTGCAATTGAAACCAACACCCCTCGGTGTCATCGTTGTCATCGACAAATGTCTTTAAACTATCATCGGCAAGAGATGAATCAGCGGTGGTGAAGTTGGACCATGTCGTCGCCTGCAACAACTTTGCTTCTGCGTGCACATCAAGGAAGAAGAAGAAAAATAAAACTTTTATTTTATATGAAACCTTGAATTGGGAATCGCCTAAACCAAGTTGGACTGCGGTTTAGGTGCAAACCAGTAGTTTGATCACGGTCCAACCCGACTTCAAGCTTAAAAAGGTTTTGTCTTCTACAGTACTCATATATAGTGCTGATTCATGGTTCGGTCAATCTGATTCAGTTTTTCAACCCTTGGTATAAATAGTATATGAGAAAGCTTATACAAACAAGTAAAAGTAAAATCATACATTTAATTCTCATACTTTAGTACTTCATTACAAAGGTACTCTTTTTTGAGAAATCTAAGTTGAGTAGTAAATAAAACAAAAGTCAGAAGTGCCAGTCTAAACGATTTGAAGTGTCTCTTCCGACTTTTGCTTTATCTGCTACTTCACTTGAATTTTTTAAATTAAAGCATCTTTGTAATAATGTATGAGAATTAGAGGTTTGATTTCACTCTTACTTGTTCCTAGAAGAGTTCTCATATAGTGTTTATACTGAATTCATTCCTTCTAATTTAAGTCTGCAAAAATGAATTCATCTTAATCGTTTAAACATTTTTTTTGTTTAAAACATATTAAGTTTTTTTTATTATTAAAGTATTCTAGAGGGCAAAAAATAATTGAAAAAAATACAAAATTATTAAACAAATGGAAATTAAGTTGGTAGACAAAATTAAAAAAATATTAATATTTAAGAGATTGAAATTAAAATTGAATGAAGAAAATATAGAGAGAGATTGAATGAAGAAAATGTAGAGAGAGAGTGTGGGAAATTATGTTTTGAATTTGGTTTGGAGAGTGGTTTATACATAAAAAAAAAAAAAAATTCATGTATGGCCTGCATCCGCAGAAGCCTTTAAATTTTGTATTTTTTTAGGCTCTCAACAATAGAAAACTATGTTGAGTCAATCTATGAGCCTTGTTTCCAGGCTGAAGGCACAACCCAGAGAGCCCACAGGCCTTGCTAAAAAAGGGGGGTCCAATTTAGGCTGTGGGTTAGTGTGACCTCATACCATGTCTACCCACGTTAGAAATTTATACTTTTCAATATGAGATTTAAATTTCATACCTTAAATTTGAGATTCTAACAGATAAGCATGTCAACTATTGTGAGGAGTAAGGAATGATTGAATACATGATTGAGTTAGGGTATAGTCACGAGACAAAAACATGAATGTGAAATGAAACTGAAATTTCAAGGAGGTGTTAATACCTAAAACAAAACAATATCGTTTTATCGAAAACTATTTTAAAAAAAGGTTTATCATTCGGTTGGTTTGAAAACTATCCAAACCGCAACACAACTGTAAAATGATTTTAAAAATTTTTTCACTTCAAACCAAAACCAAATCAAACTATAGATTTTGGATAATTTGATCTAATTTGATGGTTTGAACTTTGAACTGTTCTATGCTTATTCTTGCGTATCGAACAGATCATCTTGTGAACTAAAGTCCTCCTGGACACTGAGATACTTAATAAATTGCAAGGACAATTATGTTCCTGTGCGACGCCGATGTCAAGAGCTTCCACCAAACAAATCTAAGGGATATTCTTTTACTCTACTACTAGAATATGCAGAATAAAAAATATTGACAAACTGAGCTGGTTAACTACTGCAAGCATCCCACATAACAGTCAAAAAGCAGATGAAATAAATAAAGGGAAACGTGCCTTTTCTTTGTCGAAAAGGCAAGGCAATCCTGCCTCTGATTTGGCTTGAGCTCAGTTGGCCAACTGCTAGCCAGAACCCCGCTAACCACTTTGCAAATTGCTCCATTTAAACCCTGTGGTTTTGAAATTAATCACCTAATATGTCCAAACTTGGAGAAGTGGGCAAGACCAAAAGTCCCATTTACACCCCCTTAATCATACTATAAATCCTTCCCGCGATTTCACCATTCAACATTAACAATCAATTTAGGAGACACCAATGGCGAAACAAAGGCTGGTTTTTGCCTTCTCAGTCATTTTCTCAACTGTCTTAACAATTGCTTCTGGTGCATCACTCGTCACCTTTGTGTTTGGAGACTCACTGACAGAAGTGGGCAACAATAATCATCTGCAATATTCTCTTGCGAGGTCGGATTATCCTTGGTATGGCATTGATTTTTCCGGAGGACAGGCGACCGGAAGATTCACCAACGGAAGGACTATGGGTGACATAATATGTATACTAACTCCAATTCCTAAAACTTTTGAAAAGAAGTGATCTACATTTTTTTGCTCAATCTGAAATAAGTATACAAATAACTACACACTAAATATATATCATCAAATGATTGAATATTATTTTATTTTAATTCAAAATCATTCAATTATTTAATGATACACATAAAATATATACTTATTTGTGTATTTAAAGTAGGTATACATAGTTTTATTGATTTGAAATTTTTCTGTTAATTTGCAGCTGAAAAACTTGGCATCACATCACCCCCACCGTATCTCTCTTTGGCTATAAATGATGATGCATTGCTCAAAGGGGTTAATTATGCATCCGGTGGAGCCGGAATTCTCAATGAGACCGGATTATACTTCGTAATACATTTCTCTTTTTCTAAGGTTTTCACTGTCAAGAGGGTTAAATATTAACCTTAATTTCAGCTATTAACTATTACTTGTTCATGCAGATTCAAAGGTTGACCTTTGATGATCAAATAAATTACTTCAAAGACACCAAGGAATCAATCAGGGCGAAAATAGGAGACGTGGCTGCAAACAAACTGTGCAATGAGGCGATGTTCTTTGTTGGAATTGGTACTCTGACTGATCATTTTCTTCTAAATGTAGAAAACAATTGTGAAAGAATAAACATAATTATATGGTGGTGCTTTGCAGGAAGTAATGACTATGTCAACAATTTCTTGCAGCCCTTCTTGCCAGATGGCCAACAATACACACACGATGAGTTTGTCGAGCTCTTGATATCAACCTTAGATGGCCAACTTTCGGTGAAATTCTCTCCTTTTATATTCACCAAATTTTGGATGTTAAAAAAATAATCATCTTCTCCTACTACAAATTTAATAAAAGATTTGACAAAAAGTTTCTTTTTAAAAAGTGAAAAATTTGTCCATATTAAATCATCACAAAAGATGTGTTATTAAAAAGTAATACCCAAAAAAAAATCATTTTTAATAACTAGTTATTATGGATGAAATAATATCTTGTCATAAAAGTATACATATCTTGAGGCAAAATTTTTTATCTATAAATAAATTAATTCCATTCCAAATAACTGTATTTTACCTCAAAAGAAACACATTTGTGGACAAAATTTTTTGTTTTTATTTGTGCAAAGAAATTTTTTGTTTTGGTGAATTGAAAACAAAATTTTTCGTACTCGATTATGTGGTAAATACAGGACAAGATTTTTCATTCCTAATTGTATAATAAATTAAAAACAATTTTTTTCGTTTGCCATTACATAATGAATTTGGAACAAAATTTTATGTAATTAGAAACAAAATTTTTTGTTTTTTGAGAAGTCTTTTTCTGAAGCCGACATGTAACTAGAACTCAAAGCAGTTTTAGGAAAATTCTTGAAAACTAAAAGTTGCTTTGTTTTTTGAAGAAGCTGTACCAACTGGGAGCACGAAAGTTGATCCTGCATGGATTAGGTCCTCTGGGGTGCATTCCATCACAGAGAGTGAAATCAAAGACAGGCAAATGCTTGAAGCAAGTGAATAAATGGGTGAAGGAATTCAACTCCAAAGCCCAAACACTCATAGCCTCTCTAAATAAACGCCTCCCCAGTGCAAGATTCTTGTTTGCAGATACTTACCCAGCAGTCTTTGATTTGATTGCCAGACCCACTGCTTATGGTAATATATCCTTTTCACCAACCATGAAGAAGAAGATAACAAAATTTCGCTTTAGCTTTAATTGATAAATTTTTTTACTGTTCAGGTTTTAAAATCTCCAATACTTCATGCTGCAATGTGGACACAAGCGTGGGAGGCTTGTGTCTGCCCAATTCAAATATGTGCAAAAATCGGAAAGATTATGTGTTTTGGGATGCGTTTCATCCTTCTGATGCGGCGAATCAAGTGCTCGCCGACGAACTCTTTTCCAGCGTATTTTCCGGGTCTCCTGCTCCTGCCCCCCAGCCCCATTGATGTCAAATCTGAAGCTTCAATATTTGGTTGCGTAATGGGTGGAAGAGGCATCATGAAGCCCCAAAAGAGGGAAGCATACATAAGAGTCTTGAATTAATTGTTACTAGAGTTGTGCATCAAAGAAAGCGTTGTTGAGGAAGCCGAAAGTTGTACCTACTGAAATTTAAAATAGTGGTTCTATTGGGTCCATTCTTAAGCTTAAAGAAAAACCTAATTTTGATATTGCTATTGAATTTATACATGTTTGAAATTGAACTTAACAAGGATATAACAACAAGGAAAATTGAAATTTGTACCCTCATTTGGGCCCACATATACATTTATATCACATTTTTTATACTTTAAACATTTTTACCACTTTATATGATAGAATGTCTAAATTACTCTTATCTTTAACTTTGAGAAACCAAAACAAAGTTTACAGTATTACTTGTTTTTAATGTACTATAGAGAGAACATATATAAATATTTAATATCAGTATTTGAGAAAAGATTTATATATATATATATATATATATATATATATATATATATATATATATATATATATATATGTTAGATAAGAGTAAATTTAAAATTATTGAGTTTAAATTTTTTAGATTAAATGTATAAAAATTGTAAACTCGGTTGATTTTATCTACCAAAATTTTGGTTAACGTCAATCTCAAATAAAAGCAGCACATGAAAAGATAATCCAAGAAATCACCCATGAAAAGCATGCACTAAAGTACTTAGTGTTGAATATGCAAAAAATACATCAATATATATATATATATATATATATATATATATATATATATATATATATATATATATATATATATATATATATATATATATATATATATATCCCAAGAATCAAAACAAAAATAAATTGGATATTCACGTGAGCTTGTAGGGAATAATTTAAAAAGTTTCAGAAGCTTGCAGGGAATAACTTGACTTGCAAAGGAGAGATAATGCAATGATTTGTGCAATAATATTCACGTGAAGTAAAATTTCATCTTTAGCATATATATATAGCATAGATATATTCATCTTTAGCACATCTATTTTAAATATACCATAAAAGAGATATCTAAAATTAGCACAAATTTACACGAAAAAAATTCAATCAACAATCGACCGATGAAACTTGTTAGATTTCCAAAGGGGAAATAATAGTAGGACAATAGGTGAGGTTTTTTTATAAAACAGAAGCATAAATGTATTATATCGTACCAAAATTAATTCAATTTGAATTCCGCATAAATCCATTCAATTTAATTATATCGAAATTCAATTAAGTAAATCAAAATATTGTTAAATATTGTAATTTTAACAATATTGTTAATTAGCCAATTGTTGCAATTTTAAAAATGAAAAAAATATCAGAAAATTGATTTTGGCTTGGGAAGGTTATTTTGGGAGGGGGGTTGGTGGGCAAATTTGGGGGTTGGCATTATTATGGGTTGGCGTCGCCAATCCCTTAATGAAAAATTGAAGGGGTTGGTGCTAACCCTTTAAATATCGCCAACCCCTGTACTAAATGTGAGGGGTTGCTGCCAACCCCTTTGTATAAAAAATTAAGGGGTTGGCGTCGCCAGCTTTTTGGAAAAGGGGTTGGCGTTTATTTTTTATTTAAATAAAATTTTTATTTTGGCTTTATTTAATTTTTATTTAAATAAATATATATTTTGTTAGAAATATTTCTCGCAATGAATCCTTCAAAATCAATCCACTGGCCTCCGTAGCGAATCTTAAATGTAGTTTTTTTCATATTAACTAAGAATAACCCAAAAAACATAAAAACACCAATGTCTATACAAAGTTTATATACTATAGCAGTAACCATTGATGAACAGTAACTTTCAAAAACTTTCCAAACTTAAATTTTTATATTCTATAACCATCAATACATACAACATTAAATAATTAAAATAACATGAAATAACAGCATTAAAAACGACATGAAATTGAGTAGAATGGGAGGAGAAAAAACAATGTGAGGGGTTGGCATTGCCAACCCATTTTTGTCTGAAAATTGTCCAAAAATAAATTTTTGTATTTTATAACTATCAGTATAATATTAAACAATATTATAACAACTTTAAACAATAAAAATTGTATGAAATAACAATATTAAACAACATGAAATTGAGTGGAATGGAAGAAAGTGCGAAAAATTTCAATTTGGGTGTTGGTGAAGCCAAGCCCTAGGTTGGCGTCACTAACCCCTTCTTCGTCTGAAATTTTTTTCATACCATAATTTTTGTATTTTTTGACCATCAATACAACATTAAACAACATTATAATAGCTTTAAACAATAAAAACAATATGAAATAACAATATTGAACAGTCTAACAATATGAAATCACAACAAAATTAAATTTCACATGAAGTCATAAACATGAATCTACCATACATTATTTGATTTTCAATTATTCATAAAGAAAACATATAACATATGAGTTTGAATCAAGACTGATATGAATGTGGATGATTTTGCTGTGAAATTTTTGCAACAAATGTTAATTCTTTAAATAAAGCTACCAATTTTTGTCTCTCCTCTCGTGTCTAATTTGAATCCTTTATAATGGCTTTCTCACGGGTTTTATTGTTCAATCACATGTGTTCTCTGTTGAAGAAGTGTTTTTCCCATGCTGTAGAGATTCCTTCCTCATTGGAAGGCTAAAGAAAAAGATTCTCTCTTTCTACATGCAGGAGTTACATCAACGAGGGTATTTTGGAAAAATGAAATAATGCTATGGTATTTTTGTTTAGGCTTTGAGATGGGTGCTATATATGTATACGCGGTTAAAAAAAGGGTAAAAATTTCAATTTCCCTAACAATAATTGGTTGAGAGCCCTGAATTTGGGAGCTGATGAGAGCCTTAAGTTTGAAAAAACCACCATGTCATATGTCAAGTGATTAATATCAATGGTTGTTAGGAATATGAAAAAAATGCAAGCATACAAACTTTGCACTATTAAATATAAGTTGATCTAGGAGATTTAGTGCACTAGGGGATCTTGATTATGCAATAGGGTTAGATTCAAACCGAATCAAACTCAAACTCATTTCAATTATTGTTTAAATGAGCCTGAGCTTAGGTTGGTAGGGTAGAAAAATCATTACTCGAGTTCAACCCTGGTAGACTCAACAAGCTCAAACGAGCTTGTTCAGAGTCCATGTGCTTCTGTCTTCCTTTCAATTATATGAACTATAATCTAATAAAATCAACTAGATAAATATCATAATTTTAATCAAAATTCATTAAACAAGAGTTGGAATAACCATATAAATAACTTATCAAATAACAAAACCTGAGCATTTGAAAAACAGATCAGATCAACTAAGTATCATAATAGGAATACAATTTTAAGACATGTACGACATAGATCTACAACAACTAGGGTATACTAAGCACATACAGTTGCAAAACAAGAGAGTAGCTCAACAAAGATGCATAAACTAACAAAAGACAAGTAAATAATTGTTTCGTCATGCGTGAACTGAAGGCTGCTCAAACATTAAACACAAAGATGCAGAAAGAAGAAGAAAAAAACTCAAAAGACAAAACCCAAAAAAAGGGAAGAACCCAAAAGACTAATCCAAAAAGAAGAAGAGAAGAATCTAGAAGACTGAAGAAGAAGTTGAACTGAAATGTTGAAGGCTAAAAGTAACGAGTGCGATGGCGCGCATGAACTAAAGGTTGAAGAGTGAAGACTGA
This sequence comes from Mangifera indica, assembly GCF_011075055.1. Lineage (NCBI taxonomy): Eukaryota > Viridiplantae > Streptophyta > Magnoliopsida > Sapindales > Anacardiaceae > Mangifera > Mangifera indica. Next base: position 10,465,392 of record NC_058151.1, on the reverse strand, counting down.
AGTGCTTTGAATTCAAAAGGAAAAAAGACTTTCCCTAATCAATTAGTTTGTTTAAAGTCTTAAGTGAAATAGTGACATTTCACTTAAAACTTTAAATGACAAATGGGGCTCGTGAGCCGCTTGACTCGTGCTTGGGCTCGGACTTATTTCAGGCTCGTTCAAATCAAGTTCAAACTCAAATAATCTCAATTCAAATCCAATCCTAATTATGCATAAAGAGAGAATATTTTTACTTTTATTTTTGTGTATACAAATGAGTATATGCATAATATGTTATCATATAAGTAAATGTTACAATATTATCATCATGCTTAACCGTCCAACAAAACCATAAAATAAACACTAACCTACAAAAGTTATTACTCAAAACTCAAAATCAAATAAGAAAAATTATTATATTTAGGTATTGAGATCAATTTTAATTTTAAACTCTGCAACCCATTTATAGATTTACTCTATTTGTTATAAAACAAATGACAAGATAACTTATAAATTTTAAAATTGAAATCAAGTTTTTAGAGAAATTTAAGATATAGATGTTCTTTCTAAATTCAAAACAAAAACAGAATCTCAAATCAACCTTCATATTCATATTTCACACGTGAACATATCTTATTTTTTGTATAAATGTATTGCTCAAAATCTTGCATGATAATTGAAACAAGCAAGACCAGATTGATCCACTAAATATTATAAGGAACTTCAATCATATTAGGTTCATTAAGAAAGCGAGATTAAATTATCTTTATTCTCAAGGCAAGTTTTAAATTTAATTACAATGTTTTCTCAGGTTTGCTTTCTTTTTACCAAAAAAAAAAAATTACACATTTCCATTATCAGCCTCCATTAAATTTAATGAAGTTTTAAATTTGTTGCAGTATTTTATCCTTTCCCTTCTGTTGGGCTTGCACTTTCTTCTTTCCTTGTAATGTCATAAGTGCATTTTCACACATTTCCATTATCAGCCTGCATTTCTTTTGACCAAACATGATCAAGAGTTCAATAATAAACCATTTTCCCTTGTTTTGCGAGAGATTTGAAAGGTACATATTGAAATGAAAGAAAATTCAATATAAAGTACACAAGAAAATATTCAAATTTCTCAATCTCAAGAGTCAATAATTGAGTCATTATATCCCTATTATGTATGATGCTCACACTCATCACTAACTCAAGTAAGTTTGATAGTAAGAGGGTTTAATATGAAAGGGTGGGCTCGACCCTTAGGCTATCCGGGCCTAGCTGTGAGCCTAGATGATAGGCCCATGGGCTAGCGTTGCAATTACCCTTGAATATTTGGAACACCAATGTTATGATTAACACAAAAAGAATAAACTTTGTGTAATAAAGTCTCTCATCCACTATTTCTCATCACTTATAAAGTTTGTTTACACACTTCATCCAAATTCATAGTATTTACAATATCTTCATCTTTTCTTTGTAGTGTTTGAGAAAGTTCATTTGTTAAATCAAGTATATCCTTCATCAGAAATAGACTAAACATAAAATCAAATGATTGCATCAATTTCAATACGTTTTTTGCTTGAAATATTTACTTAGAATTTGTCTCATCTTTTGCCACAATTGCAAGAACATTGATAATGGATGAAAAGAACAATATTATACTCATTAAAGAACCATAATGCGAGCCCCAATGAATATCACCGACACGTTTCAAATTTGTTTTTTGATTAAAACCTCTTCCACTTGAAAATTCACCATGGGAAATAACTTCAATAACTTTATAAACTTATTGATCTTTGAGAATATCACAACATTTGATGAAGCACCAACAATATTAACTATAACCACCACAATGTTAAAGAGATCATTAACATCATCTTGATTATTTGCTAAACCCATAAAAGCCAACTAAAGTTGATGTGCAAAACAATGAATATAATAAGCACATCTATATTCTTTCAAAATTAATGTTTTTAGACAATTGAATTTCTCTTGCATATTACTAGCTCTATCATAACTTTGTCCTCGCACTTTAGAAAAACTCAACCTATGTCTAGAGGAAAAATTATCAAGTGTTATTTTGAGTGAGAGAGCTATAACACTAGTAACATATTCAACACCAAGAAGATGTTCCACAACAAGTCCATTATTATTAACATAACACAAAACAATAGCTATCTATTACTTTGTAGAGATATCACAAGATTCATCAATCAATATAGAAAATAGATAATCTCCTAAATTTTTAATGATAGCATTTACAGTTTCATTTGAAACAACACTTATAATATCTTTCTAAATAATAAGTGATGTTAATTTGAGATTATCGGAAACATTCTTGAAAGCAACATCATATACATCTTCATTATGTTCAGTAAGAAATAGTAGAAACTCGAGAAAATGTCCTTGATATTTTGAATTTCGAATTCATCATGACTACGAAATGCTGGTTTTTGCCTTAAAAGAAAATGGACACAATCAACTGGGACATTTAAATAAGTTCGATACTCATTTTTGGATTTAGAAGAGTGCTACCAAAAAATGTTTAAATATATTGTTCTTGATTCAATAATGATTCACACATTTTTGGACTTGATTATGAGCACTAGCACTTCCGAAATGAATATTCAATTTTTCTTTCTTTTTCCAATTTGAAAACTCTTGACCAACAAAGTGATCACCACCTGCTTTATCAACAACATCTGACTTAAAAAGATAACAACAAAGACAAAACACTGCATCTTTCACTATATTATATTCTAACTGTTGACCAAATTCATTAAACCAAAAAACAATGAATCATCTTGAAAATCCATCAAAATCTTTAAAAGGAAACTCATAGCCTTTTGGTTGATAAGAATGTCTTTTCAAATGTATTCTTCTTACTTGATCTCAAATGTTAAGATTATATTCTAAAATTTCGTGGGCGTAAGCTTGGATCCATTGAAAAAATCTTGCGAATCGACATTTGCAATTTTACTTGAATCATCATTATTATCCCTTTGTCTAAACGATGAGATTATTGTTAACTTTCTTTTGAAATATCTCTCTATACTATTTTAAAACAACAACATATTACTTGAATAGATATAACAAGAAACTAATTTCTTCTAATAAAACAACGAAATAAAACTCAAATTTAATTGAATTTCACACAAACAAAATCATAAACACCTTAAGTACACAAATTACTACAACTTCAAACAAATCATTCTTGACAAATGCAATGGGATATCTTATATATCAATTTAATAATCAGTCTCAAAACAAATCATTAAATAAGCTCTATAAATAATTCAAATGACAAACGAATTCGATATTTCAAAATGAGAATAAGAAATTAAGAATCATAGGCACAACTTCAAACATCTCACAACCATCCAAGAAATAACCCACAATAAACTAAACTTTTATTGAAATAACCAATCTCAAAATAAATCATACAGTCAAATAAACTCTATAAATAGTTTGAAAATCAAATTCAAGTAAAATCTAAACAACCTAATATAACCTAAACCGTAATCAATCCAATCAAAAGGTCAAAATAACAAGAGGAGAGATAATTGATACTTGAAGGCTAAAGAAATATTTGAATAAATATATGAAATAAAAGTGGAAGAGAGTTAAATAAACAGTGCCAAAAGAAAAGCAAAAGCACTAAGGGCGAGTTATGTCATTAATTATGAAACCAATTTTATTTATATATATATATAGAGAGAGAGAGAGAGAGAGAGAGAGAGAGTTATGTCATTAATTATGAAACCAATTTTATTTACAAAATTCATATTATATTACACTTTTATTGTACAGAATATATAAATACATAACATTGCATTTTACTCTTGAATGTGTGAATCGTAATTGAATCACAAAAAAGCAGAAGTGCGGATAAAGGGCAGAGGGAGCCTGTTAAAAAAAGTGAAATACATTATTATATACTATTATCATATATTTTATATAATAAAAATGTAATACAATAGTAATGTTGTAAATAAAATAGGTTTTCATTACTAATTAAAATATAATGTAAATAACAATGGTTTATATAACCCATGACAATATTGTAGATAAGAATGAACAATATTGAAAATAAGAATAATTGTTTTATAAAATGTGTAATTGCCTTTTGCCACCCAAGGTTTGGTGTAAAAACACTTTTTCACCCCGTAATTAGTATTAATGGACACGTCAATTGGGTCGGGCCGAATAGAGTCCCGACCCAAAACACAAAAAAAGAACCTAGCACTGTAGAGTGTCAGGCCAGACCCATGAGATATGTTGAATTCCACCTAGTTTTTGTTGACTCAAGGAGTCATTATACTCTTATTTTGATGATAACAAACTACTATGTCCCTTAGCATATTAACTAATGATTTTACTTGAGTGTATGTTTAGATTGCAAGAATTTATCTAATGCACTTGAAGGAGTTTCAAAATGAAAATGAAGACAAGGCTCAAGTGAAAAATTCTTGAAGATTTGAAGTAAAACTCAAGTTTAGGTAGACATGTTTGTAATTTGGAGCATTCGCTTGGATTAGAATATCTATTTGCATGAGATAGCTCACTTGAAAATTCATTTTTATATCTTTCACATTTTGGGTTAAAATGTCATTTTTCAAACTTATTGGGTTAGGCCAATTTTTTCACTAAAGTTTATTAATTCATTTAAAATGATGAAGGTTTGTGAACTACATTTTCATATCTTAAAGTTGGTTTTGAAAGAATTTTCAAAATTGGGTTAAATTATCACTTTTCAAAGTTTTAGGGGTCAAATTGTGATTTTTGAAAATTCAGGGGGTAAATTATAATAAAATTCGGTCGACCGAATTTTATCGACCGAATCAGCTTTCGAATTGTCCAGAAGCCATGTATTTTGGCTTCCAGAAATTCAGTCAACCGAATTAAATTCGATCGACCGAATTTTGGTTTGAATTTTCCAACGGCTAGTGCCACGTAAGCTCCAAGGAAGTGTCATGTCACATCCGGTTGATCGAATTACATCTGGTCGATAGAATTGTGCGTTTTCTGGAAAACTAAAACAACTATTCTTTGTGCACAATGATAACTTTCCTTATTTTCCCCTATATAAACCCAATCAATTTCGTTCGAAAAGAACTTTTGCCACCAAGAACTTTCACATATTTGAGAACAATTAATTTTGAGCTATTCACTTGTAAATTCTTTTCTCTAATCAAAACCCTTGCTCATACACTTTGTAATTTCATTTGCATTGGATTGTACTAAGCTTTAACTTTCATATACACTCTTTGAGAGAGATTATATTTCAATTTTGTACTAAAATTCATGCTATAAAAGAGTGAGGTTTACTCTTGGAGGGATTAGAAAATCTCTAGTGAGAGAAATTGAGTTTTAACATTTGTAAAGGTTAATAGCACCTTGGAAGTTATTTTAGTTGTGAAGAAAAGCTTGGTTGAGGTGTTGGTCAACCAAAGATTAGTGGAATACTCCAAGAGAGAAAGCTTAGAGGAGTGGACGTAGGCCGGGTTGAGCCGAACCACTATATATCACGTGTTTGATTTTCTCCTCCCTTTAACTCATACTTTATATTATGTTATTTTGATTGTATTGATTATTTGAAATATTTTTGTTATTCTTATAAATTGGATTAAAAATAGGCAATATCCATTGATTTGAATAAATTGTTTTAATTCTCTAAATTGGTAAAGATTGTTTTAAATTGCCTAATTCACCCCCATCTTAGCTCATTCGATCCTATAGTTTTAATATCTATTTTTAATTTTTTTCTTCTCAACCCCATTGATCTACATAATTGATGATATATTTGTACTCGTGATGGGGATGATGAAATGTATGCAATGACATGTCTAATTACTTCTAAATGTTTTTTAGCCAAGCTCAAGTCTTGTTGAACGATTAAATTAATAATATGACATGCATACTTAACATGAAATATTTTTTCATTAAATGGAGGAGATAAATGATTATACATATATTCAATAACTTTATAATATTTTTAACATTATCAAAAGTAATTGAAAAAATATAATTATTAATTTTATATTCCTCAAAAATATTTGTTAATGTACGATAAATTGTAAGACTATTATGCAGATATTCTAAATTTCTAAACGTAATATTTTTTTTACATAATTGCCAATTAAAATTAATATAATGGGCAGTTGCATAAAGATACCCTATATGTTGATTTGTAGTGGTCCATAAATAAGAAGTTATTAAAATAACACCATTAAAATTACTTAATTCTCTAATAATTTTTATTTTCATTAATTCATAATTTCTCAATATATATGACCCAAGAGTTAACCTAGAAATTCTTCTAAATGCTGATTGAATACTATTTTGTATCATTCATTCTAGAATTTCATCATCAGCATAACTAAAAGGTTGATTAGAAACAACTAAGTCCCTAGCCATATAATCTCGCATCTTCATTTGATCGTATGTAAAAATTGACATTTTTTTCATATGTTTGAAACCGTTAGGACCTCCTACTGAAGTGGCACCTGGACCAACGGATCGCGATCTGGTGAATGCAATTTGTTTTTGTCCTCTGAGCTCACGTGAAATTTTTTTACAGTAATCAGTAACATGTCAACGAAGATGTCCCTCCCACTTGTACTTGCACATGTTAAACAAGAACCACAATGTTTACATACTGCTTGATGAATTAATTTTTTGTCTATTGTTTCCTTTATTCTATCGAAGTGCTCTCATACTATTGACATTTGTTTTCTTTCTCTCTCTGTCGAATAATGTGAACTAGTAACTGTACCACTTTCACCCGTTGATACTCCCCCTATTCCACCTTGTGCATCATCAATAATATCATCAGCACCAGCATGATAATATTCAAATAGATTAAATTCATTTGACATTAGATCCATTTGTAATGATAAAATAAAAATAAAAATAAAATTATAAACACAAAGTATTATTATTTGTGAATTTAGATATTTTTCGAAAAAAAAAGCTAATGAAAGAAAATGAGATTAAAAATATAATGAAATAATTTAAATTGAGAGTTTTGTAATTATAAATGAAAGTAAAAATGAAAAATTGAGTAGGTTTTTATAGAAAAAAATAAAGCAACGGCTACTGGCCAGTAGCCATTGAAAGCCAGGCAGAAACCGTTGCGTTTGCCACAAGGCAGAAACCGTTGTTTCTACCATTTGGCAGAAACATCTTTTGCCAAAAAGCAAAAGAAGATTTGGTAGAAATAGAAAAAAAAAACTATTTTTTTTAATTTTATTTTGTAAACAGTATCATGTCAACGTATGAGTCTGATATTAAAGCCTGAAACCCAACCCAACAGACCCATAGGTCTGGTTCGACACTCTACAATATCGGGCCGAGTCTTATCGTGTTAGGTTCCTTTTTCATGCTTTGAGCTAGGACTCCATTCGGCCCGACCCAATTGATGTGTCTACGTAAAACCAGAATCCACCTACCCTACTTTCTCATTGAATTCTTATCGTTGTTCCTGATTAGCTATTTTCTGTATGACATTGTTATAAGTTGTGATGGGATTCGTTCTCCCATAGCTAAGTGGATGGGATTCTCTAAGCCAAATTATGTTAGTCATTGTGCTTTACCGTGGGCTTGCATTTTATCCCAATGGATAACCATTTGAACCAGAAGTTAATTCCATAAGAGGATTGCGTGCCGGATATGTTCCTTTCTCCTACAAAAGTTCACTGGTTTATCTGTTTCAACAACTCATCTCCAGATCTCGCACTTGCTCTGTTTGTGTTAATATGAATTCTTTCATCTAGTGCAAACATTGAAGAGTAATTCTTACATCGTCGAAGCTATTTTTTTTGTCTAATATAATGCTATATATATGAAACAATTAAATTTATTTATCCCTCTTGCTTAATACTGTGATGTGGTTTTTTGATTTTGTGTAGGTTAGGTGTTTGATAATAAGCCTATGAGGAGTTCTTAAACCCTGTCACCTGCATTCAAACTCTTTACTCCAATCAAGCAATTATCCACTGCCAAAACACTTCAACCTGCCACCTACCCACTCTCACACCACCCATTCACAAACCCCCTGTTCATAACCACGATAACAGTTTGAAAAAGACTTCCTCCCGCCAGCAATCTCTTTTACACAATTTTATATTCGTGCTCATTTCGTCCCATAAACACTCACCCATGAGTTGCAGATTTTGGTGTAGATGAGTTGTAAATTTTGGCTGAAACATTTGTTGATTAGGGGTTGCAAATTTTTGTGAAGTGAAATCATAGTTGCATTGGCTTTTGGAATTTACTGTATTATTTCTGTTGACAGAGCTACAATTTAGCTGAAAAATGTTTTTACACCGAACCTTAGGAGGGAAATTATAAGTTTAACCTTTTTTTTAATCATATATACATATATACATATATATCACTCATTCCAAAATTTAAACAAAAATATCACAACAATATTTTATTTTCTTAAAATACTCTTATTGATGTAACTCATGAAGAAAGAAAAAATATCATCTTTCTTTTTTTTCTCGTAAAGAAGGAATTTCTGTAATATAGAAAAAAAATTTTCAATAGAAAAGATACATGATTGAACAATAAAATTTGTATGTTATATATTTTCTTTATGAACAATTGAAAATCAAATAATGTATAATAAATTCATATTCATGATTTTATATGAAATTTAATTTTATTATGATTTATGTTAGATTGTTTAATGCGTTTAATGTTATATTAATAATTATAAAATCTAAAAATTTAAATCTAAAAAATTTTCACACAAAAAACAGGTTAACAATGTCAACCTCTTGGCATTAACATTAACCTTTGGAGGCAACACGACGCCAACCCTCTACTGAATTTATTTTTTTAAGTTTTCTTCAATGCAACGAGGCTCCATGAGCACCTCTAAATCCCGTTACTTGAAAGAAAACTTAAAAAAATAAATCTAGTAAAGAGTTGGCGTTGCGTTGTACCAAGAGTTGGTGTTAACACCCAGAGGTTGGCATTAACACTCAAAGGTTGGCGTTGCCAACCCGTTCTTTGTATGAAAATTTTTCAGATTTAAATTTTTATACTTTATAATCATTAATATAACATTAAACAATATTATAACAACTTTAAATAATAAAAACAACATGAAATAACAATATTAAATAATCTAATAAGATAAAATCATAATAAAATTAAATTTCACATGAATCATAGACATAAATCTATCATACATTATTTAATTCTTAATTATTCATAAAAAAAATATATAACATACAAATTTTATTATTCAATCGTATGTCTTATCTGTTGAATAATTTTTTTTTTCATATTTTAGAGATCCCTAAGGCTAAGAAAAAAAGAGGAATGATATTCTCTTTTTCTCTCTTAATTCCATAATCGAGAGTATTTTAAATAAATGAAATAAGATTTTTGTTTAAATTTTAAAATGAATAGTATATACGTAAACACGGTAAAAATTTTAATTTCCCTGTAATTAACAACATTATTGTAAGTACCAATAATATTAGTTTTATTACTGTATATATAGATTTTTTCCCTTGTAAGTTCAAGAGGGCCACTTGAGCCCTGCCAAGAAGATGCAACACTGATGATGGTGCGTTTGTACCTCTTTTGTTAATGTGCTAATTTGAAAATCTTATCACGGTGCCGTTTAAATAAGAGGAGGGGATGGAGGGTTATGGCACCCACAACCGATGGAGGAGGTGACGGCTGAAGGAATTAATTAGTCTCAATGCTCGGCCTACTCAATGACTACTAACAGAAAATCTCAACAAAAAATCCACCTAAATTGTTGGGTCTCAATTATCCAACACAATAACCATGATTTAGATACTAAAACAAACAATAAAAATTAAATGAATGCTCTCAGTTGAAAGGCCACAGTTGTCCACAGCAGAGAACTCGAAGCGAGTGCATCTCTAAGCCTTAAGCAAAGAATAACGAAACCAAATCACTTCTGGCGCTTGACAAAGCCTTCTTCTTCATCTCTAAAAGATAGAGACTACCGATTAATCTCACTCAATTAGAAACCAGAATCATCAAGCAACATCAACCAAAACAAGTGATAAAATGCATTAATTTCTAAGCTTAAGTCAAAGAAATCTTCCACTCACTTCCGTCTCTATTCGGTGTGGTTAAAGCAAAATCAATCATCATAGAGCAATCAATGTGTTTGAGAAGAGCAAAAATATGGAACCTACGAGAAAGAGCAAGAATCCATGACAGAACAAAGGAAAAAAGGAATCTGCTTGTCCGAAAGTACCTCTGATTTCTTTTGCATCTTTCGTATTCTTTGTGCTACCATAATCATGAACACAGAGAATCATAGATAGATGCCCATATTTGCTTTCCAAGCTTAAAAATTTTACAGAAACAGCTTAGAAAACTAGGGTTTTCGCGTGTAAACCAGGCAGCAAAATGAGAATCGGTGTCTCCAACATAAGAGCGGCTTCTATAAATAGAGATAAAAGTTAGGGTTGCGCTGGGGAAAACCTGCAATTACATAAGTACCCCTCACATTTGCTTCAAAAGATGTTGTATAGGAGGAGGGTAGTATAGTCTAATGAGAAAAAGCCAATCAACATAAACTTCTAACTTCAATTTAAGACAATTAAATCTATCAATCTAATTTTGACCAGCTAGGTTTGATTTTAAAAAAGTGGTGAAATTAAAATTAGATATAACAATTTTGATCTAAATTTAGGATTTTTGATTCTAATAAAGAGAAAATTTTCTGAAATAGGATAGAGAACAAAAACGAAGACAAAAAATAATATCGTGATCGGAGACGGGGATACATATGTCCCGTCTTTGCCCTCCATTCATATTTAACTCTTTTATATTAATATTTTTGCTTAACATATTTTTATAGTTTTAAATTGTTTATATTTTTTAAATTTTTATGTTTTTATGCATATTAAAGTAATTAATATATGATATTTGTAATAATTAAAATAGTAAATTAATTTTAATTTAATTAATTTTGTTATTTAATATATTTATATTATAATTAGAGAATATAGAGAAAAAAAATTTCTAACAAAGACAAAAACAGTAATTGATATCTCTTTTCCAACCCTTTTAGTTGTCTTTCTTAGTAAAATTTGTGTATTTCAATAAATAATTGGAATTGGATTCAATATAAAAATCTCCTACTTTTATCCTTTCTTTAAAATTACCCGCAAACTTAAACACCAAGGTGAGTTAATGAACCAAATAGTATAAAGTGTGGCTCAAATTCAGCTCAAATTTGATTTAAAAAATTAATTTTAATCTCTTAATTTTTTAAAAATTGCATATAAACTACTTTTTATTAGCTTTTCATCTTATTTTTATTCCATCTATAATTGATTTTTTTTTCTTTTTTTAACTTTTAACAAATTTATAACATAACAAGAAGGCTATAGCAAAGAAGTAATCCAATCGATCACCACAAATAGCAATCTTATTAAATCTATATTCGTAAAGTTAATATTTTGCACCGTAGTAATAATAAGTGATCGATTCAAAAACTTGACACAAACCTGTTTAGTGTGATCGATGAAATAATTCAAATAAGGTTACTCATCCCAAAATTCTAATATGGGTGTCTCAAGATTTACCTATCTAACAAAATTGAATAGAGTTTCTCAGTCATAAAAATCTGAGATGGGTACAAAAGGATAATGTAGAAAATCATAATAATAATAATAAGAATGATAGATAATGCAAATACAATGAAGCTGGCCCCTTACAACACGCCCTTGAGTTTGTTTTTTCACAAAATTGAATGACTACTTTCCTGAACCCACTGTTTCTATAAAAATTAAACTCAATGGTGAAAGTACAATTCAATACTCTCTACAGGAAAATAACACTGCAGATTAGTACAAATATTAATGTCAAGATACTTCTTAATGCTTCATTGCTGTAAATCTTGTAGGAAGAAGAAACTGCTGTGGAATTCATAGATGGGGCTGTGATATTTACAAATGAACCATTCCTACCGAGGCTGCAATAAAACAGAAAATAAAAAATCAACCAAAAATTAGAAACGAAGCAGCTTCCTTCTGATGATTGAAAAGGTCTAGGAGTAACTTTGTTTACCTTCCTGGGAACATACAGGAACCGTGACCTGCATCAGTGAAACCAAATTGAGTGTTGTTGGTACTCAAGAAAGTGAACTACTATGATAATTCATATGTATGAAATATGAATTTCATCTTACTTGGATCTGTCGTGGTGATTGCAGCCACCCCATTGAAATCACAGGCCTCAGGGGTCTTCCCCATCTGATGATAGTAAGTGTCGAAAGCATAAGTTGCATGTGTGATCACATTGTCAGGCTCATAGCAGGGTTTTCCCTGCTGCAAAGGCGAGCAATCAACCTTTCCCACTCCACATGCCCAATCTAATGCTGCCTGCAGCATCTTAGGATCAGCACCGTCCTTGGCAGTGCAATAAGTTTGGTTTGTAGTATCATTAGCTAACACTGCTCCAGCACCAGTCAAGCGTAATATGTAAACAGGATCTCCATTTGCATCAAACAGTCCCCAGTTCTTCTCAGAGATTGGTCCAGGTTTTGTATCCTCATTATAGAGCTCATAGATATAAGTACTAACGGCAACTCCAGGGTGTTTCGGAGTTCCGGTTTTGTTCAGCACATGCCTTATTAAATTGCTGTTGTAAGTGTTTGCATTTTCCAAAGTTGCATCCGGCTCATTGGAATCGCCTTTTGATGGCCAGCCTGATTCAGTCACTACAACAGGAATATTAGTGAAGTTCAAAAATGCCATTGCAAAGTATGCTGCATCCACGGTAGCATCAAAGACATTGGAATAATGAACAAGTGTGTTAGAGTCGACAGCTTCTTTGCTTGGAGGGAGAGGCTTAAAGAGCGCATAATCCAATGGAATCACACCATTAGAGAGAATATAATCATAGTATGGATATACGTTGAGCATGAGATACGAACCCGTGGACTGCAGGAAATTTAGCATGGGGAGCAAAACTGGATTCCATGAATGGTTGAAGAAGGCTTGGGAAGGTGGGAAAGGATCAAGAATTAAGGACGGAGGAAGGGGCGTTGAAACTTTTATATGGCGATCTAAATCAGACGCAATGAGGGCTGACTGAATGAACTTCATGGCATTTACAAGAACTGGTGCTGCACTTGGGAGAGTGGTTAGAACCTCTGAACCTACACATATGCCTGTGATGTTTGTCGCTGGATAATGTGCCACAATATTCTTGGACACCCAATTGGCTGCAGTAGAATTTGATTGACCAATTCCTAGGAGTTGTTCATTTGGGACAGAAACAAGGACCTGAATTCCTGTGTTTGCTAGTGCAACTAGCATCCCCCGATCAGCGTCATATAGCCGGACATGTCGGATTTGCTGGGCTTTTAGTAGGGCTACTACTTGAGTAGGATGTGGCATGTCTGAGAGGTCGGTTCCAATATTTACACCAATGAAAGGTTCTGCAATAATGAAATGACTACAATATCATGCATTTATCATATGTTTATACAAATTAACTCTAATACAAATGGCAATTAGGAGGATTGTTTATGAGAAACACATTCGATGCCTTTGTACATTTCTACCATCATACGTAAAAGTAAGCAAGCATAATCTCACAATTTTTAGAACTATAAGAAACCCAACATAGTGAAGATTCAAATAATGAGCATTGCTCTGCATATGCATATAGCACAGATCAATTTCCACACCATTTAGCAATATGCCAAACGCCTATACTACTAATGCCTCATTTAAACATTTGAATTTCAGAACAATCAGTTTTATTATAGAAGTTTTACCAGAAAGTTAAACCAAATCGTTTATTTAAATTTACTTAACAAGGTTGCCGCATATTTTCAATGAAAATCTGTTTCAAGTGTATGCTGTTTTTCAAAGGTTCATAAGCTCCCTCAATCTAGATAGAAAATGTTACAGCATAGCTGTATTTGCAATCTCATGTTGAAACAAAAGTTGGAAATTTTTTACAAGAATTTTTCCATGTTTTGACTTGCAATTATTCCAGGAATTCTGGAGAGACAACGCGTTTATAGAAAGGAAACTTTCTCGGAACTAACTCATTCTGCATAACAAAACTGTAGGAATGGACATGTGCAATAAAGAAATACGGTAGTAAATGCTGAGTGGTATACTAAAAATCAAAATTCAATAAAGGAATAATGATTATTTCCCACCCATTTTTTGCCCCAATGACACTTTTGCACCCTCAAACTTGAAAAACGAAACTTACCCACCTTCCATTCTATTAGTAAAATTCATTAATTTTTAAGACTAATACAACACTTTATTTCTTTCAATGTTATAAATAAAACTTTGTCCAAAAACTTTATTATATTTAATTTTCACCCTTAGTTTATATTAATTTTAGAATTAATAATTATAAATATAAATTACAAAAATTAAAATAGTTGTTGACGATAAATGTCGTCAACCATTCTAGTGTGATTCTGACTAGATTGATACGATTTTTGATTAATCACACTGAGATAGTGTGATTCTGATTGTGATTGCAAAATTGCACCGTAATGATACATTTTGCTTGCGATTCTAACTGTCTTTAATGACTGTTTTAATTTTTTAAAATTTTTATTTTTAATTAAAAATAGAGGTATCAGAGATAAATATTTAAATTGATAAAAGAAAATTAAGTTGTTTATATTTTAGAAGTGTCAGTGACACTAATTTTATAAATTAAGAAATGTTTTTTTAGTGAGAAAGTGTGGTTAGAATATTCTAGTCTCTCACTTAATAAAGGCCAAAAGACTTATTCCCACCCAAGGTTAGGTGTAAACCCAAGAGGCTTATTCCCACCCAAAGCCTGTAAAATTTTTGTGTTATTGTCAAAGATAAAAATTTTATTGGAAGAAAAAAATACTTTATACTATTTTTCATCATAGTTTTAAAAACTAATAATTTTCCTCTAACTTAATTCCTATCATCTAGGGTTTACATATTTTAAGATTAACAATCAATCCCTCAAATTTTTAAAACATTACATTACACCCCCAAAAAATCATTTCTTCTTTCTAGCAACATCCTTCCTGGCGATTCACTCCAGCATGACATCAATCCCACAAATGGCACCTCTTCTCCTTCTATGGTGGTTTTTTGACACAGAAACCTCCGAAAATTAAATCAAAATGGCTGGATTTTCGTGCACGGATTTGTGCAAATTTGCACATATTCATTCACAAAAATCCGACCATTTCGAACAAATTTGTGGTGGTTTCCATGTCAAAGAACCATTGGAGATGGAGGGGAGATACAGCCGGAGTGAATCATCAAGAAGAACAATCACCAGAAAAATGGAATGAAGCTTTGAGCATATAAGTGCAATGTTTGAAACTTTAAGGGCGGTGACTGTTAACTCTAAAATATAAAATCTTAGAAACCATTGATGGTGAGTGTGAAAATATAACCTTTTAAAATTAAGTTAGAGAAAAAATGATTAGTTTTCAAAACTAAAGTGAAAAAAATAAATAAATTTTTTTTTGTCTAAATAAAATTTTTAAATGACAATTTTACACTTAACTGTAATAGTTAAAATTAACGGATTTGTGGGCATTTAAATTTTTAAAAATTAAGCGGTGTGAGTGGGTTTACACTAAACCTTGGGTGGGAATAGATCTTTTGACCCAAGAATAAAATACAACAATGAAGATTGGCTTCAAGTTCTAATTCCTAAGCAAAAGTGCATTAATCCGCTAGCCTATTGGCTCATCTGCACTGCCAAGACAAAGGGCACTGTTAAATCATAGACAAATGAGGCAAAATTAAACGACATATGAGCTGGAAAACAAGGAGGATTGAGGTCCCTCTAATGCTTTATATTTTCTTCTTTACCATAAATTTCAAGACTAAAGTCAAATATACATAAGAGTTTCCACTTAAAGCAGTGAGAGAACAGTCCGCAAGATTATATATTTTCCATTTACCAAGTGGTGATAAATGTTACCCAGATCTCCACTTAAAGCTAGTCTGCAAATATAGAGTAATAATTTGCAACAATAAAGAAAATGGCAGATTCTATTATTTTCCTAGAGTTACTAAAAACTCAGAACTCCACTTTCTGTGCTAATTTATTTCAACATTAATATCCAAGCTGGGAACCAGAGAAGCAGTGATGAATGAATAAGAAAGAGAATGTTAGTGTTTTTTTTTTTTTTTCCCAAACTTAATTTGAGTGGCGAAGGATGTGGAATCCCCGAGTGAGTGGGTTTGGTGGGTACAATCAATGAACCTAGGGCTTACTTGATTAGTATGATCGGTTCAACTTCAAATGAGCGATCAGACTCAAATAAGTTTTTCTTGATACCAAAAACTTTATTTTTTTTTACAAGCTATATTAGATCATCTCAGCTCATCTCTACTGATAAAATTTCGCTACAAACAATACTGTAAACTGTTTATAATAAGAAAGATTCAGATAATTTTATGGGATGTCAGTCAGGCAAGAAAAAACTACCGCAAAGAAACAATGTGATGAACTTTAAACGAAGAACAATACAAAAACAGTAAGAACTGAGAAGAACATGGAAGAAAAGCAAAAAAAATATAATTTTGAAAGAAAAGAGAAAAAATCTCACCTTCGTCGGCTCTTACAGCGGATAACACGGCTAAAAGAAGAATAAGAGTGGTAAGCAGAGCCATAAGACTAAATCTTGTAAAACACCCTGAAAAGAATCTCAAAAGGAGATAACAATGAGAAGGGAAAGAGAGAGACTGTGAGTGTGAAAGTGGTAGCTACGTGAACCCAGAAAAGCAGGCAGAGTAAATTAATTAATAATAGCTTAGACCGCGAGAGGGAGGTTTTCCAAGCTAGCAATGGGTGTAAATGTGATCAATGGAATGCCAAAGGACTTATTCCGATCAAATATATCTTGTTTTCCCAAGTTTTTGTCTATCATCTTAAAAAATCTCAAATACTCTGAATTATTAAAATTAACTATTTTAAAAATAAAATCATTATTTTATCTATAATATTAAAAATAAACTAAAATTTAATTTTTTCTTTCCTCTCTAAACCTTAAAAACTAAAAGTTTTCTCTAACTCAAGTTTAAAAAAAATACATTTCCCCCCTATAGTTTAGTTTTTAGATCTCTGGTGTCAAACCTGATGCTATCGCCAATGACAAATGTCTCCCGATGTCTTCTCTCCCTCCGATAGTTAAGTTTTTCTCATTTGAAAGTTTGGATGACATCGATTGATACTAAAAAGATGAAACTATTCATCTTTCCCTACGAAGACGAGATTCGAGGAGACAATGTTTCATCTTCTTTGACAAAACATCATTTTCTATTAGATTTAGGACTATCAATCGAAAGAAAAGATAGTGAAAGAGTAACTATTAGAAAAAAAGAAAGAAGATGTGATGGAAGAAGCATTGGAGATGATATCAGAATTTAAAAACTAACCTTTAGAGGGGAAAATGTTATTTTTTTTAATTTGACTTATGAAAAAAATTATTAATTTTTAGGATATAAAAAAAATAAAAATTTTAAAATGTTAGGATTTATTAACTTTAACTAATTATAAATTAGTGGAGAAAATTTTTAAAATTTAACAGTAGAATGTTGAGTTTTTTTTGAAAGAAAGTGGGGTAAGAGAGTACAAGTGTCCACAAGTCACGTTAAAAATTTGTCAGGAAATGAATGGCTGTAATATCATCTGCAAACTTTTGTTGTCGGATGATTAGCCGTTAAAGGGGAGAGAGAGATAATTTTTTAATTTTAGTAAAAACAAAAAACAAAGAAGGTCATCAAAAGAAACCAGGGTCCTTGTCCCAACGGTCATTTTGATCGGACCTTTTCAGTTGTTCATATGCCTTGTCTTGTCCGTGACCATACTCCTCCCTGTTACTATTTTCCATTCAAGGGAAGTTGGGGGCCAGATTTAAAGATTATTTTTAAAAGGCCAAAGGACATGTCACATTCAAAATATCTTTCAATATTAAATTTTTAATTTTTAATTTTAAAAATTTTATTTATTCACTTATAGATAGTTAAAATTAATAAAACTTTAATCTTTTAAAAATTTATTTCTTTTTTCTTTTAAAAATCTTAAAAACCAATTTTTTTTATAGACAAAGTTTTAAAAAATGACATTTTTCTCTCAAAGGTTTAGTTTTCAAATCTAGTGTCATTGTCAGTAGCCTCTCCCTCTCAAAGTTTTCTCTCCCTCCAATGATCTATCTTCTCTCAGTTGGATATCTGATCAACATCAAATCAAGCCAAGAGACAAAGAGCTTTGTCGGGAAGATGAAACTCTTCATCTTCCCAGACAAAGACGAAGATCTCGTCTTCCCTAATGTCTTCTTCTGGGAAGATGATCGTCTTCCCAGATGAACACGAGATCTTCGTCTTCATCTCTCCAACTTGATTCGACGTCGATTGGACATCCAACTGAAAGGAGAGAGATCGCTGGAGAGAGAGAGAACTTTGAAAGGGAGAGGCTATTGGCAATAACGCTTGAGTTTGAAAACTAAACCCTAGGGGGAGAATGTCATTTTTTAAAACTTTGCTCATGACAGAAATGGTTAGTTTTTAGGTTTTTGGGGGGGAATGAGAGATTAAATTTTAATTTATTTTTAATATTACAAATAAAATAATAATTTTTTTCATTAAAACTAACAGACTTAACCCTCTATAAGTAGATGTTTGGAATTTTTATAATTAAGAGGTAAAAACTTGAGATTAGAAGATACTTTGGGTTGGAATAAGTCCTTCGGCCTTTTTAAAATTTATATTATTTTACTTAATTTACCTAATAATAAAAAATTTCAATAAGCTTTTGTTATTAGAGGTGATATTGTAAGTAATATAAGAGGTAATTTGATTACCACATTCACTCTAGATATTAAAAAATTATCAAGTTAATTTTAATTTTATTATAATTATATCTTTACATATTAGTTTTTTAGAACAAAAATAATCTTATTTCAAATAAATATAATAACTAACACGAAAAAATTTTAAAAATAATTTTACCTAAAGGTGTTTAAGTAAAATAATATCTTAATATTTTTTTATTACTTTTAACCAAACACAATAATTATTTATACCTATTAATTTTTATCAAATTTTATACTTAGTAATCTTTCAAGTAATTTATCTTTGTGATAATTTTTTATTTTTTGTAATAAAATATTATTCAAACTAAACACACCCAAAGTTAAGTGAAATACCCTTAATTTTTCAAAAATTTAATTTGTTAATCATCCATTTCCGTGAATGAATTATATTTGGTTTTTCTAAGAAAAAGACAATCAGTTCATTTTAAATATTTTTTTAGGTGTAAAGGAAAAAAGAAAATAGAAAAAAATAAATGATGATAAGAGAAAACAAAAACAACAAAGGAAAAAAAATCATATAAAAAGAGTAAGGAGTGAAAAGGGAAAAAAAAAAAAAAGAAGGAAATAAGAAAATTGAAAAAACAAAAAGAAAAATAGGAATTATCTATGGAAATGACCTTCTTGTCCATCCACTTAACAAAATTTATTAATAAAAATAGATAATAAGTGATAAATTTTCGAATTTAAAATATAAGAATTTATCATTTTTCCTAACCTTGAGTAGGAATAGTTATCTGGGCTATCCAATTCTATTTATAAGTCTTTACATTTTTTTAAGATTTTCCTTTTTTCTTATATCTCGTTATAATTAAGAAAAATATAATATAAATAAGAATTATTATTCTTCATAGTTCTTCTTCAGTCTCTTCTTAAAAAAAAAAAAAGTCCATAAGAGATGGGTTTTTTTTTTTCTTTTAAAAGTTGAATGCATATTTTATCTGAGTATGTATTAATATACAAGTTAGATAAATAATTAGATATATTTATATTTATTTTGTAATTTCTAATAATAAGTATTGAATTGTATGTTTCTATATGAATAAGCATCCTAAACTAGCATTTTGACAAATATGTCCTTTTTAGATATAAAATAGTTTTGTATGTTACAAGTTTGAAAAAAAAATTAATTTATAAAATATAAGAAAATTAAAACAAAAAATTGTATATAAATCAGAGATAATAATCTTATTATATTGTTTGATGTAATTTTGAAATTTATTACGACGAAAAAAATAAATATGCACAACAATTTTGTCAAAATTAAAATATTTTTTTAGGCCAAACGACTATTTGCTATACAATTTTTTATGAAATTACAAATTTTTACTCTTATAAATTTGAAAAAACCAATTTCTTAAACATTAGTTAAATTTTTTAAAATAGTTTGTCAAATTTTTTTATGAAATGGTTGAAAAGACAAAAATAAAATAAAATACCCAAGGACATGCAATCATAAATATAGATATAATTTCAATTATTTTTCACCTTAATTTATATAATTTCAATTTAAAATTATAAAAGTTTTTACTAACATAAATATAGATATGAATGTCAATGACATACAATCATATATTTGGAGACAAAAGTAGTTTTTAAAAATATTATGGCTGTTTACCTTTTGATAATTTAAAAAATGATAATCATATCCAAAAAAATCAAACAAAACATAATAAATTAGGGATATGAATGTCACATTATAAACTGCTGGATTTATAGTATATTTTAAAAAATATATAAAGTTGAATGTAATAATTTTTTAGGTAAGATAAAAAAAATATCTATTTACCTTAATAATAAAGGTTAAAAATGATATTTAAACTCTTATAATATTATACATAATTTAATTTAATTAAAATGACATAAATACTATTTAACCGTTAAAACTAACTTTTGAGTTCAATAGATGATTGAGAAATTTATTTTTTATATTTAAATGATAAAAATGTGTATTTCATTGTAGGTTGGGTGGAACTTAGACCTTTGACCAATTTTTTTATTGAATGAAATGTTCTCTATGTTAGGAAAAAAGTCAAATATTTTAGCTTATTGTTTATATTTGTTAACCAAAGAAACCTAACAAATGTTCACTCAGTAAAATTACTTACACTCATAATTAAGACCCAAAAAAAAAAAAAAACACGCCTTAAGAATTTTAAGCCTAGACGTTTTTACTTATACTCTTGTTAGCAAGTGTTAAGTAGGGTTAGATTTGAATTGATTTCAGTTCAAACTTAAATTAAGTTTAAAAATTTAATATTTTTTAGTTTGAGTTTTAAGGGTATGCAGCTCATTAAACTCACAAGTTTAAAAAAATTGAATATAAATAAACTAAAAGGATATTATTTTGATTAATAAATATAAAAATAATGTCATTTTAGTATCAAATCGAACTCAAAACTTGATTTAAACTTAAAATTGACTTTTTTCAAACGAGTCAAATTCAAACATTTTTAAAGTGAGTCGAGCTTGACTTGAATCTAATCCTAGTGTTAAGTCATAATATATATATATATATATATATATATATATATATATATATATTTATTTATTTATTTATGAGACTAAAATGATATCAAAAAATATTCGAATCACGTATCGTGTTGTATGATATAATTTTTAAAAAATAAAATAATAAAAAAATAAAAGATATGTTATCATTTTTTTTAAAATCACAAAAACTTATACAAATTTAAAATTTCTCATACACACCCCTACTACATCATCATTTTTCTCTAAAAAATGTATTAATCTATATCAATAATACATATTACATTGTATGATACGTCTATTATATCGTATTAATTACGATACATCTTATGATATATATTATTTTTTATCTGTATCGTAGAATATATATATCGTGTATTATAAGATACTGATAACTATGATATCAAGTAACTCAAATATAAGGGATATTAATTAAAATAAACAAAAAAAATTCGTTTAAACCTTTTTAGGCCAACTTTTGATGCAGTTACCTTTCTAAACAAACTTATCGTTTATTCAAATAATATCTTATCCTTTGAAATATACCTTCCTTTCAATCATGTTCTTTCTCAACACACCTGATAACATCACATTTCAGCAGTGCATCATCATATTGAAAATAAGATTAGTAAATTATATCATAATAAATTGAAACTTTCATTGAAAACTTATTGTGAAAACTTTTATTGATAAAAGTTAAAAACTTTGAATACTGATTTCTAAAAAAGATTGATGTTTTTGTTTGTTTGTTGATAGTTATCAATTACATTACTTGTAGGTAATTAATATTTGTTGTATTAGTCAAAATAGGACAAATTCTGATGTTTAAATTGGAAAGAAAAGTAGAAATTTCATAGAAACGGGAATGTGCGAATGTGTATGCACATGCGTATTGAATTTTCAAGTGCAAATGTCTTAAATTTTTAAAGATGATTTGATTTCTTACCTTTGAATTTGGGGTTTAATTTAATAAATACCTAAAATTTTGACACTGCAACTACATATTTTTATACACATACGTATTTAAAAATTTTTGAAGCGTTAATAAGTATTTATTTAATACTCATTCACACATTCGCATTTGCATACCTAATTACATATATATTTATGCATTCGCATACGTATTCATGCATTCGTATTCGCATTCACACATTCACATTCACGCATTCACATTCTTGCTTCTAGGAAATTGCATTTTTGCTTTTTGTTTTGATCCAGACATCAAAACTTTGTTCTTCTCTATGAACTACAATACAATCAAGCAAAATCTAGCCAAATATATATGATTAAATATGCAAAATAATCATTACAAATTGATCGAAACCCTAAACCATAAAAACCTTAATCATCACAAAAACCACCACATTTGGCCCCATTTTCATCAATTCAATCATAATTCAAAGATATCAATAATATTATACAAACTCAAGGGTCATCGGACAGACAACAAAAATGGAGTCCGTAGTATTATGTTTGTTGGATGTTCAAACTACAAAAATGGAGTTGCTATTAGTGTGTTTCCGATTTACTATCTTCGGCTTAAGCTTGTGAGGTTTGCGTTTACTTTGAAAAGAAATGTTTTAGTTTTCGTTAGATTTTGACATTAAGGGTAAAATAGATAAATCATATATAATTTACTTATAAAAATAACTACATCAAAAGTTCACATAAAAAGGTTAAACAGAAAAAATTTACTTATTTTAATTAATATCTCCAAACATAATAAAGTAATAAATTTTTCTATAATTATTATTTTATTTATTAATTTTTCTTCTGTGATAAATGAAGAATTATTCATATATCATTGGATTTTAGCTTCAAATTTCTTAGGTAGAGCCTGTTATAAGTTAATTTATGGTTATTATGATAATAATTCTTATATGTGTTTGAAGTTTTTATACCTGCGCATTAGCCCGGAAAATCTTTGTCTTGTAAATTTCTCAAATTCACCTGAGGAAATAAACGCGGGCAAACTTTTAATTCCTAGTTTTTTATTGGCCAAATAACTAGTTCGCATCCAAAGTTTGATGAAATGACATATTCCTACTTTTAAGTTTGAAAAATGTCAAATTTTCACTTATTTGTTAAAATCAACTATTAATTTTAATGGTCAAAGGGTATTTATATCATTTTATCCAAATATCATAACATAGAGTGTGAGTAAGGTGTAAGTGTCATTTTTCAAAACTTAGTAAGGAGCAAATCAATATATATATATTTTTTTATAAATTATTATGTTCATCTCATATATTTTAAAAACATTTATGCTCTCAATTTGTTGTATTCTACTAATTTCTTTAGGAGTGTAATAATTTTTGAAATTATAGAGATGATGTATCACCTCTCTCCAAATATATACCTATATATAGAATATAACCCAAAAAAATGTGTACAATTTGACTTCTTAATAAAAAAACAATAAAATTAAAATAATGATATTATTCACTTGATCATAAATGTACGTGCAAAAAAAGTGTAAACTAAATAAATACTTTAAATATATTAAAAAATTCCTTCATTATTATAAACCAGGTGTAGAAAAACAAACTAACAATTCATAAAGTGCATAATTATAAAGAAAGTCAACACAGGAAAACATGAAAACCATGAAATTGGAAATAATGATTTTGCCCCTCCACCTTATGCAGTGAATTGCACTAGACTATTGGTCTTCTTGTATACCCCACTATTCACTTCTACATGCAAAACCACATAAAGGAAAGTGTGAATGGAAAACACTCAATAAGTAAGTAACATTTTAACACCTAACATTTAGCACAAAACATATAACTAAAATTGGTGTTCCATCACTAAGTCTCTATGTGGTTATAGCAAAATTTTTTGACATTCTCTCATATGTCTATTTGTCTAGTCTTGGCACCCTCAAGCCTTAGATACATAGGTCATCTCACAAAGTCTACTAAAATATAAGTTGATCTCGATATATTTGATGACTTAGTGAAAGTAATCAACATCTCAGATGTTTACTAACTATTATGTCTCATGCACATGCAGACCAGACTATCAGGCTAACGTGCTATGATACCCTAGTTACATAGGGAAATTGGTCACAATCCCTTCCTTATTAGATACCCATGACAACGGGATTGCTAATTGAAATACCATTCTCAGATGACTCTTACCATGAGCACACATGTGATGCATCATTCTAACCACGTTAGAAACTAACTGAAGTGTCACTATCCCTTATCATGCACACCTAAACTGAACTGAACTATATGGTTAGTGCACCTTGACACCAAGTGCAATGTATATCTCATAGATATTCATATCTTGTATAACTCTATTGCTTTTATATATCTTACCACTTACGTGCTCAACTGGTAGTTATCGAGGTGTACACTACTTTCTTTAACACTTTTCTTATTTTTGACTTGGATTCAACTCAATCAGAGTCTATATCATCTTCCACTTAGTCGGACACCTTTATTATAGTTAGTTATCTTAATTAGATTTGTTGAAGTTTCTCTATTTTATTTCTTTTCTCTTCCCCTCATTGCAAATAACCTAGGGGTAATAGTCTTTTCTTATTTCTTGGTATACACGAGCATGTCTTAATCTTGCATCCCCTTGCTCCTCTAGTAACTTACATACAAGCGTGTTGTAGCCTTACATCCTCGTGTTCAACAAGCACACACGGGCTTATACTTTAAGTCTACACGGATTTCCAATATTAGGGAAGCCACATATAAACATGTGTCACATACCACACAGTCATGTGAACTTCTCCTCAGAACTAACGTGTTGTTGCTTATGAATTATTTCTATACGAAAGGATATACGAGTGTGTGAGCTATCACATATTACTGTATATTGTGATCTAAAAATTGTTCGACCTACTGTTTTCTACATTTTTGACCTAACTCTGACAATTCATCATGTACTAAGATTCAATTTATATGTCTTTATGCATCGTAATCCTCTTTTGTTTAACCATAAACATATATGGAATGGATTGAAATTGGGGTAGGATTTATGGGGACATGCAAATTTTTGCATTGTCTCAGCTACTTCGTTGGTTGTCTTGCAGTATGTACCGGTGAATTTATCATTTTTCCTGATTTATTCCACATTTTATTGGGTCCCTCTCTTTTCTTTTGACTATTCCATAATTGGTCATGATAATAGGTGGAACCAATAAATTTAAATTACACTAAACCTTTTTCTGTTAGTTCTGGGAAATTCTATACTAATTGCAGAATATGTTTATGCAGACTGACATTTTATTATTTGAGCTTTTTTAGACTGCATTTTTTTTCTTCTAATTATAAACATTTTCATGTTGGTCCTAATGTTCCTATAATATTTTTGGGAAAAACTCTCTTCCAAACCTTTATTTCAAGTTTATTCATTTGTTTTAGGGGAGGGGATAATATTTCATCAACACCAGGCGTCAGATAATTTAAATCTTAATTCCTTGAGGATATATTTATATTAGGTTGATAAGATCCTGTATTGGTATTTCTATTTTTGATTGGATGTTATCTTGTTGTACAAAGTAAATATGTCAATTGGGTTAGACCAAATGGAGGTCTAATTAGATTCGAAAGCTCATTATTATGCAGGCTTAGGGTCCGGTCCGACCCATTGACGGGTACAAAACATAAGGCAATTATTCATTGAAGCACATTTTTTTATGCTGGAGATGCCTTGGTTAAAACTATATTCTTTTTGCTCTCAACATCTCACTTTCTTGTTGTTTATGGATCTTCATCCTGCCATAGCATAAAGTAGCATTTTTCAGTATACATGTTATTTATTTACTTGAATTCGTGTTCTGCAAGGTTAATGCCTATACATGATCTGATTTTAAGGTTTGAAAGATTATGCCGGAATGTATCTGAATCGATTAACCCTTTCGATTTGTCCATATTTCTTGTATGCATGACACTTGATATTATTGGTATGGACAAAATTACGGCAGTCACAATCTTTTCCTCGTTACCAAGGTAGTGTCATCACAGTTAAACACAATGAAAATACTAAAATACCCTTAGACTTTGGTGTTATAAATGTATATTGAAATTTAAGAATTTTAAAAACACACCAAACGTTTTTAGAAATTCTAAAAACATTAAAAGAGTAGTACTATTACCTCTAAATTTTTTAAAGAAAATTACAATTTATCTCAAACATATGATTTTATTGACACCCCTATCTTGTACTAGTAAATTTTTTCATTTTAATTAAAATTAATATAAATTAAGAGTATAAATATTACTTAATAAGCTTTTGGAGTTACGAGATTATTTAGAGGGTTTTTTATTTTTACTTTTTAATATTTTTATAAAAAATTTAATTGACTTTTCATAATTAACTTCATTATGGTTAGTAAAAATATTTTGTCGAATTAATACGGTTTTGTTATCATCAATATATTATCTTAAAATTAATAAAACACAAACAGTAAGCTAAAACTCATAAATTACACTTCTACAATATTATATCTGAAACTAAAATTCGTTAATCATGAAATGTATATTAGTATAGAATTGTATTATTTGTATAAATAATATATATAATTTTATAATTAAGTGTTATTGTATTTTTAATTTAAAATTATTTAATTACATGATGACATATAATTATATATATATAAAGTTATATATAGTATTTATACATTTAGTTTTATTTATTAATATGTCATATACTAAAAGAATGATTATTTTCCACCTAAATTATGTTGAAATGGCAAGTTCCTATCTATAGAAACAAAAAATAATTTTACTTTTCCACTATCTTGGTCCTAGTTTTAAAGAGGGGTAAATGAATTTGGATTCTCTACAAAATTTCTAGAAATCGAAACTGAAACTGGAATCGATCAACTTTTAGAACCAAGAACCAAAATTTGAAACCAATAAAGTCGATTCTTGGTAGCCCTATAGGTTTTGGGTCTTACTCATAATCTGTCTATGTTTTAAGTTTTTCCTTTTTTTTAATTCCTAATTATCCATACATATCTGATTTTCATTCTAATTTTTGCTATGTATCCAAATTATATATTATTAAAACAATGTAAAAAGAAAAAAATTTCACTATTTATGAACAGTTCAAATAAATAACAACCAAGAGCAGCAAAACCCTTAGCTGTTGATATTTTAATTCAAATATAATGATAACCTAGTCACAATCAATTAACAAACTTTACACTTTCTTTATTCTATTCATTTAGCTCACCAATTAATCACATTCTGCAACACAAACTGAAGAAAAGCGGGAAGGAAGCAGCGGCTGGGATTGGGAAAGAAAAGAAATGGGATTGGGAAATAAAAGAAAATAGGGAAGGAGCGTCTGGGATTGGGAAAGAAAAGAAATGGGATATTAATTAAAATCGACAAAAAATTTTTCGTATAAACTTTTTTAGGTAAATGTACAATGGTTTTACTTTTATAGGTAAATTCACTTTTAATTTCAAAAATACCCTCTTCCAGCGTATTCGTTACTTTTAGTGATTTACGTCACGTTAAGCCACCTAAATTTTTTTAACAAATTTGATAATTTATTATTCAAACTATCACTAATTCACATTCTAAGGATTAAAAATATACTTAAAAATTGATAAATTTTTGTTTAGGTTTCAAATACAGATAGTAACAAAAAAATAGCATAGATAAGGAGAATGATAAATGCGAACTAATGTTATATCACGGTGCGTACGGAGCATAAAGGGTGCGTACATGGTGCATGCAGAGTATGTGTAGGGTGCGTAAAACTCATTTTAAAATCTATATATAACAGAGTGCGATGAGGGTGTGCACCCTCTTCGCACCCCATATATATATATATATATATATATAAACTTTAAAATGAGTTTTACGTATTTTGCACATACCTTTTACACCCCATACACACTGTGATACAATATCAGTTCGCACTTTTCATTCTCCTCATCTATACTATTTTTTCGTTGCTATCTGTATTTGAAACCTAAACAAAAATTTATCAATTTTTAAATATGTTTTTAATCCTTAGAACGTGAATTAATGATAGTTCGAATAAAAAATTATCAAATCTGTTAAGAAAATTTTAGACGGTTGAGCATGATATAAATCACTAAAAATAACGTAATAAGCTGAAAAATGGTATTTTTAGAATTAAAAGTAAATTTGTTTATAAAAATGAACTCATTGTATATTTGCTTAAAAAATTTTACGTAAAAATTTTTTTGACAATTTTAATTAATACCCCAAAAGAAATTAGGTTTACTTATTATTATTATTATTTTTTTTTTTTTGGCCTTTTTAAATAACTGGGTCCGGTACCGATTGGGTGTCTGATCCATTGCTATGAGTGCATTAATTAGGTCAGTTCTGATTCCTGAGAACAAGGAATCAGAACTGGAACCAGAACCTACAGGTTTCTTTAATTTAATTTCCGGAACTTACCACATTTTCTTTGGTTCTAGGTAGCAATCAGAACTACACACCAGATACCAATCGTTTCGATTTCAAATCGATAATTTGCTCACCCCTAGTTTTAAAAGTGAAGATGAGCTTAAATTGTTTTCCCAGAGCCTCCAATTAAGAGGTTTTGGTTTTGTTTTGTTAATTAGGAGCGTATATAATTCAGTTTAAATTATAAAATCGAATCGAACTACTTAAAAATTATTCTTTGGTTTGTAAAATAGTTTGGTTTGAATTAGAATTTTTCAAACTTTTTTTTTAGTTTAGGTTACAGTTTGAGTGATTTTCAAATTGAACAAAACCCTAAACCATATTTTTTTAAATATATATATATAATTATATTTGAAAGAATTTTTCAATTAGTAATTAAGTGTATAGCTTTTTTTATATTTATTTTATTATTTCCTTTGCATATATATTATTTATATATTTTATATATATTTTATACATATATATTATGTCTTAGAAAATTATATTTCAATTAATTTTATTAAATGATATATATTTAGAATTGTATTATTTTAAAATTTTCAAATTATAGTAATCAAATCATGTATCACATCGTATATTAAAAACCTAATTTACTATATTGTGTATCATATTGTATGATACATCTTTTAAAAATTAAAATAATAAAATACTAATAAAATATTATAATTGATACATCATCATTTCATAAAATATCATAAACATTTTTAATATTTTAAAATTTTTTATATACACCCGACTGCATAGGGATGACAACAAGGAAGAGATATTAATCTCTGTCCCCGTTACGAGGATAGTAAAGATTTTCTATCCCCTCTCTGAGAAGAAAAAATCAAACCATGGGTAGTAAATCTCTTTATTATTCCGGTGGGAAAAAATATGCATAACCAAACCATGGGTCACCCATTTTTTTAATTAATCTTCTTTTTCTTCTTCAATATCAAACTTATAATACACCCAACACAAATTTTATATATTTTCTCTTCTCTTAACATGGAATGAATTCAAACCCGATTTTAAAATTAAAAAATTTGTTGTGTTCAAAATGAATTTAAAGAATATAAGTAATAAACATTTTGTTATAAATATTCATTTCGTATTTAATACTGAAATTCTTTAAATTTATAGAAAATATTTTTATAATTTGAGTTAAATTTTCATTCTTGCATGAAATACTTATATAATTGAAGTAAAATAATATTGAAAATTGTAAAATAAATATATTAAAATAATAAAAATAAAAAATTAATATTAACGGATAATCTATACTCACAAAGCTGGGTACAGGTTCTAAAAATTATTACATATATAAAATGACTTATTTTTAATTTATACCTATTTTATCTACACTCGTTTTAACTCAGTTCACACCCGATCCGGTCCACTCGCTTGCCAATTCTAATTGCAACATAAAGAAAAACAGTAAAAATTGCAGAAAGTTATCGATTTGCGCCTAGTCTATTATTTAAATTGGGTTATTTACTTTAGCTTTTGACCATTTGAGTAAATTACCAATATTATGGTATACAAATAAAATAACAATATTAAAAGCTACAAAACTATCTTTTTTTTTTTTAAATATTAACACATTAAACTTTGGTTTTTTATATTGAAATGATCCAAATTTTTTATTTTTTATTGAAAAAATTAAGTTTATATTTTATCACATAAAAATACATCTACCCTCTAATGTTGTTAAAAATATGTGGATTTTTTGTGCTAATTAAAAAATAACGGCTAAAATAATTGTTAACTAATGTGGATAATTATATATCGACAAAATTTTGTTTTTTATTGAAGAAATTAAACTTTGTAAAGTAACCGAACTTGTGTTATGTCATAAAATGGGTTTAATCTCTAAATGTAAATTATATCTATTTTACAATTTTTTATTATGTATTTATATGATTGAAATTTTTTAATCAAAATGATATTTATTGACATGAAACCTTATTTCCTATATTTTTTACGCATATCTTTCTCATTATTTTTTTTTATCATAATGATATTTTATTAAAATTTAAACAAATTATTTTTTACCATTATCTATGAGTTTCTTGCTAAATAATGAAGAAACTCCAAGCTTTCATCTTAAAAATTCCTTAAAATAAAAAACAAAACAATAACTTAATTTTATTTGGGTTTGCTTATTCTGGATAGGTTTTATTTATTTATGGGTGTTTTTGTGAAAATAAATTTGGGGAAAAAGCATAATTTGAGGATTGTGAGTTGCAAATGTCCACATCAATACGTAACGAGCACACCTGTATTTTAAAGTAAATTTTTGCTATGTCATTTGTATTTAATATCATTATCAAAAAATGAAAAATCGCCATAAAAATATATTACTTAGAAAATTATTAGGTATAAATTATTACTATATTTGATAAAAATTAGTAAGTTGAGCAATTAATTTTTGCAAACAGGTCGGATATACTCGCAAATACCTGCGAGTCACCCATGATTTTTTTTCTACTTATTTTCTTCTTCCTCTTTAACATCAAACTAACAATATATTCAACATAAATTTTACATATTTTATCTTCTCTTGATATTAAATAAACTCAAAACCATCTTAAAATTAAAAAATTTGTTGTATTGAAAACAAATTTAAAAAATTTGAGCACTAGACACTTTATTATAAATATTTATTTGGTGTTTAATGCTAAAATTCTACATATCTACAGAAAACATTTTTTATAATTTAAAGTAAATTTTCGCTCTTTCACAAAATACGTATCCTTTCTGTGAAGAACTTGAAGAGAAAAATATTAAAGATTACAAAATGAACATATTAAAATAATAAGAACAAAAGATAAGTAAAGTAGTAAAAAAATAATATTGGTAGGTAACTTGCAGGTTGACCTATTCCTGCAATGTTTGATACGAGTTTTAGAAATCATTATCTGTATAAATCAACTCATTTTTTATTTGCATCACTTTAACCATGCTAGTTTTTACCTAGATTGTACCCAACCCATACGCTTATTTGCTAAGGCTTACCCTATCTTGTTGTCATCTCTAATGCTACATACTTATGTATATTTTAACTTACCCTGTGTAAGCGGGTTTATAATTTTGTGAAAAAGTGTTAAAAATTTTAAGGGGATTTTTTTTTTTTTTTACAATTACATGGTTTTGTAATACTTACTAACGAAATTGATAAAACAATATGAGGTTGTCTTAATTTTTTATTAGTATGTATAAATAATTATTATATTTGGTTATGATAATAAAAAAATACTTATATATTATTTTATTTAAATACTTTTACAAAATTAAATTAGTTTTGTGTTTGATTAAACTAATATGCATTATATAAAAGTATTTGATTTGTGTTTTAATTATAACATTCTCCGTTTAATAATATATTAGGATTTTAATATGTTTTTAAATTATAAAAACAATTAATTAAATTTTTTTTTGAAGTTATCATCATAGTGCCCTTCTTTTTAAATGTTATATATTATTTTAATTGAAAACAGAAAATTTTTATAATAAAAATTTAATTAGTATAAAATTATAATAAAAATAAGATAATTTAATAATATTTTAACACAGTTGATAATTAGATTCCCATATTAATTGTCATATATTGCTAATAGAATATTAATATAATATTTTATTATTTATAAAACAAAATAAAAAAATGTCTATGGTATAAATTATCAGAATAATCAAATATTACCTCTAACTATACAAACCCTAATAAGTCAATTATAAACGTAATTTATTCCCAGACGAGATCTTCGTTAGACAACATTTTAGAGGAGGGGAAAGAGATCTCTAAAGCATGGTGATGCATTAGGGAATCTTTGTTGTCGACGATGACGTTAGGGATTAAAAACTAAACTCTAGGGAGAGAAATATCATTTTTAAAACTTAGTCTAAGAAGCAAACTTTTGGTTTTTAAAATTTTGAAAGGAAAAAAGATTAAATTTTAATTTATTTTTAATAATACAGATGAAATGATGATTTTACCTTTGAAACTAACAGACTTAACCCTTTATTGATGGGTATTTAAGATTTTCATAATTAAAATATGAACACTTAAAAAAAGATGATACTTTTAGGTGGGAATAAGTCCTTTGGGCGCTTTTTTTTTCGCTTTTTTGCTGGGTTGTGGTGTGAGCTGCTCTCTGGCTTTCAAGATTTGTCTAGTTTGTGCTGGTTTTCCTGTGTGTAGTATTTTTGCTGGCTTCTTCGGGTTCGGTTTGGTCGAGCTTAGAGTATCTTTGTACCCTTTTTTTGAATGACCTCTTATTTTGTTAATATACATATTTGTTTACAAAGTAAATTTTAATATTTTAAATATTGAAATATAAGATATAATATAGGCTTCGGATATGAATTAGAACCTGTATAAAATCTATAGAGTCAATTTTGGATAGAAACCACCCATGCAAGTTTCAGGTTCGATTCACGAAATTTAGCAAGGGATCCAGACCGACCGCTCAAGCCCACTAAGAATAGTAGTCCCTCGAAATATTTTACACGAGTAAAACCAATCGCAATGATGGGAAAATGGAGGAAGCTTTGTTGTCTCTCTGGCGCCTAAAACACTCTCACTCTTCACCTTTGCAAAGACTTCTATTATCTATGCGTTCCCTCGCTCTTTCCTTCTCTCGGCTCTTCCTCTTGTTTTGGCCTTGAAACTCATTCCTTCGAAGTTCGAATGTATAAAACAGTCGAAACTATGGGTGAGTTGTGCGGTTCCAATTTAATTTCCACCAATTTCGGGGCTGAATTCGACCAACTTGATCACCTTCCTTTGCTTTCCCGGCGAAAATTGTTGCTCGCGACTAAAACAACACTAACGTAAGCCAAGCTACTCTATTTCTTATTCATCAATTCATGAGGACTTTTTTTGTCTTTTTTATTGATATAAACTTCGTTCTTGTTTCCCAGGTCTGGCGTTGATGTAGCTGTTAAAAAAGAAGAAGATAATGAGGTGCTGTTTTATAAGGGTTAATTATTGAAATTCAATTCTGAAACACGAAAATTTGAATAATTAGACCATTTAATTTAGATCTGGTTGGTTTTCTGTTTTACTCTTTGATTGTTTATTAGGGTTCGTTTGTTGGTAAATGCCGTATAAAATTTGTGGTGGGAATATTTTGTTTAGTCTTGTGATAAGAGATTTTCACTATGATGCTTTGTTTTTGGGTTAATTAGGGAAAGTGTAGCTTGCCCTTTCAGCCATGGTCTAGTTGGTTTAATGTTATGGGGATTTGTTCTGGTTCAACACCCATTTGAAGCATTTTTAGATGTGTTATGGGCCTTCTCATTTAGTCTTGGCAATGTTGGATCGATAAGATAGAAGTTTATATAGAGTACACATTGGAAGATTAGTTATTCTTCCTAATGGGGACCCTTTTTTTTTTAATTATCTTTGAAAGGTATGGCTGTGTGAATTTCTGGTTTTGATATTGTGTATCTGTTAATCAAGATTAATAAGATTGCTCACATACTAAATGGATGTTGAGAAAAGGTTTATTCGATTATACATTTAAAGTATAGGAAGCATCTTACTAATTATTCTGTTATTAATCATATCATACATAAGAGAACCAAAAAGTTATTTTTAATCAACTGTTTAAAAAGGCTGCAAGAGATACAGAAATTGAATTTTTTTATTTGCATTGAGAAAACATGCCATTTTGTGGATCCCTGTGAAAGTTAATATGTTGGTTTCTTAAGAAATGAGTAATTGGTGTATAACTGACCAGAATGTAATTTCTTATGCATTATTCTCTTGGAGTGAATAGAGGTTGAGGAAGTAACTTTGGCATGCCTTTTTGCCTATACATGTAATATTTTTTGGTAAGGGCCTTAGAAACATGGCAACAAGAGAATACATATACTTGTAATATGTTGGTTTCTTAAGGAATGAGTAATTAGTGTATAACCGACCAGAATGTAATTTATTATGCATTATTCTCTTGGTGTGAATAGGGATTAACAAAGTAACTTTGGTATGTGTTTTTGCCTATTCATGTAACCTTCAAAAACCTAAGTTTTGGCTGACATATAAGGATGATCTTGAGCAAAGGTTATAGAAGGCAACTTCAATTGAATTCTTGATGAGTAGGTTTTAATCAATATATTGTCCACCATCTGCTTTTCCATAACATAGCTCCTTGTATTTAGAGATTTAATTGTGGTTTTCAGAACATTTTTGGAAAAAGGTGCTTAGAACTTAGGTCTGTTAAAAGAAACCTAGGGTTCCAATGAAGTTAAGGTTTCAGAAGAATTTTATCCAATGAAGTTAAAGTGTCCATGTGTCTTAATGATACCATGGATTGTAGAGGTAATTCTGTAAAACATCTAGAGGTCTTCATAAATAGTGAAGGTGTGGAAGTCATCGAAAGGGAGGTTGAACATTAGAGATAAGGTAGAACAAAAAACTGTAGATGCAGAAATGAATTCATGATTGAGACCTATCAAATGTCACATGCTGTTTGTCTTCCCTCTCCTCCACCCCCAAACCTTCCATTTTTATTGTTTGAAAGAGAAATACATGTTTTGCAGGGCCTTCTCTCTCCCCCATCTGCCTGTTCTGTTGGAGGAATAGATCAGCAATTGGTATTAAAAGAAAGTCATAGTGGTGAAGCTCCTTTTCGAGTTACTTCCGTTGTACTAAATGGAGATCATATGGGATACTCTACTGCTGATGAGCAATGCTTGCCAAAAGCTCCTTGTGGTGAAGATGTATGCATGCTTGGAGATTCCAACTCCCAGAGGATTATCACCGATAAATACGCTTGTCCAGATCAGATAGTTTGTCCTGGAGTGTATGTTGATGTTGCTGGGCTTGAGAAAGTCAGCATCGGCTACTGCACTTCGTGTGAAAATCCAGCATCTTCTAGTGTGCCTTCTGAAGTTAAGGTTGAAAATTTTGGCAACCATGTGTTCAGTTCACTGGGAGATATTGTAAATGGCTTTGCTAGTGTTGATGCACCAGCAGACAAGGGCAATAATGTTATCACCAATGAATTTGCAGATGACAATCTTGACCACATTGTATTGAAGGAGCGACAAAGAATGTTGCTTACAAGGTACCTCATAAATAATTGTCAGTCCTGCCAATTTAGGCCCTTATGCTAACATATTTGTCTCTGTTTTGACACTTTAGCATATCCCCAATTTTACATTCCTTTCCTGATGTTTAGGCAGAGATTAGTAACTTTAATTCTTGTTTTCCTATGTCATTGTGCAGGAGATCATTGGAGTCGGGGAACAGCATTCTGGAGGTAATTCATTGATATTTTACTTGATTGATAGAAGTTTAATTAATAATAATTTGTTACTAAAGTAATACACACTTGAACATTATATAACAAAACATAAGTGCTTGTTAAAGGATATACATTTTTGCTTTAGCACAGTCTTTCTTGGTAACTGTCGTGGGTAATCTTGCCCAGCTGTACCAACAATTATAGAAGTGCAGACTAAGTTGTAGTTCTTCTGGCAACATTTATGAGTGACTGACTTGATATAATTAAGTTAATATTGGATATGTAAGAGACATAACTCTGTGCCCAGATATCAGGTAGAGTTTACTTCTTATCACATTGCAGAACACAGCATTGTATCTCCGTATTACTGGTTTGAAGCTCATAAATTTCTTCTGCCTACTTTCTGTTTGAATGCCTGAGAAAATTGGTATTTTTTGATTTTGCTTTCGCTTTTTTTAATACATGTCTATTTTCTTCATGTGGTTTATGTGTACTTGCAAGCTGTTGGGCCTTGACTTGTTGCATTAATTTATTTCTTCCAATTTCTATTTTCCATGTATTGCTTAAAACTACCTCTTCGTTTTATACAGGGTAATTCTATAGGTTCAGGAGATCTTGTTGACCCCAATGCTGGAACAATAAAAGAAGAAATAAGATCTCTATATGTGGATTCCTCTGTTACTGGAAATGAGTATAATGAACTATCTTCAAATAATGTTTCTTTTCCTGGCATAAGTTCAGAAAGTGCTTCGTCAGAATTCAATTCTGCTGGATCATCCGTTACAACTATACCTGGCTGCAGCCTTGTGACTGAAGAAACTAAATCAAGATATAGTATGAACAAATCTGAGTCTGAGTTCAGTTCATGTGGTGGACAGCATGATGTGGTGGGATCCTGTAGTGTGCATGCTCCAACTCTTCAGAACTCTGTCAAAGTCAAGGTTGAACCATTGGAAAATGTTGATTTGGCCCTAGAAAGAAATGTGTTTAATAAATATTCTTGTAATGCAATAACAGTGAAGGGTGAGAACAATGAACTTTATGGTGTTGGGGTAGATCATATGCGACTTCATGATCGAATGAAGCTGAGGACATCAGGAGAGAATTTTGAATTTGATTCTTCCAGAATTCCTTCTCTTCAGAAAAACCCTGTACTCTCAGAATCTGCTGAACCTATAAGGGTGAACCATCCACGGAAAAGAAAGAAGACTGCCACGTAATATACCCGTTTTTTTTATTTCAAATTGTTCTACAATTGCTTTTTCTTCTTGTTCTGACATATCCCTTTCTTTTTTCTCAAAATTAATTGCAGGGGTTTGGTTGAAACAGCAATGGAGGAAGATGCTCCTGGACTTCTGCAGGTACTATATGCCTACTTGTTTGGTTTCCAATGCTTTGTGCATTGGTATCCTCTAAAATGTTAATTGCAGGTATTAGTTGAACAAGGAGTATCTGTTGATGAAATCAAGCTTTATGGGGAGATGGAGGATGATGATGATCTTGATGAAATGTTCTGTAAAGAAAGCTTTTCTGAGCTTGAGGCTGTCATGGCAAAGGTTAGCAATAATCTGGGACCATGTTTTCTTCCTGTTTTAGTGCTGATAGTGATACTCCTTTGATCTTGTGGCATTTTTGTTTTAAAAAAAAAAAAAAAAATGAATGGTACAAGGTATTCTGATGGATATGTTGTAAAACATCCAAAGTTGGTTGGATGACTGAAGAAGTGTTGTACCAGTTGAACATAAGCTGCCAAGTACAAATGACATTGGCTGAAAGAAAAGGATGCTCATTTGTTTCATACTTTCATGTTTATTGACATCCATTTCCTTATAGATTATGCGTCACATGGAACACAAATTGTCAACGACTTCATTTATACTTCTTGTTCATGTCATGGATTTATGACAACTAGTACTAAGTGTAGTAGGCACAAGGTTTGAAATTAACTGTGTTGGACAAAATATTTTGATCCTCACCCCCTTCTTCAAAGAACCATGTATTGTTTTGCAGATTTGCATTGTTTCTTATATTAATATGTTCTTTTTATGGGTGGATACAGCTTTTCTTTCAGCGAAACTGTGTGCTGAAGTTTGCTCCTGTTCGATGTGCAAAGGGTTCAAAACCTAGTTATTGTTTGGGTTGTCTATTCTCGCTTGTGGAGCAGGTAACAAGTTTACCACAAACTAGAGTATTGAATATGGTGGACAAATTGACTTTGCTGATATAATTTTGACAGTGACAAGTTTTTAATCATTATATTTTTTTCTGTAGACAAGGTATCTGCAATTTCGTAAATGGCCTGTTGAATGGGGTTGGTGCCGGGATCTTCAGTCATTTATATTTGTGTTTAAAAGACACAATAGGTGATTGATCTACAATTCAAATTACATCTTAAAGGCCATCCTTTGTATGTTTATCATATTACTAGGTAGTAACTTTTATTTTCACTTGAATGCAGACTAGTTCTGGAGCGTCCTGAATATGGCTACGCAACATACTTTTTTGAGCTGGTTGATTCGTTACCTATTGATTGGCAGATCAAGCGATTGG
Source organism: Mangifera indica (assembly GCF_011075055.1). Taxonomy (NCBI): domain Eukaryota; kingdom Viridiplantae; phylum Streptophyta; class Magnoliopsida; order Sapindales; family Anacardiaceae; genus Mangifera; species Mangifera indica. Next base: position 10,426,876 of record NC_058151.1, on the reverse strand, counting down.
TTACTGCCATGAAGCTAACTAGCTGTGGCAGAGTCAACTTAATTGAGAACAAAGCATTATTGGTAATGACTTACACTGCATTTCCTTCTAGTTGACTGTCAGAATTTTTTATTTGAATAGTTGTGTTATTAAATTGATTTGAGCTTACCGCCATTTTTAGATCTAAATATTTTGATAGGTCTAGTAATAACCACATTAGAATCAGTTGTGATAGATGTAAGATTTAGCTGTGCTCTACGATACCCAGGGATTTTTCTTCAATAGCCAAGACTTTATGCAAATTTGATCTCATTTTCATGCTCCTACTTGTAGGCATTTGGTTTTTAAATTTTAATAATCTGTTGTGGTTATGTCTGATGCTAGGGACTGGGTTGGATGCCTAAAATTTTCTAGATTTGCATGTATATCATACTTATAATAATATTCAGTCCCTAAATTTACCTAGGGACAGCAATAGGATGTAGATGTTGCTTGTGCTTGATTTTTTGATGATAGTTTTGAATGATTCCTTGGCTGGCTTTTGGTTGAAGATGGTTGTTTTTATCATTACTTTAATTTTGGAGGATGGTTATATTCCTTTTTCATGATAATGGAAGTATCAGAAACTTTGTTTCTCAGGAGATTTTTCAAAAGGTTAGCTTGCAGATTGACAAATTTCTTAACTCATAAAGGGTAGTGTGGTTAAGGGAGGGAGGGAGGTGAAATTCCCTTGACACTAGCAATCATGTGTTGGATTTCTCCTTCAAATTTCTGTTTGTATTGCATTTTGGTTGGTTGAAAAAGCTCTCCAACCTGGATACGTATGATGCTTATCTAGATATTTGGTTCACTTGGAGAGTTTTTTTGCTTCTTTTAATGTGTGTTGAAATTTTGTCCCAAATTATATACAAGTTTCTATTTTTATGAATAAAATAGACATTTTCATTTTCATCAACGAGATGTTTCAGTTTAAATTTCTATCTAATCCATAATGATCATCAATGAAGGTTGGAAAGGACTTGACCGAAGGCGAGGCAAAGGTTTTGATGGGATTTGGTTGGATACCGAATACCGGGTTGGGAACAATGCTGAACTACCGTGACAGAGTTTTCCATGACAGGAAGAATGAGAAGGAAACCTCTGAATGGAGATCAAAAATAGGAAAGTTGCTGGTTGATGGATATAATGGTGGCACTATTGTTTTGACAAATAATCCCTGTAGTGTTGTTCAAGATACTACAATTTTGGATACTGACACACCACAAGTTAAGCTGGAGCTTTCATAAAAGAGCTCAATTCAGTTTTGCTTCTGAAACATGTAAATATCTACAATATGATAGATTTGTCACTCCATGTCTCAGTTTGCTCTCAGTGTAGTCTCCAGCTTTTTAGCTGATTTTAAAAATGGATCTTCAGAATCTAAGTCTAACTGGATCTAATCTGAAATTGACCCATTTAATATAATTGATAATGATGAACAAATTTTTAATGGTATGTTTGTTTAGATAATTTTTTTGTTAAAAAAATAAAAATTACTATAAAAATTGATTCCTAAAAAAGTATTTGGTATAAATTATCATTATGTTTAATAAAAATTAATTATTATGTTTAGTTGAATGTAATAAGAGAATATTAAAATATTATTTTACTTAACATAATAAAGACTATAGGGTATAATTATTATCACATATATTGTTTATGTTATTTATTTTATTAATTAAAGATGAATGTATTTTTGTCTAAATATTTTAATATTTAAGATAAAATAGTAATTAATATTATTTTTCATAATATTAATAATAAAAGAAAATTATTGAAAGAATTTTTGGTTATTTTGAATTAAACGTCCTCTAAGATTTACAAATTAATTCTCATTAAATTTGAGAAAAAAAATAAAAATTGAAACTGGTATAAAAAGTTGAGATTGTGCTTAATCCAGGGGCATAATGTGATTCTTTTAGTTTGGATAATGATTAAGATTTAGGTAAATCATTACAAATGACACATTATAGATTTATGTTTTTTTTTTATGGTGAATGGGAAAGTTCTATTTTGTTAGGGAAGTTTCTCGAATTCAAATGTATCACTTTCCTGGAAGAAAATATAAGAAAGAAAAGGTTAAGTGATTTTGAATAAATATGAATATAGGAAATGAAAGGAATATACACAAAGTGGATTTTATTGGTTGACGAACAAGTGGGTATGATTAAGTTGAACTCAAGCTTCGGATTCACATCACTTTTACCAATTTAAGTGTCCCCGAATGATGGAGAGGAGAGACCTATCACAATAACAAATAAAGTGGAAAATATATATTTATATTGTTGCTGATGTTTGAGCTTACATCATTTATATGTAAATATTCCACTTGACCACATTATTTATCAACAAAATTATACTAATTAAACTATACATATTTATTTTAAGTATACAAGTGAATATACACTTAATATATGTCATTATATAATTGGGTAATTTTGAATTAAAGATAAAATAACATTCAATCACATGATGACACATATAAGTGTGTAAGTATTTATGTACCCAAAGTAGATACGTACAGTATTGCTCAAATTATATTATTCACATATAAGTGTATCATTATGTGATTGAATGATTATAAATTAAAGATAAAGTAACATATAATCATATAATAATATACATATATGTGTCTATTTATATATTTAAAGTTGGTACACATAATATTACCCATTTATCCATTCACCCAAATTTTATATAATTTTATTAGATTAATAAGATTATTATTTATATTTATTTTTTAAATTATTTCATTTAACAACAAATATGAAATATTATTCATTCCAAATGATCACAATCCTAAACTTAAAAAAGATGTAGTTGCTTACAACACAGAGGGATCAATACAAATTTTTTTTAAGTTAAATGACTAAAGTATGTAATCATATAAACAAAACCACAAGAAAGGGGGTGGATAGTTAATATTAAAATGAAAAACAATTTGTCTTGGAAACAATGATGAGTGAATACCCACATAAACATTAAGGAATCTTCATCATCTTTTTGGTCTCCAACAGTGATGACAATGGAGAAAATGATCCAAAATAAATAACCTTCACCGAAAAACAAGTCTATGGGTTCAAATTAGGAAAGACAATTTAGAGGGTGGTTTACAACTAAGCATGTTATTCCAAAGAAACCACAAATGAAAAGCACCTTAAAAACTCAAAAAGAAATAGCCCTTGTTAGCCCCATTTGGTGATGTGTTCAATAATAATACACACACCTACCCACCTCAACCTGCCGCCAAATCTAATCGATCATTTCAAAGACTAAAGCAAAATCCCAAAAAACATGCCTAGGGTTATGTGTCTTAATCTTATATTTCTGATATTTATCCAACGTATATTTATTAAAGTGAACCAAATAATAATTGGTCATCTCCCTTTCATAACTTACATATATATATATATATATATATATATATATATATATATATATATATATATAGATTCTAATGATGTAGTCAATGAAGCAATGTAACTTTTAAAACAAATAGAGGAACGTTGTAGAATAAGCAAAATAAAGTGATCGATGAGAGTAGAGAAGACAAGATATACTTAAACCTGTAAAAATGGATATGGGGCATGCATTAAAATACCATTGCAGAGAGAATAAAGAATACAATACGAAAAGCTTTTCTATCATGATCATGATGGACAAATTGAATATATAAATATAGGTATAAAATTATAAAGTGTACTGCAAAAGCATGATAACCTAAATTCCTGTTTGTTGTGTCCTTGGTGGGTGGGACTGACTGGGATTGTTGTAATTTAATTTAATGTCATGACGAAGTGCTTATTTCCTCTCAAAGTGTTTTGGTGGAAGAGCTAGCAGTAGAGCTTGACTTATTATCAGAGATGATAAATGCAAAGAAAGAACATTATGATTTGATCTCCACTCATTCTCCCAGTTTTTGGACCCCATGAGAACCAGATTCCAGTAGTCCACATATTATAAACCGCGTGTACACTTTGCCTTATCACATGTATGTCGGAGCCATAGCCGGTGGACTTTACAGCAATGAATAATTTTGAATCCAGTACTTCAAATATATATGTACACACATCTGAAAAGAGAGTTTGGTTCATAGGAATGAAAAATTAAATCGGTAATCTATTTTTTATTGATATCATCTTATTTAGTTATTAAATAATAAAAGATTTTGATAATTTTTTATTATTAATGATGATATGACAAAAATATAGGAGTTCTTCGATTATCATTTTCACCTTTAATATTAAAAATTATCATTAATTTTTAGGAGATAGTAGGCTTGATTTTAATTACTATAACAAGTAACATGAAAAATATTTTAAAATAATTATACCCAATAATCTTTTGGATATTTAAGTAAAATAATATAAAGTTATTCTTTTATTACAACCAATCAAACATAATAATTATTTATGTCTAGTAATTTTTATTAAATATAATAATAACTTTTGTTCAGTAATTTTTTAGATAATTTATCTTTATAGTAATATTTTATTTTTTGTATTAAAAAGATTATCCAAACCAAACAGTCCTTTGAACTTTTTCAATTTTTCCCTTGCAACAACAGAATGAGTGATAGTTGAGTATTTTATTTCATTTTCCTGAGGTTTAGATAGTACATATTCTAGAATTGGTATGAACTACACATGAAAAGAAATTAGAGAAAATCAAGTTAACCAAGATCAAAATGAGCACACTGAAAAATACTTTCTACTTGTTACTCGGTGGCTAATCAATATTTGTTGAAATGTGTTACAGGAATATGAGAAATTGATGCTTTTTTCGGTTCTTTTTTTCTAAGGGGTGTGTGTGTGTGTTAAGCATATTAAAAAAATAGAGAAATAAAGCTAACCCACGCACGTAAAGAAAGAAAAAAATAAGCATATTAAAAAAGAGTCTCAACTTCTGACTCCAGGTATGATCAATATTTATCAGATAAAATGTGTTATAAGCTGGAATATGTGAAATTTGATGGGTTTTTAAATTTAATTAAAAAAAGCTGCTTTTTTTTTTTAGTGTAAAACTTATTGTATGGTTACGTAGCATAAGTGGGTTGCTTGAGTCATATTTTCTCCGTATATATAAATATATATAAATGTGGAGGTCGAAATTCATATTATACAAAATTAATTGGAGTATGTTAATATTCAATTTACTACACCTATATTGTTCTTATTTGATATAAGACTCTTTAGTTTAACACTCTCTCTCAAATACAACTCTCATAGTCATTCGACTCAGTGTGACTGGTGTGTTATGTGCAACCAACCTCATAGACTATTAAACCGGCTGTTTGGTTGAGTATATTATCACTTGATATCTAAGATCACTTTAGATTATTATACTCATTCATTTGGTTTTGGACTATAATATAATGTAGAAAGATATTGTACTTATAAGTATATAAATCAAAATTCATATTACATAAAATCAATTAATTTTATATAATATAAGTTTCGATTTTCATGCTTATAGACTTAATATATTTTAACGTTCTATAATATATTAGAGACAAAGAAATGACCAATATGGAAACCCTAAGAGGTCGTTTGGTTTAAAAACATTAAAGATTATTCTAATAATCTATCTTTTATTATTTATATTACTTTGTTTGGTTTATAAGTATAAAAGATTATGGTAATTTTTTGTTACAAATAGTGATGTGATAAGTAATATAAAAAATAATCTGATCATCATCTCCACCATAGGTATTAAAAGATTATTAAGATAATTTTGATTTTATTATAACTATGTTCTTATTTATTATCTTTTGATAAAATAATTTTATTTTCAATTAATATAACAAATAACATAAAAAATATTTTAGAAAATTTTATATAAAAAAATTTAAATAAAATAATATACTAATATTATTTTATTATCTTTAATTAAATATAATAATTATTTATATTTATCTAATTTTATTAAATTTTATCAAATATAATAATAATAATTTATTCCCACATATTTTTAACATAAACTGTGTTTAAAACACTCTTAATAAAATATTTTTTAAATCAAATATCCTTAAAATTTATGGATTGTCAGTATTACGTAAACAATGCGGTGCGAATGTGATGAATGTCAGATCAGGGTTGGTGAATTGCGATAATATGAAAAATATATATGTATATCACAATCATTTCAGATTGATTCAGTAATACTCATGATGAGATATGGCAGAAAACCTAAAAAAAGTTTGGGTTGGTAGAGGGTCCCAAACCCCACTGAAATCTCCAATGGAATCGGTGCGCGTGGGCCGGCCGCCCTATGATTCCGGGAACCGCCCCAGTGAGATGAAGATGAAGAACCGACACAATCAAACCATGCTTCATAGACATTTCTTTTGCTTGCTCTGTCTCTTCTTCTTCTTTCTCTCTTGTAAAATAATGAAAAGTGAAAGAGAGAGCTGACTACTCACTAATTACAGAATTTGCCACCTTCTTCAATTTGCTCTTTCTCGTAAATAAAATTCTATATATTCACTTTAAACACATAAATATATAAATATTTATATATATCATCATATAATTAAATAATTTTAAAATTTAAATAAAAAATAAAATAATATTTAATAATATAATAACACATATAAGTGTATATATAATTATATACCTGAAATAAGTATATATAATATTACTCATTTCTCATATTTTAATTGTCAATGCTACCAAATGTTTTCGTCCTCTTCTTCCCCATGCTTGCTCTTTCTAACAGAAGGAAGTTATCAATATGGGTACCAATATTTTATAATATATAATGCGTATCTTACGATTCAATACAATACAGATGAAAAATGATATACATCTTAAAGTGTATTGAATTAATATAATAAAATTAATGTATCTTACAATACAATATGTATCATAGAATATGATGTATTTTATAAATACAAATTGATAAATATTTTTAGAAAAACTAATGATACAATAAATGTGTATATGAGAAATTTTAAAATTTTACGAATGTTTGTAATATTTTTTAAAATGACGATATATTAGTTTGTTTTATTAGTATTGTATTTTTTTATTTTCCAAAAGACATATCTTATTATACATTATACACGATTCAAAAAATTAAAATTTTAATAAATAATATAATACGAGATTTAATTACTATGGTTACCAATTGATTCATTAATGTAAAATAGATATTAATAGATTTTCTGACTAATAATAGATTGAAGAAAATGTATTATTCGATATAAAAATATTTTTACAATAAAATAAATAAATCTAGAGGATAAATCTATCTAAGAATCAATCGGATTCTTTATAATTCATGAACTTCCACCACTCTTTTCCTTTGATTTGAAGTCATTTGTTCAGATAGTATATCATATTCTTGAGGGAACATCGTCCTGTTTCACATGTCCTTAATTTTTGTTTCTTTATGAGAATTAATGTGACCTCATGCACATGAATCACGATCTCAATTTCAAGAAACTTGAATTCAACAAATTTACGATGGTCTAGTGAAACCATTTCTCACGATAGATGCTTCTTTGAATTCACATCATTTGTAAACAAGTACTTCTTACCTAACCTAAATTTTTCATAAATCTTGATGTAAAAATTTCTTTTAGTTCTTCAAGCCATGTAATGATATCTTTGAATTCTCAGTTATTTATGTAAGGCTGACGTAAAAGATGGTAATTTTTATGTTCAAGTGACATTTAATTTAAGGTTAGTCATGTAATATATATATATTTTGAACTACGGACCCTAGTTCAGTTTGGTCATAAAGATAAATATTGAAATATAATAATTGAATCTATAATTATTATATTGAATAAGTTAGAATTTCACAAATATGATAAATATTTATATTTTTTAATATTATTTAGTGTAACATGAAGATTTAATCATAAATAGTATAATTTGTATTAATGATAGCAAAAAATTATATTACATCTATAAACTATAAATTTAGATTAAACTAATAAATTACAAGCAATTAAATTCAAAAGAATTATGATATATCACCGTTAATCAAAATCATAATATATATCTTTCATGAAGAAAAAAATATATATTTTGATTAGCTAATTATATTATTATTAAAAAATAAATATTATATATATATATATATATATATATATATATATATATATATATATAATTGCACAATCTTATAGGTTGTAATGGGTTTTAAAATTCTGAAATACTTGAGTCTATAATTAAAATCAATACTTGAAATTATCAGCCACGTAAACAAGAAAAATAACTCATGTCTAATAAAAATAAGTAAAATAAATAATATATAAATATAATAAATTAGACTTTAATATAAATCAATTGATTTTGTGTAATATAGATTTTAACTTTTATATTTTTGATATGATATTAGAGTATAAATTTATTTCATCTAACAGTTTAAAATATTTTTAAATATAAGTAACAGTGTATTTATTCAAATGTTTTTAGATATATTATAAAAAAATCCTCTTTAATTATATAAGGGTAAACTCGTCTTTAAATTTGTTATTGAGGCTAAAAAAAAATAAAAAATAAAAATCGTCATGATTCTTTCTGGTGATGTTTGTTGTGTTATCGTGAGTAATGGGACACAGAATCGTTACAGTGTGGTTTCATGTAGTGCATTGTAATCTGAAGTTGACTCAAGTTGACTGAAGTTGTAAGAAAGGGACATGTGTCTTCCGTCAATTTGGACTTTGTTTAGTTTTGTATTTTAAGCTGTCTGGCACCTACTTGTCAGTTATCCGCTATCTCTCTATCTCCGTGAATTCTGTTCCACGCGTTTGTCGGCGGTTGGATGGAAAGCCTCCCTCCCACGTGACTTCTCCAGTAGGACCCACATGTACCCAAATTGGCGAATGGTTTCCCACACGTCCCTTTCTATAAATGTTTTTAAATTCACATTGAAATTTAACCGATCAATTAATTAATTTAATTTATTATTAAATTATTATTTTTTTAAATAAAAAAATATAATTTTAAGTATGTTAATTAAATAATTAACCTTTTATCATATAAATAAAAAAATTAATTTTAAATCATTAATTTTAAATAATTATTTTGGTTCAATAGATTTATCGAATTTAATTGATTTTTAAATAAATTAATATTTATATATAGATAAGAGTAAATTATGAAATTGGATCGAATTATAAATTGATTTAAAGTTTAACTGATCAAACTTATTAATTCAATCCGGTTTTAAAAATATAATTTTTTATAGTGTCACCCCTATCTACTAGTAATTTAGTATTCATATTGTTTGTATAAACTTCCTCCGCGTATATAATTAGTTAAATAAGCAATTTATAATTATAAATTTTTTATCATATTAATTTTAATATATCGATAAATATAATTATACCTCTATACTATATATTTAAAAAATATATAATTAAAATAAAAATTACAAACTTCGGTCTTTGTATGTGTAGATGAATTTCTCAACTTCTACTCTTTCTATCCCTTTCGACAACTTATAAAATTAAATGTAAAGAAACATTGTGCCTTTAGTTTCAAATCTTCCCACATAAAGTTTGAATAGTTATCATTTCACTCTAGGGTTTTTTCTCTTCTCTAGCGACCTCTTTCATCCTAGCCAATAGTCGACGTTTCCCACCCATCTTCCCATTCTAACTGCTATGGAGACACTGTAGATGGTCAAAGAAACAAATGAGGAAGAATCATCTAAACGTCATTAAAAAAACAAACGAAGACATGAAACTCGTCATCTTCGTCAACTTCTCTAGATTCGTCGTCCATTGAATCAGCTGCAAATAAAGCTTCGGTTGTGTGATTTATCTTCTCTCAAAGCTGAATCGATGAAAAACGAAGCTGATTTGACGAAGACAAATCTCATCATCTTTGATTCATTGCCTTCATTCTTTATCATCGTTCGTTGGTCTTCAGCCTTTATTGTCTTTGTTTGTTAGTGGTAGAAAAAGAACAGGAAGTTGCCAATGTCTATATTGACTGATGAATAAAATTTAAATTAAAAAGGTAATTAATTTTGGTTAGGAGAAGAAGACAATAAACCTAAACGGAGACGACGAAGACATGAAAAATGAAAAATGGAGTGTGAAAGCAAATTGCGGTTAAGTTGAAAGTTACGATAAAGAGGAAGACTGATGGATGAGTGGCCCCAAAAGACCAAAGAAAATAAAAAACAAGTCACATTCTCGTATGCACATTTTTATAAAAATCTTCATGTTATGAAATGACAAAATTTCACTATCTTTTTATATGTTTATTAATTATTGTCTAATTAGTGGATTTCTTCTGTCTCTTACTTATCAAAGTCAACAAATTTGATTGACTGGCGAAGCACTTGTTTTACATGTTTTTATGCTCAATAAAATTATATATATATATATATATTTTGATATACAAAAATATATATAAATATATCATAATATAATTAAATAATTATTATAATCTATAATATTGTTATTATTCTATTTAGATTAGGACTATAAATAAACGTGTATCCCTAGAATAGATGATACACATTGATGTAATGAAATTGTGAAATGTTTTCTTTTGATTCTTTTGAGAATTCATAAATTTATCAAAAAATATTTTCTTGCAGCTTTCAAATTTGACCTATCACTCTTTTTTTTTTTTATATTAGAATGTGGTGTCAACTTGTACATTTAGTTCATGTCAGTTATAGACATCCGATCATTGTTTTTATACCTTTGGTTCATGAGTATCTATAATCATTTGGTCAAAGTTTTTATATTTTGGTTCATGTCAATTATATGCATTGGGTCAAGGTTTTCTTATTTTCAAAATCTAATTCAACTTTTCTAGATTCCTAGCTTTCTTGCTTGTGTGTAGGGTCTCATAATTTATCTTTAGGTTTGCATTAGTTATGGATAATTTAGGATGCGTTTAGTTTCAGTAATGTTTATTACTGTATCTTAAGATATAGTGACTAAATCTACTTTGACTTTTTACATGTGAAAGATCATGTTATTTGAACTCTAACTTTTCATAAGAAAAGTCTTTCTTCTCATTACTTAGACTAATTATTGAAGTTAGATTATCTTTATATTATTTGTCATATCACTATTAATAATATAATATTATCAAAATATTTATTACTTATAAATATAATAAAATACTCATAATACTCAAGCAAAATGCCTTTTAAAAGTATTATAAGGACGTGGGATTTAATATATTTTTAAAGGAATTTTATAGCTTGACTCAATTTTCATGTATCACTCATTTCAAAAATGCCGTTGGCTTATATTGATCTTTAGTAAAATCCTGCTGTAAAAATATTCGACAAATTTCCACGGTTTGGCAACACAGCCTGAGACTTCAAAATTTTCTTACTTGATAATTTTAATTATTTCTATAAAAAAACGTTTAAATTTTAACAAAATAAAAATTAATTTATTAAGTGCACGGTTTTTCACTTGTTTTTGACCATTTTATTGGTATGTATGATTCGAAGAACTCAATAATTATATTATATCCCATGTATAAAAAAAAAAAAAAAAAAACAATTCTAGGTCAACACAATTAAATATTGTAAGGGATTTGGAGTCAATGTTATTTAGCTAGAAATTTATTTTCAAGCGATAGACATTGACTTTTAAGACATTTATCTCATTATCTAAGAATTAATGTTGAATTCGAATCAAATCGGTTGAGGCTTAAAAGTTAACTTAATTCAATTTGGTTTAAATTCGTTTAGTTCGAATTAAAATTGAGTTTAAGTTAGAAGGTTTTGTTCGTTTTGAAATCAAACCAAATTCAAATTAAAAATAATTCGTCTTAGTTTGGCTCTTTCTTGGTGGCAGCATTCTTCTTTCTTCTTAGGTTTTCTTTTAATTCTACTCTATTTTCGACTATTACCGATTGCCAAAAACAATTTTTTGTCTTCAGACAAAAATGATTAAGTCCTTGTCTCAACTAATATTGGATTATTAAATGTCTGCACAGTTTATGGATTATGATTATATGCTAATCAATTTTTAAATTTTTAGTATGATTTATGATTATTAAATTTGAATAATCTAATCTAATTGTGAAATATACTTAATATTTTAACTTTTGCATAAAAAAATCTAAAAAAAATTGTTAAATCTAATAATTCAATAATTAAAAAGAGTTAATCATACTAAGTTTATAATCTAAAATTGTGACTATAATTCATAATTAAATTATTCACATACCATATGTTATAATTGATTATTTAATCTAATAAATTAAATTAAATTAAACAAATCATACCATACAAACATCGTAAGTTTGTTTGACATAATTTCAGAGCAACACAATATTATTCAATTTCATGCTTCTCAAAGAATCAACAATTTTCGTTTCAGTTAATTGTATGGTAAATCATAAATATTTGTGATCACATTTTTTATTTTGTATTTCTATAATATTATGTGCACATATATTGCTATTATGTTTTCACCCAAGGTTAGGTGTAATCTCAAATTCATATTATTTAATTTTCAAAAACTTAAAGTCTTACTTATGAATAAAATTTTATTAAAAATCTCATTTAAAATTAAGGATAAAACTACCATTTAATAAAAAAAATTTTAAAAACTAAAGTTTTATTATATTTCTCTCCTTAATTTGAAAACTAATAATTTCTTCCACCTAATATTTGAAAAGTGGCAATTTCCCCTTAAGGTTTTGAGGTCTCTTCTCCAGCGACAACCACGAACACTATAATCTTCCTCTCCTGTTGATTTGCCCATGTCATCGTCTATTTTTGTTGTACAAAGACGAATTCGTCTTTGTCTGACGAGGTTTTGTCTCCTCGGATGGACGTAGACGATTTGTCTTCTTCTGTCCAAACAACAGTTGAACAAAAAAGTTCTTCATTCGACCATTATCTAGACGAATGACAAATGACAAATGAAAACAAATTGTCTACCTTTGTCCAAAAAGACGAAAATAATTTGTCTTTGTCTTCTCGTTAAACAAAGATAAATTCATCTTCATCTGACAAAAATGGATAGTGACGAGAGTAGATTGAAGGGAGAGGAAGATTATAACATCCATCAGCCAAAGTGGTGGTTGTCGTTAAAAAAGGGAAAAAAAAGCCGTAAGGGGGAAATGGTTGCTTTTTAAACTTTAGGTATGGGAAAACATTCGTTTTGTAAAGTAAGAAAAGAATAATATAATGAAATTTTAGATTTTTTAATATTTTTAGTTAAATAATATTTTTACCTTTAATTTTAACAGTAAATTTTATCAGAATAATGAATATTTGAGTTTTCAAAAATTAACAGATATAAATTTTGGTTTTCACCAAACTTTGGATGAAAATAAGTCTTTTGGCCTAAAAAATATGTAACCATCGCATTGTTCTATTTTATTTATATAACCGTATTTACAAAGTATATTGACAACCCATTTGCATCAGATTCGGTCTCATTGTCAAAAGGAAGGAAATTATAAATAGATTTCATCTCGGGATTTTTGCAATAAATAAAATTTACTGAACAATTTCAACGTTGATTATTTAAATTTTTTGTACGATAATATACAGTTGGACCCATGTCATTGTAACTCAATGGCTACGGTTTTTATTTTTAGCTTGCAAGACAAAGCGATCTTTGAATTAAATTTTCATGAAAATGGTTGTTTTTTCATGTGTCAAAGGACAAGCTTTCCCATATATATTTATATAAAAAACGTTATATTATCATATAATTAAATAAGTAAAAATAAAAAATAAAATAATATTAAATTATATACTAAGACATCGTTATTTGTATATAAAACTTATATACATTGTTTTATTATTATAATTTATCTACTCACGAATATTCTTACAAAATTGTTCATACATGACAATAGAATTAATAGACAAGTGAATTGAAACCACGTAATTTCTCATATAACAATAAAATTATATGTACATATTTTTAATATATAATTTGAGATTTAAAATATAATATATATATATATATATGATTAAATGATTTTAAATTAAAGATAAAATAATATTTGATTATATGAGTACATATCCTTTGTATATCTAAATTATGTATTAAAGGAGTATATATATATATAGAGAGAGCATTGCTCCTTAGATAATAACTTGCTTAAACATAATTTTACAATCAATAGTACAACACATTAACCTACGTGTATTAAATTATGTATATTTAGTTTTAAGTATTTAATTGAATACTTAAACAGTGTTTGGTTTGAAAAATGTTTTACTATTAAAATTAAAAAATTACCTTTAAGATAGATTTCTTTAAGAATTACTAAGTATAAATTATTACTATAATTGATAAAATTTGATAAAATAGACATGTATAAATAATTTTTGTATTTAGTTGGAAGTAATAAAAAATATTAGTATATTATTTTATTTAAATACTCTTGAATATAATTATTCTAAAATATTTGTTATGTTATTTATTATGTTAATTGAAAATAAAATTATTGATATTATTTTACTTAAATATTATTATATATAATTATTTTAAAATATTTTAATATTATTTTTTATATTAATTGAAAATAAAATTATCTTTATCCTTAAAAAAATTAATAAATAATGATATAATTATAATAAAATCAATATTACTTTGTTAATATTTTAATCTTTAAAGTAGAAGTGGAATCAGATTATTTTTTATATTATCTGTCACATTACAATTAGTAATAGAAGATTATCGAAATTTTTATTATTTATAAACTAAATAAAGTAATAAAATAATATAAATAATAAAAAATAGATTATCAAATAATATTTAATCCCTTCAACCAAACGCTCTTTTAATTATATCATAATATGATTGAGTAAATAAATTAAAATATTATATAATAATATATTATATATATATATATATATATATATATATATATATATATATATATATATATATATATATATATATATATATATATATGTGTGTGTGTGTGTGTGTGTGTGTGTGTGTGATAATACTTGTATAATTAACCATAGTAATTATTCTCTTGATGTAGGCATGACATGTTCTGAATAGACAATCCATAATACTTTTATTCATTCATTGTGCAAAAAATAGTTTATTTTGTGTTTTTTTTTCCAACTGTAAAAGAGAACAGAGAACTAAATAAAAGAAAAATGCGGTTTTAATTTTCGGGGATATTCTGATTGACTATCTTCATCTCTGTGACAAATCCTAACCATGTGAATATTCCAATTTACAAGAGCCCATATTTCGAAGATTCTTGATGATCAAAAGCCATTCCTCTGTCAACTTCATCATTGATAAGCAAATCCCAGCAACTGCTAAAGTCATCGTCCCATAAGCTTATGTTCCTGTTGAGCCACTGGAAATCTGCAGGAAGTTGCCATTCGTCCAAGAAATTGGATGAATGATCCGAAGAAGAATGATTCGATGAGCAAGATGAAGATGAAGTCGATGGCACAACAATCTCGTGGGGTTCAATCAACGGAACATCATCAGTGCAAAAACTGCTGTTGTTCTCCATGACGTCCATTGTTTCAAATTTGTCTCCTTCCTCTAATTTATTCCCCTCGGTGATTGATGACTGTGGCGGTTTTTCAGGTTCCTTGTTCACCAAACATTCTTGTGGCTGTGTTTGTTTTTTAAATTCTTGATGAATTTCCAGTTGATTTTTCTGGGGTTGTTGTTGATCAGTAATTGTAAGAGGCTTGTGAGTGAGAGGATCAATGCCCATTTTTCTTAGTTTTTTCTTGATGTGGGTGTTCCAATGGTTCTTGATTTCATTATCAGTTCTTCCAGGAAGATGAGAAGCAATTTTAGACCATCTGTAAATTAAAAGACTTCATTAAAATTAGTTCATGTGTTAATTAATGACACTTGAAAGTAGTAGAATTTTCTAATGAAGCTATGACTACGGGAAAAAAAGACCAAGTCAAAGTTAGAAAAATTAAAACAATATTGCCAAAAGAGCAAGCTCTAGGACACTACGAAAGTTACGTCGGCAAGTGCAGTAACATGACAAAGTTGAAAACAGACAAAAACCCATTTGCTAGAAAGATGAAAGAAGGCAAGAAGAAGACGAAGGGAACCTGTTGCCAAGTTGAGCATGGAGATCAATCACCATTTGTTCTTCATATTCTGAAAGAAGACCTCTTTTCAGATCAGGTCTAAGATAGTTTGTCCATCTCAGTCTGCAACTTTTCCCACACCTCAATAGGCCTGCAATATCCATAAACATATTGTTAATTATTTGTCAACTTATTTCTGCATTAATTAATTAAGTAGTGGTCAGCTTTTTTGTTCATGCCTTCTTTTTTCAACAATTATTCATATCTCTCAATCATTAAGCCAAAACACAACCCACCACAAACCCCACGCACACCACCCCACCCCCCCCCCCCCCCCCCCCCCCTCTCCAAAAAAAAAAAAAAGAAAAAAAATTCCTGATGAGTTCAAGAAACACCATCATCAAGATGTGTTTCTTTTTCTTTTTTTTGTTTTTCTCGAGAAAGTTTATGAAAGGAAGTGAAACCTGCAAGCTTAGGAACGGCTCTCCAGCAGCATTGGCCATGGGTGAGGATGAAGTTAATGAGCTTCTTGTCTTCCTCAGCAGTCCATGGCCCTTTCTTCAACCCAACTTTGTCGCAACAAGGCTGCCTTCCCATCCTTGATAATCAATCAATTCAATTAATTAATAACTTAAATAAATCTGCAGATTGCTCAAGCTAGTAGAAGATAACTGGTAAATGGGAAAGACAAAGAGAGAGACAGAGAGAGAGAGAGAGGCTCAAACTTCAAGTCTTGAAGTATATGAAGTTTTGAACAAAGCTGTATCAGTCTATTACTATATAGGCAAACCAGTACCACAAATGGACAAGGCTAGAGTGAGTAAAACAATTTTCTTTTCTTTATCATTTATTATTTTGAATATCTCCAGAAATTAAATTAATTATTTATATTTATAGTAAGTGAAAGAAATAATATTAGTGCTGTGGGTTTGATTTTTTATATTGAAAACTATCGAATTAATCGATTCTATAAAAAATTAGTGTTAAATTTAATCAAGTTGATATAAAAAATTAGTTTAATTATTGATTTAGTTAAATATGATAAAAACTAATAAATCAAATGAACAAATTAAAACTAATAGAATCGAATATAACCGAAATTTAAGATATTTTAAAAAATATTTTAATTATTTTAAAATAATTTAATTATTTTAAATTAAACTAGATGAATTTTTAAATATATGTAAGAAAAACATGAGTATAAAAATAAAATTAAAAATAAGAAAATGTATCTTACATCTATTGAAATATTTTTTATAATAAATGACTTACATAATCATTCTTTTTTACTGTATCATAAGATGAAGATTTTTTTTTATTTAATTATTTTATTGAAATTAGATAAATAATTATCAATCCTTAAAAAAAATATATTCTAATCCCTATATATCTAGATATCCTGATTAATTTTATTTTTTGTATATTATATTAAACAAATTTGATTGATTAATATAATATTATTTAAAAAATTTATTACAACTTAATAATAAATTAAATTAGCTAGATTTCAATGGATCAGTCAAATTGTAAACTACTGAAATAACGAATTCAATAATCCGCTTTGATTTTAAAATCACTGGCTTGATTCTTTAAACCTTATATGTGCACTGTGTACTCGTGGATTAAAAAGGGATAACGCGTAACGCACGTGCGAGGCGGCTGGCTGAAAGCGCCACCGCATCAACCTGACTTTGCTTGAGTTTGAAGCGTGAGATACCGTCGGACAAAAGTCAAAATAAAACAAATCAGCCCCAAATGTCCAACCGATAAAATTATAAGTAAATGTTTTGTATATAATTTTAGCAATATTATATTTATTTATTTTAGATATAAAAGATATTTATATATATTTATATATATTATTATATAATTAAATATTATTTTATTTTTAATTTAAAATAATTTAATTTTATAATAATAAATATAAATGTAAATATATTTATATACTCAAAGTAACTACACATAATTTTATTAATATAATTTTGATATATCATTATATAATTATATAATTTTAAATTAAAAGAAAATAATATCTAATCATATGATCACATAATATTTATATATTCAAATTTTATAAAAATATATAAATATAATATTGCTCATATTTAAATACTTTGATGGAATATTATTATCATTATTAAGTAACATTAATACAATAAAAAATGTCTTATTTCCTAAATAAATTGTTCCCACGGTTTCAACTCTAACAAAAACCATGCTCCAATTAAAACTATTTAGTTATATATATATTTTTAGGAATATTATACATACATATTTTTTATACACATAATTTTATTTATTTTTTTATGTATTCTTAGACTTAGAATGTGAGTTTTATATAAAGATAATTAAAATAACATAGAGTAATAAGAAATATTAAGAATGTCAAATAAGTATATATATCTTGAATTTCTTACTAGAAATCATTTAATTTAAAGGCCAAAAGACTTATTCTCACCCAAGATATAGTGCAATACAGAACTGATACTTGCTAACTTTAAAAAACTCAAAATCCAACTCATAAACCAATTTCTATTAAAATTTTTAGTTAATGTTAGGAGTAAAATCATTATTTTGATAATAATATTAAAAAGTAATATAATTCATTATTTTTCATCCATAAGTTTTAAAAATTAACAATGTCATCTCTAGTTAAAGTTTTCTAATTTTCAAAAGTCACATTTCCACCCCCCTACCCTTCCAAACATAGGGTTTTTTTTCCTCTCCTCTTTGGCGACATCTCTAACCACCAACAACCTCCACAAAATCCAAACAATCTGGACAATGAAGGCATCGTCTAGACAAAGCGTGGGCTAGACAATCTTTGTTTGACCGATGCTTCGTCTGGACAATGAAAGTGTCGCCAAATGACACTTCATTTGGACGATGTTATCATCATTCAGACCATCTGGATTAGTCTAGATTCGTATAATTCAGATGAATCTAGATAACAGTGATGGCTGGGTTAGGAAGTTTCGCAGAGCTTGTCGGTGGTTGGAGATCTCGCCAGAGAAGAGTGCAAAGAAAACCCTAGGTTTTGGGGGAGGGGGAATGCAACTTTTCAAAACTAGAAAACTCTAACCAGGGGTGGAATTATTAGTTTTTCAAACTTATAGGTGAAAATTAAGAAATTATATATTTTTTTAATAATATAATCAAAATGATGATTTTATCTCTAATTCTAATTGAAAATTTAAGCAAAAATTAGCTCATGAGTGGGATTTTGGATTTTTAAAAGTTAGCGGATATTAGTTTTGGATTATACCATACCTTGGGTGGGAATAAGTCATTTGGCCTAATTTAAAAGTAAATAATTAAGAGTTCAATACTTCAACACAATATATAGTTCTTCTTATATGTAGTGTGTGAGGGAATAAAATTTGAGATTTGATAATGAATTTTACTGTTCAATTTAATGTAAGATAACTTAAACGTAAAGAAAACTAGGAGACGAGAACTTTTAACATCATTTAGCCCCATGGTAAAACAACCTACGTCCACGGTGTTTTATTCATTAATGTTATAATATGAGATACTCTAAGAAAATGAGAACAAACTGGAAAGAATAATATCACGTGTATATATTTTTGGTACATAAATATGTGTACATATAGATGTATTATTATATGATTGAGTGTTATTTTATTATTAATTTAAAATCATCCAATCACATTATAATACATCTATCTATATATATATACATATATATATTTGTGTATTAAAAATATATACATATAATTTTATTAAAGTGAATCTGAGTATTTCTAATTCACATATGATTATCATAATTTATTTATATTAAAACTTAACTAAAATAGAATAATTACATTTAACAACATGATCATGATTGAGAAGGAAAATATAGGTTTTTCTCGTAGGCACGAAGAATAATAAGAAAATCATTTTTATTGATGATGAGGGGATTTAGTGCTTTATAGAGTTCTTGTTGCTACTGAGTGGAAGGTCTATCTGCTCCTCTAGACAGTAGATATAATATACACTTGGTTGTTTTTTGTATAACTAATCATCGATTATAATTGCTCAAGTTGATTCAAATAAAAATATACTTCTCGGACAAATGTTTCATGGGTAAAAAAACACCATATAACAAGATAAATGACATTGAAGTTAAAATGTAGATCTTATATATTTTCTAAAAATTTATTTGAAATTAATAACTATATAGATGATATAATAAAATTTAGGTGATTGAAAATTTTGGAATTCCATGTAAGTCTTATGCACTCCTGGCCACAAAGGAGAACACTAGATATGTAAGTCTTTAATAACGCTGTAATTATCCCCGTGCTTTCACACTTCGATTGAGCTAGCATTGACTTGGTAAAAGAATCCGTCCGAATCAATTATCGGTTAAATTAATTGGTCAATGATCAAATTGATGTATTGTATAAATAAATATTAAAAATAATTTTTTTATTTAATTAATAAATATTAAATGAGATTAAATTTAACAAAAAATGAATTTTGGCTTGGTGGTCAAATTCGTATAATACTGGGTTCCCATCGCAGCATCAGAATAATTGTGTTAAAAAAATTCTTTTATCTAAAATAGGTTAAATGAAAAATAAATTAAATATATAATCAAATGAAAATCAGTCTGGAGGTAAGTTGCTTACTCTCCCATGGATTTCGAGTAGGTGTGTGTATGATACGGTGTGAAAGTTGGCCAAAGGACTTTATTCCCTTCTCACACCAAACCAACCTCCCCCCTCTTTCGTCTCCTCAAAATATGTTGACTTTAAAAATCTCATTTACCTACTCATGAGCGGTTAAAATTAACTGAGTCAATTAGTTATATCATTCTCTCTCCCCCTAAAAACTAATAATTTTCCTCAACCCAAGTTTTCAAAAACTATTCCCCCCTTAGGGTTTCCAAACTTTCAGATCTAATGTTTTCGACAATGACTAACGATCTTTAGGCACCGTCTCTGCCTCTCCGACATCTCTTCCTTCTGGTTGTGTGGCGTTTCCTCCTCTTTAGCGTCGTCATCGACAAAAACAACTTATCTTTGTTAAGACAAAGATGCCGAGGAGGAGGAGATGTCGCACGACCGAAAGAAGGAGACGCCAAAGAGGAAGAGACGATGTTTGGAGATCGTCGGTCGTCACCAAAAAAATTAGATCTAAAAGTTTGGAAACCCTAGGGGGGAAATACAGTTTTTGAAAACTTGGGTTGAGGGAAATTGTTAGTTTTTAGAGTTTAGGGGGAAAAATAAAATAAAATATAAATTTATTTTTAATATTATAGATAAAACCGTTAAGTTTAACAGTCTGTGGGCGGGTAAATGAGATTTTCAAAGTTAGCGGGGATAAACTTGAAAAATCAATATACATTAGGTGGGAAATAGTCATTTGGCCTTTGAAAGTTTTTTTAAACTAAACAAAAAAAAAAAACGGTTTGAAAAATTTTCAAACCAAATTAAACTATTTTAGGTTTCAAACCAAACTAACAATGTATGATTTGAACCAATTAAAATAATTTTTTTTAAATATCTATTATTTAAAAGTTGAATCGCTGAAAAAATTGGATCTAAAAGTTTGGAAACTTTAGGGGGGAAATGCAGTTTTTGAAAATTTGGGTTGGAGAAAATTGTTAGTTTTTAGGGTTTATGGGAGAAAATAAAATCAAATTTAAGTTGATTTTTAATATTATAGATAAAACTGTTAAGTTTAACCGTTCATGGGTAGGTAAATAAGATTTTTAAAGTTAACGGAGAGAAACTTGAGAAATCAACATATTTTGGGTGGGAAATAGTCCTTTGGCCTTTGAAAGTTTTTTCAAACTAAACTAAAAAAATGGGTTGGAAAAATGTCAAACCAAACTAAACTATTTTAGAGTTCAAACCAAACTAACAATGTATGATTTAAACCAATTAAAATAATTTTCTTTTAAATACCTATTATTTAATAAAATTAATTAAATTATAGTATTTTAGGACATAATATAAATATGTAAAATAAATATGAAATATATATACAATATACAAGTAAAAAACTGACAAAATTAATATGAAAAAAATAAGTTGTACACCTAATTGTTTATTGAAAAATTTTGTCAGATATAATTATATATTTATGCATTTTAATAAAATAAGATTTATGATTAACAGCTTCTACAAGTGCAAAAACTTTTTATTTTAAATTTTTTTTAAAGACATTGCTACAGGTTTGGTCAAGTTGGGTCGATCTATAGGCCTAAAGGCTAGACTAGTGGCACAACACAACACGACACGACTTGACACAACTTGCTATTGTGCTAAATTAAAGGGCTTGGGTAGTGCCTTAGGTTGACCCAGTTCATTTAACATCTCTATTTTGAGTATACAAATGAGTATATACTGAATATATGTTATTATGTGATTGAATGATTTTAAATTAAAGATAAAATAACACCCAAACACATAATGACACACATATACACTTATTTGTATATTCAAAATAAGTATGCACAATATTGTTTTAAGAATAAAATAACATCTAATCATATGATAACTCATTCTGCAAATACTCGGTTAAATACTCAAAACTAGATGTACATAATATTACTCCCCCTAAAATATTTTAATATTTTACACTCACGCTAACATCAACATATAGGTCTGACTAGAATGAATCGCAATCAAACCACTTGAATGCCTTAATTGGGCTTGGTCTTGCCCTACCAGTCTGATAAGGTTTTGAATGATTGATTATGAGTTTAGATTTTCTATGTTCAAAATATCTTTTAATTAATTAATTTCTATATTGTTAATGCGATTTCTTTTTACCAACTTAAACAAGTAATTTCAAACCTTGAGCAAAATATACTATGTTAGTAGCAATAAAAAAATTCAAGTAAGTCTACTGTGATGTATCAAAAAATAAATATAAAGAAGAAGAAAAACAAATGAGACAAATAATGTTTAACATGGTTTGCTCAATTATTGAAATGTTTTGGTCTATGGTATTGTTTTCCCCACATCTTGTTTTTTTTTTTTCCCCACATATAGGTTTTTTTTTCCTCTCCTCTCCAACCGCAGCGACCTCCTCTTCCCACTCAAACCATTAGTTGGCTCTCCCTTCTTATCAGGAGATGAAGAGACGTTGACAAGGTCGATGAAGAGAGATATCTCTCTGCGTTCATCTACAAAGAGAGATTAGGATGATTCATCTCTTCATTAGCAGACAAACAAACGAAGACGAGGTTGACATCTCTTCATCTCCCAATAGCAAGAGAGAGTCGACTAGTGGTTTGAGTGGGCAGAGGAGGTCGCCAGAGAGGAAAAAAAAAAAAACTAGGTGTAGGGAGGAAATAGTCATTTTTCAAACTAAAAAAGTTCAGGTATCGATAAAAGTGTTAGTTTTCAAAATCTTGGAGAGAAAATAAGATAAAATTAAATATTTTTTAATAATATTATTAAAATGATGATTTTACCTTTATATATAAAAGAAATTTAAACATAGTTTATATAAGAGATGAGTATTTAAGTTTTTAAAACTCTATAAATCTGAGTTTGAAAATAGACTAAAGCTTAGGTAGGAATAAGTCCTTCGGCCGTTTTAAATTCAAACAGACAGGTGGTCCCTTATGACCCCTCTTTGTCTAACGCTGTATATATATGTACACATGTGTGGGTTGACAATCGTTTATATTGTAGGAACTTCAATTCAATGATACAGTTTGTCAATTTGGCATCATAAATGTTTTAAAGATTCCTCAATACATTTTCAACGAGAAATGAAGCTTGTGAAGAAGATTTTCACCCCTTCACACTTCAATTTACATGAGTAACTCTGGAAATTTTAATCGTATTCCAGTCACCTATTCCGGAAGTTTGAAAATAAGTGTTGGAAATTGAGTTGCATAAACTGAATTAAATTCAAGACGCAAAAAAAACTATGACTTTTTGGTTTCACAAGAATCTGAAGCACATAGTATTCTAATATTTCATAAACAAAAGTCACTTATTTCGCCTGCATGTACCCGTAGAAGAAAATGTTGAATCAATTATTATAAATCAACTTTAATAGCAATGTTTAATTAAGAATATATATTTTTTTCACTGAAAACCTGTCAATTTTATCAGTCAGATAAACTCTATGCATTTAAGCTGTCGTCTGAATGATCTATGTGTCGAACTATGTACAGATTGGTTCACACGGATCTGTGTTTCGCCAATGAATGATTGACCCACTTCCCATTAGTTGACGATTCATTCTCGTCAAAGAAATGGAAGAGAGGAGGTTGGCTGGCTCTGATCATCGAAGAAGCAAGAATGTAGAAAATAGTGATTTTTTAAACTTTGGGTGAGGGGGGGGGGGGGGGGGGAGATTGTTAGTTTTTAAACCTAAGAGAATGTGATGAATTTATAATTTTTTAAAAATATTTTTATTGAATAACAATTTTGCGTCTGACAATAATAGGAAAATTTAATAAAATTATAAGTATTTGAATTTTTTATAGTTAACGGATAAAAAATTAAATTTACATCAAACCTTAAGTGAAAAATAGACATTTGGCCTTTTTTTTTTTAACTGAGAATCCCACCCAATTTTACTAGTCAGATATAAACTCTATAACACAATGAATAAATTCATAATCACTATATTTTTATAATCATTTGGATCAGTGTAGTTCAAATTGAAAGTATCTCCCTAACAAAATTTGTAATTCTACCACTTTTGACCTAAGAACACAATGTTCATCTCTTGCGTGATCCAGTCAAGATTAAGTAACAGTATTTTCATCATCTTTTTCGCTGTCATACACTCACGAAAGCTCTATAATTCATTAGAGATATTCTTTTAGACCTAGATTTCATACTAAAATACAATTTAAATCAACAGAAGTCAAGAAAAAAAACTTTATCTAGGACCCTTCAATCATCACTGTTCAATGATTAATCTCACATTAGACTTTTCCTGGATGATCATGTTCATGTCACATGCAGTGATGGAGAGAAATTCTTGTCAGATCCAATTAAAAAAAGTACATAAAAGATAAATATATATATCATCTTTATATTATAAGAGAAATTATTAAATTTAACCTTATTTTAATTATGTTATACAATTTTAAAATATTTTTTATGCATTATACAGATTTAGTAGTCAAAACCCTAACTTCAATGTTTTATCTTCATCCATAATATTAAGAACCCTAATCTCTCAGACTTACTTTTATCCACATTCTCAACTAAAAATTAGTTGTTTTGTAGTTAATTTAGTAATAGGAATGATTTGTATGCATTAAATTTACATTTGAATGAAAGATTGCCTAGTTTTTTAGATCAAATTGCTGGAAAATAGAGTACCTTGATTTTTTTAGAAACAATAGTCGAGTTGGCATGGGGTAAGCGTGCATTGCTCAGGGGTACAGTTTATGGGTGAAATCCTGCTTGCTTAGATTGAGATGGTTTTGATACAAAATTTGTATGATCTTTGAACTACTTTTCGATTGGATAAGAATATGGGTGAACATAAGTTTGAGAATGTAGGGTTTTTAATGCTAAAGATGAGAGTAAAATAGGTATGAAATTGGGGTCTTTAATATGTTGAAGAAAAAAGTGGTTTAAAAATGGTATGTTTAAAATAAGGGTAAACCATGCGGGTAGTATTTATATATATAAAAAATATTTTGTATACAAATAATAATATATCATTATGTAATTAGATATTATTTATCTTTAATTTAAAACTACTCAATTATATAATGACATATTATTTTTTATGTATAAAATTATATATATTATTTGTGCATATAATTTACTCTTCTAGAAAATTGAGAGACATAAAAAAGAGTGTAAATCAATGTTATTAAAATTGGATCGGACCGGTCAATTCAACTATGAACTGGCTCTTGATCCGATCCTATTCGTTAAAAAATACCGGTTTTTATCTTTTTTATATATATATATTATAAAAAAAGAAAAATTAAAGCGATAGTGGATAATATTAAAAAAGTAGAATTGATTAATTGGTTGAAAGTTAAATAATCGTCATTGAAAATAAACCAATATTAATTAGAGAGAGAAGAGTTATTGAAAGAGAGAATAATTAAATTAATTTTTGTGGGTTGAAATAAGTTAATTATTTATATAAGTGTTTTTAATATTAAAAAAAACTAAATGGGTGATATTAGAGCATTTTGTTTAAATACCTATTATTCATATTTAAAAAATGTCATAAATATTTAATAGTATTCAAAAAATAATTGGAATTTTTTGAATTTGATAAGATTCTTATGTATACTATTGTGTATTAAGAATAAAATAAAAATAAATAAATCAGACATATAATTTTTAACGTGGTTTGACTTGATGATCGAAAAAACTATCTCCAGAATGTAACTATTAGCTAATATTACAAAATATGTCCTAGAGAAGAAGGAAATGTACTTTTTATATTTATTTATATAGACTTCTCTCGTTGTAATCTTTTATATTTATAGAAATTTGAGAATAGAGATTATATTCAAATAAGGATATCAGAAGGTTTATAATTCAAATGTGATTTTAAAAATTTATTCATATTCTAATTCAATCAAAAGAAAATATTTGTAATAATCAAATTATCCTAAATAGGAAGGAGGGGATAGATTTCCCTATTGTCATGACGGAGCATAAAATAATTCTTTTACTAAATTCTAAACTGATTTACTACTGAGCAAAGGACTTCTCATTACTTGGATGAACGCGTTTGGGGATTGAGTAAAAGGGCTAGGATTGATCTTCATTTTCCCCCTGACTTGGCTACAAAAGGAGAAAGGTTGGCCTAAGGCTCTCACACCTCAAACGTTCATGTCTTTGCTTTCTTTATTGATCTTATAAGAGTGTTTTCTTCTAAAAGTCGATCGGAGGGCATCATGTGCTTCCATAATTAATGTCCCAAGTCACCTAACCTATCATCTTGAAGTCACTCCAATCTCATCACTTGTGGCAAGGAATGAAGCCAAAAATGGATTTGAAAATCCTGCAAAAAGGAACGTTAGGATTAGAATTTGGTCAAATCATCTATGTGGGAGGGAGAGATGGTCAAGCTTTGTTTAGGCAACACGTTGAATTGCCTCACTATAGGCTCTGTACCAACAAAACGACGCACTTCCAACTGGAAAAGGCTTGAAAGAAAGCCCCATTGAATTCACACGCTAAGAACTCAAAACAGTAAAAGAACGCCGCCCGTCGCGCCTAACTCACTATTGTCGCTTGTGGGTCTTCCTCGATCTGCGATTAATGTCGATCGATGCATTCCCTATTCCCATACTGAAACTTTCCGTCTTAGTTCTTTGAAGTGATAATAACCAGCTTTTTTAAAACCAGTCGGATTGGCTAATTTAATTGGTTAAATAATAAATCGGTTTATAATTTAGTTAGATTTTACAATATAGTCTGATTTATATATAAATATTGAGTTATTTAAAATTTTGTTAAATTCGGTAAACTCATTAAACCGAAAAAACTTTAAAAACCAACAAAACTAGATTACATAATACTATACAATTTTTATCTTATTAAACTTAAAAGAATTATAATTTGTAAGATTTTAATTATATTAATGATAAAATTTGTTATTGGTTTTTTTTATTTACATATGAATGAAATGTCAATTGTTTAATTAATATATTTAAATTATGTTTTATTTTTAAAAAATGAAAAAAATATTTGATACCATTCAAAAAAAATATAATAATTTAGTAATAAATCGAACGGATTGGTTGTTTAGTTAATTTGGTTGAACCACAAACCAGCGAGATAATTAGTTTGATTATTAATCCGGTTTTAAAAACATTAATAATAATATATAGATGTAATGATTTTACATTTTTTTTATTGAACAGATCAAATTGTGTCTTTTTTTTATTGTAGGTTTTGAAATTTTTTATTTTTCTATTAAATGTATTAAATTATTATATTTTTCTATTAAAGAAATTGAATTTTTAAATCCTTTATAAATAAAACCAAACTTAAAACATTTTTTAGTGAAGATAACAAATAAATACAATTAAGGTTATTTATTTTGTTTTGGAAACAAAAGAATTAGTTTGATATAT
This sequence comes from Mangifera indica, assembly GCF_011075055.1. Lineage (NCBI taxonomy): Eukaryota > Viridiplantae > Streptophyta > Magnoliopsida > Sapindales > Anacardiaceae > Mangifera > Mangifera indica. The sequence continues at coordinate 10,398,816 of NC_058151.1, read as the reverse complement.
TTTATAAAAAAAAAGTATAAATTTAATTTTCAATAGAAAAATACGAAATATTATTCTAAAAAAAATTTAAAAGTTTGATTTTTTTAATTAAAAAATAGTTTAAACTCTTTAATAGAAAAATAAAATAGTTCAATACTTTGAGCGTTATTCCTTCTTGGGAAAACTGCTCGAAGGAATCTAGTTTTGCAAGCACAACAATTAGAGAAGTCGCAATCAGATGAAGCTGCTTCTCCAGACATTGAACATGAATCCCATCAACAATGGAATAGAATGAAAGTACCTATACTTAAGGATAATCTACTTCATACGCGAGAGTAGCTCCCATCAAACAAAGACGATGGAAGAAAATAGTTTTTCTAAATTTTTTTTCACCTCTTTAGTCTTAACGGACTTTGCACGGATTTATACAACACTAATAACATGAATCCTACTTCCCTAAGAAGAGTTAATTGTATAATATAAAAGTAATATTATATGTAACTATTTTGAGTATATAAATAAATATACATACATATATTTTATCACGTAATTGGATATTATTTTATCTTTAATTTAAATATCTAGTCATATAATAATATACATAAATGTATATCTATTTATGTGTTTAAAATAGATACTCATAATTTTATTGATAATATCATCCTATTTGCTAACAAGTTATAATTCCACACAAATAATAGAAAAATATCCCATTTTTTCTAATTACATGACACTAAAAAGACTTAAATATAACTATTGACTATAATATAATTTGCCTCTCCTAGTTCTCTTGAAGAGCCCTTTGTTACACATTTCTAACAGAATATGCAGTTCGTACAAAGTACAAAGCATAGATTGACCATTAAAAAATAAATTTAATACTAATTTGTTGTAATATTGTGTGTTATTTCATTCATATTGGTAGCTAATAAGAGAACATGTGATAGTCAAATTATATGCAAAAAGATAGTTACATGAGACACAATTATTTTGTAGTATTGCATCAAGTTAATTACAGCAAGGATACGTCGGTTCCTTAAGAACAACTTTTGCATGAAGCTTCTCACCAATCATCCCTACTTTGTCTTCAACGTCAAAAGTACATTTGCATGGAAATTAAATTGCCAAATATGTAAACTTCCAATGATTGATTGAGCATCACTGACATATAAGTCTTAATCTAGCAGCTGGGATTTGTGTCGTTTTGGTACCTTTACCATAAGAGATTCTGAATTAATTTGCCCGTCTGGATGATTAGATGTATTAGTCAATAAAGTGATTGACTCATATTAACTTTTTAAAACACTTACAAATGTTTATCGATTGTGAAAATTGTGGTTTCATTTGTAGAATTTTGAGCTCATCCTAACGTCTGCATGCTGTGTGCAATTACTGTGTATGATTTATAAGCACAAAGGGAGAGCCTGAAAAAATAAAAAATAGAAGAAAGATAATAAAGACTCCACCTACTATATAAATTGTAATTTGTTTGAATAGAGTTGTTCAAAATATTGAACTTAAAATTAAGTTTCTATCTATGTATGAAAATTGAATCGTATATGATAAGAAAAAATTAAAGATTTGCGAAAATTTAACACTAACCCCTCGCTATTGTTTGATGATTTGCTGTAGAAACCACTTGAAGGTTCGTTGAATGGAAGTGTCTTCCAGGTGATTGATATAACACAATAATGGTGTATGCTCTTTCAAAATACGTTCACCCAAGGACCTAAAAAGAAAATTTCTTATAAACTTCCTACCATTAAGGATGATAACTGATGGATGCAAAAAGGAGTTACGGACCACATTTACTCAACCTTTTAACTGCTCAATAATTGCATAGAGCAATTATGGGAAGAGAAATTGACATTCTCCTACTTGATCTGTAAACCAAAAATTTATATACTGAAGTAAAGAAATAATATACACGAATTATAACAATAAGTTCTCTAAGAACAAATATTCTCTTCTATGTATCACAATGTATCTATTTATTTATAACTTAATGAATAAACTTTATGTTTTTTCTAAAGTCTAAAATGATTGTTATTCTCAACAAAAAAAGTGTACACAAAAAATGAGAAAACAAATCAACTTAATAATGAATAAAATTTTATTATTCAAAAAATATATATACATCAATCACACAATGAAACCAACTCCTATCACAATTATAATATAAGACCAACTTTCATATGTTCTACATGATCCTTAAAACTCTTTGGTGGCATGTTTTTTTGTCAAAAGATCAACAATCATTGATTTAGTGTTGATGTGTTCAATGCCACTTTATTATCGTGGACATGATCTTTTATGACTAAATACTTAATGTTAATATGTTTATTCCAACTATTGCTTTTATTATTTTTAGCTAAGAAAATAGCAACTGAATTGTCACAATAAATTTTTATTCGCTTAGAAATAGAATCTATAATCCTAAACTTAGATATGAAACTCTTTAACCATACATCATCTGAAGTAGCCTCAAAACAAGAAACGAACTCAGCCTCTATGGTAGATATGACAATCAATAATTATTTGACATTCCTCCAAGATATGGTTTTGCTAACAAACATGAAAATGCATCCAAAGGTTGATTTTCTCGAATCAACATAGCCAACAAAATCCGAATTGGAGTAACCAACTACCTTCAAATTATCAATTCATTTATATATAATCATGTATCCTTCATCAGTTTCTTTGTAATTTTCTAGTGGTACATACGTGGGTTAATCTTATATCTCTCTAACATCCTAACAAGGTAAATATATGAATGAATCTTCATAAAGCAAAAGGGGAGGGGCTATTTATATTAAATTTACACTGCCCCACAACCAATAAAAAAACAATTGCTTCAACCCAATAATAAATGCAAATTGTGGAGATTTCAAATTTTCATAGCCCACGTTAAATGAATTACTTCATTGGATAGGTAAACATCTCTTCATATGTAGGAAAATCCACCATATATTAAAACAATCTTTAAATTATTATAAGGTGTTACAGATCCAGGTGGCTTTTCACCAAATGAAATCAAGAAAAAGGGGTGGGAAAACATTTATTATGGCAAGCACATGGAGGAAGAAATTGGAAAGGCTGACGCAGAAAAAGGAAAAGTTTGGGTGTGAATGCATTAAATTGATGGTGAGCTACATCATTGCCTTGGTGGACATTTGCCTTGTATTTAGCCATTTTCCTTGACTAATGGGGTAACCAAATATCTATAAATACCCCCCCCCCCCCCCCTCTATTCCTCTCTTCATTTAGATAATGTGAGACGCTCTCTTCATTCGAATACATATACAAATTCCTCTCATACTTCTTTCTCTCAATTCTCATAAATTCTTCCTCTTTCAATTCTCTTTTATTTTTATTATATTCGTACCACGTTATCAGCACGATCTGCTCAAGTATATTATAATATTTTCATTATGTCATTATGCTGCTTATATATTATAAATACGGATATCTCAATGATGTCCTAGTTAACTTTTAATTTCTGTTTAATTTTCCATTATAATGATACCCTATTTGCAACCTGAAGTTTGCAAAATATCATAAATTTGGACCCGAAGTTATAAAAATTATGAACATGGACCTAAAGTCCTAAATATGCTTACTGTATATAATTTGTAACCTGAAGATTACAAAATCATGAGAAAATATATATAGGCCTGAAGTTCTATATTTCGCGGACATATTTGTTATAACTACATCTCACTTGCAACTTGAAGATTGGATAAATGATGAAAATAATGAAATAGAAGTCTAAAATATTATATAAGTTTTACAGACTATAATATTATGAATATTAATCATAAAACCAGAAGTTTTGTGAATATATGACAAATACGAACTTGAAGTTCGCACATAATTTTTCCTTATTATATCACTAATTGTTATTTCTTTCATCAACCTGCAGTTGGTGAAAATGACAAATCTTGTAAAACTTCAATATGTTGCTCTTCGATTGGATGGAGAAAATTACTCTGAATGGGCCTTGGACACAGTTTTCCATTTACAATCAATGAGCTTAGGAGAAACAATAAAAGAAGGAAATAATGCATCCGAGCAAGATAAATCTAAAACAACTATTTTCTTTCGTCATCATATCCATGAAGGGCTACGAGCAGAATACGTTGATATTATGGATCCATTAGAATTATGGAGAAATCTAAAAGAAAGAATCGATCATCATAAATCAATTACATTACCAATGGCTCAATATAAATGGACTCATTTATGCTGACAAAATTTTAAATCTGTAAGTGAATATAACTCTGTCATGTTCAGAATTGTCTCCCGAATGAGACTATATGGAGAAAAAATAACTAAAGAAAATATGTTAGAAAAAACTTTCTCCACATTTCATCCCTCAAATATGCTCCTACAACAACAATATAAGGAAAGAAATTTTAAAAAATATTCTGAACTGATATCTTGTTTATTGGTGGCTGAGCAAAACAATGAATTATTATTAAGGAACCATCAAACATGCCCCACTGGTACTGCCCCGTTCCCTGAAGTGAATGCAACTATTAGTAGTAGTCATCGTGGGCGCAAACGAGATCCTGGACAAAATAAGCTTTGATCCAGAGGTGGTCATAATAAAAAATCTTTCCATCTTCAAAGGACCAGAGATGAAGCAAAACATGATAAAGGGAAAATGATGCAGAATAAACCATAGAACCATGAAAGTAAATGTTATAGATGTGGTTCTAAAGGTCATTGGTCGCGTACTTGTCGTACGCTAAGACATCTGGTAGATTTATACCAAACATCTATTAAAAATATAGACCAAAAGATCGAATCAAATTATGTTGATAATACAAACCCTGTAGATCTTGCAAACTTTGATCTTTCAAAATTTCTTCAAGACTAAGAAATTATGTATATTATAGTGTGTAATTAGTACTATATGTTTCTTCCTTTCAAATTTTGTAATAACTAATGTAAATTTTAAAATGAAAGGAAATGGACTCCAAAATTGAAGCGTTAACTTCAAAAGCTAGTGATGAAAACCTGTGTTTAGTTGATAATGCAACCACCCACACTATATTAAAAGAAAAGAAATTTTTCTTAACTTTATCACCAATAGAGGCTAAAGTAAATATTATATCAAGATCAATCAATCTGATTGAAAGCTCCAGAAGAGCCACAATTATGTTAAACAATAGGACCAAATTAAGCATTAATGATGCATTATATTTAAGTAGATCCAGAAGAAATCTATTGAGTTTTAAAGATATAAGAAAAAATGGTTATCATCTTGAAACCATGAGTGAAAATGATGCAAAATTCATTTATATAACTAGTAATGCCTCCGAAAGAACGCTTATACTAGAAAAATTGTCTGTTTTATCATCTGGATTATATTATACAATTATAAAGACAATTGAAACCTACGCAGTATCGAACCAGAAGATCGTTGATCCAAAAGCATTTATGCTTTGACATGATCATTTAGGTCACCCAGGATCTACAATGATGTATAGGATTATTGAAAATTCACATGGACATACATTACAAAATCATAAAATTTTATTATCCAGTGAACAATTATGCACCGCCTGTTCTCAAGGTAAATTAGTAATAAAACCATCTCCCTCCAAAATTGGAGTTGAATCTCCATCATTCTTATAAAGGATTCAAGGGGATATATATGGACTCATTCACCTACTAAGTGGGTCATTTCGTTATTTTATGGTCTTAATTGATGCTTTTGCTCAATGGTCTCATGTTTATTTATTGTTTACTCGAAATGTTGCATTTGCTAAAATGTTAGCACAAATTATCAAATTAAAAGCACATTTCACAGATTATTCGATTAAGTCAATACGACTCGATAATGCTGGTAAATTTACATCCAAAATATTTGATGATTATTGCACGTCTATAGGGATTGAGGTTGAATATCCAGTCCTGCATGTCCACACACATAATAGATTAGCTGAGTCTCTTATCAAACAACTTCAGGTAATTGCACATACCTTGTTACTAAAAACTCAATTACCTACTTCTATGTAGGGATATGTTATATTACATGCTGCAACATTAATTCACTTACAACCTTCTTTTTATCATCAATATTCTCCCCTACAATTAGTCTTTGGTTACCAACCTAATGTGTCTCATTTAAGAATATTTGGTTATGCTGTATATGTCGTTATTGCATCTCATCAACGCACAAAAATGGGACTCCAATGTCGTTTGGAATATATATTAGATATAATTCACCATCCATTATTAGATACCTAGAACCATTAACAAGTGATATTTTTACTACATGATTTGTAGATTATCACTTTGATGAGACAACTTTCCTATCTTTAGGGAAAAAGAAAATGTCTCCTAAAGTTAGACATGAACTTACTTGGTATGTACCTACCATGTCTCATTTAGATCCTCGTATATCCCAAAGTGAAACTGAAGTGTAAAGGATAATGCGATTACAAATTATTGCCAACCAAATACCTGATGCATTTGTAGATACGGTAAAAGTGACAAGATCATATGTTCCAACTACTAATGCACTAGCAAGAATCAATGTGATTGTTGAATAGTCTATTCGAGTCGTGACTGATCAATCTACCTCATGGCAGAAGTGTGGTGGACCTGTTAGATCGAAGGACACTATTCCTCAAAAAAGAAAGGCAAATAATCAAACAAATATCAATCATGATGATCCTAAGATAATTGAAAAATCCACACTCTTTAATATTCCTCCAGAAGAGATTATGGTCTCTGAAGAGACTCAAGCCCCTGAAGTAGCACAAACCCTTGAAGTGGTACAAAATCCTGAAGAACAAGAAAATGAGAATATTGAAATATCTTTAAATTATGTTCATATACGAAAGATGTGGAATCATATAACAATTATAATTGATGATATATTCTCATTTGCAGTAGTTACTGAAATTCTGAATGATGATGATTTTAAGCCACGTACTATAGCTGAGTGTAAACAAAAACATAATTGGCCTAAATGGGAAGAAACAATTCAAGCAGAATTAGTTTCTCTAGCAAAACATCAAGTGTTTGGGCTTGTAGTTCTAACACCTCAAGACGTACAACCCGTTGCATATAAATGGGTATTTGTGAGAAAAATGAAATTATTAGATATAAAGTCAGACTTGTAGCCTAAGGCTTTTCCCAAAGACTCGGTATAGACTTTGATGAAACATATGCACCTGTGATAGATATAATCACATTCAGATATTTAATCAATTTAACAGTCTCTGAAGGACTGGATATGCATCTAATGGGCGTAGTTACTGCTTATTTGTATGGAAATTTAGACACTGAAATTTATATGAAACTCCCTGAATAATACAAATTGCCTGAAGCAAAAATGGTCAATTCAAGAGGCATGTACTCAATTAAATTACAACAATTTGTACAGATTAAAAGAATCCAGACGTATGTGGTACAATCGCCTCAATGAATATTTGAAAAAAGAAGGCTATGTGAATGACCTATATGCCCATGTGTTTTTATCAAAATGTCAAAATCAGGATTTACTATTGTAATAGTTTATGTTGATAACATGAATTTAATTGGGACTCCTGAAGAGCTTTTAAAAACTATTGAATATCTGAAAAAAGAATTTGAAATGAAAGATTTGAGAAAAACCAAATATTGTCTCAGCCTGCAGATCGAGCACAATTCAAATGGAATACTTATCCATCAATCAGAGTATATTGAAAAATTATTAAAACACTTTAATATGGATAAGACTTATCATTTGAGCACCCCAATGGCTGTTCGGTCTCTTGATCCAAAAAATGACCCATTTCGTCCTAAAGAAGAAGATGAAAAGATACTTGGTCCTGAAATACCATATCTTAATGCTATTAGAGCCTTATTATATTTGACCCAATGTACGAGACCGGATATATTCTTTCACAGTTAATTTATTTGCCCGATTTAACTCTACACCAACCTGTTGCCACTAGAACAGAATCAAACATATACTTCATTACCTATGTGGAACTACAGATTTGAGATTATTCTATTTTGTCAAATCCCCTAAAAATCTTAGTTTGGTTGGATATGCAGATGCTGGTTATCTTTTTAACCCCCATAAGTCTCGTTCACAGACAGTGTAACCTCTCCTAACCATTGGGTGTGTTACAGAAAAACGGCATGAGTTCCCCTATTTTAGAGGGCCCGGGGAATATTTTTCTCTTTTTCATTATGCCCTGTAACACTCCCAATTTGTAATTCACACAAACCAGTCCTACCAATCGACTGGATTTTCATCACATAATCATAATAAATAAAATAAGTACATAATAATAATAACAATTATAAAAATTATCACCCACAGAAACTTTATAATCAATTTTCAAATCTAGTCGTATATATATATATTACATATACATCAAAACACATATATATATTAATAAAAATATGGTGCCTTCCTCCCTTAGCCTCATGTCTCATTAGTGCTCCCCGGGAATCTTTGCTGCATTTCTTTACCTGTAAAATATTAAATTAAACGGAGTGAGCGACTATGGCTCAGTAAGAAAATCATACTAAACACTTAAAGTATTTCATACCAGTATTAATCTTTTATAATTTTTTCCATACTCAGCGTGTCTGAACTATTTACAACAAAATAATTGACACAGAACACGCATTTAACACATATCATAATTCTTTTCTTTCACACATTTATTCATTTCCTTATTATACAGATATGAATCACTCATTATGATTTATGCATGTATGAGTGTCATGACATTTCTATTTTCTGTTCGTACATCTTTCTTAACTCTTTATCAGCCACACAGGCTTGTATGCATAATTCTAATGCAAATGACTTTCATAAAATATTTACTAATTTGTTTCTCTCTCTTTCTCATTGATCGATCTAGACTACATATGATAGTACTTGCAGTCACCATACCAAGTATAATTCTCTCTTACACGCATTTTTTTTTTCTTTGCTGTCCACACAGTACAGCTAATATTTTTCTTTGCTGTCCACACAGTACAGCTGATATTTTTCTTTTGCTGTCCACACAGTACAGCTAATATTTTTTTTTTTGCTGTCCACACAGTACAGCTGGTTGTCCACACAGTACAACCGATTATTTTATTTGCTGTCCACACAGTACAGCTGGCGTGTAAGGGTTTTTAGTATGTTTTCTGCTTTCCTGTATCATATGAGTCATTATAAAAACATGCATGACTTAGAAAATATTTTTCCTCTTTCTTTATTTTTTTCTAAATCATGCATATGTTATGATTCCTCATGTATGCATATATATATCCATATTATGAAATATGCGCATTTGTTATTTTCCCTTATTCTTTTCATTCCTTCTCAAACATCATGTTATTTTCTCATGCATTTATATATATATATAAATATATATATCATGTCTCAAATTAATTTCAATTATACAAAATAGGCTTAATATAAGGGTTATTTCACATAACATGCACATAATTAAACAACATTAACCTATATCGCATAAAATGACATTTTTACCCTTATGGCCAAAATTACCTTTTTACCCTTATGGCCAAAAATTACATCCTGAATCATAATGAATTTCTTTATCCTTTTAAGCATAAATCACCTTAATTCTAATACCTTACATACTGATATAAGTAAAGGTTATTTAAATAACCTAACTCAAATTTACTTCAAGTATGTAAAGTATGAAATTCTTACCTTTTCTTTGCTGATTTGGTGATTTAAGCTTATTCACCTTCTTTTCTTCTTTCTGGTAACCTTAATCAACCAAAAATATGATCATCCATCAAACTCCCAAATTTCACATATCTTAAAAATTAAATTTCTTACCTTAGAACTGACCAGAATTGACAGATCTACACTTTTTATAACTAGGGCCTCTGGAAATTAGGTGGTTTAGCTAGGTTTTTGGACGAATTTTGGTTAAGGAAAGTTTTTAGCTCAACAATGGAGGTTCTCGGCAAAAATGGAAGAGAAAATGAATAGAAATAAATTTATAAGCCTATTGGACCATTTTGCCCTTAATCTTTTCCATAAATTACTATTTTATCCTTAGCCAATTACCAAAAACCCTTAGCACCACCATATAATTTCAAGTGTGCCCTTCAATTTTAATTCCCACTTTGTCCCTTGAATCTTTGTAAAATGACCATTTTACCCCCTTTGAAAAATATTGCTCATTTAGTAGTTTTCTCTAATTCTTTTACAATTTCTTTACACAACAAGTTGTAAAATCCATTCTAGGGGTAATTTTGGGAGTGGAGTTTACTGACACACCTGAATTCGGATGTTACATTTCTTCCCCCCTTAAAAGAATTTCGTCCTCGAAATTTAAACAAATAAGTTGGGAAATCTCTCTCTCATTTGCTGCTCAACCTCCCATGTGGCTTCTTCTACCTTATGATTCTTCCATAATACTTTCACTAATGGAATTGTCTTATTTCGGAGCTCTTTTATTTTTCTGTCCAGTATCTGCACTGGTTGCTCCTCATAAGCTAAATCTTCTTTTAATTCCATATCGTCTGATTTTAAGACATGTGAAGGATCGCTAATGTATTTTCTCAATAAAGAAATATGAAATACATTATGAACTCGATCCATACTAGGTGGAAGTGCAAGTCTATAAGCCACCTTGCCCACTTTTTCTAAAATTTCAAATGGGCCAATAAATCTTGGAGCAAGTTTCCCTTTTCTTCCAAATCTCATCACGTGCTTATAAGGGGCTACTTTCACAAAAACTTTATCACCCGGTTGAAACTCTACTTCTTTCCTTTTCAAATCTGCATAGCTCTTTTGTCTGTCCTGAGCTTGCTTCAATCTAGTCTTGATAATCTTTATATCGTCAACCATCCTTTGGGTTAACTCAGGCCCAAGAACTTGACTCAAATCATCTCGCTCTCCTATATCATCCCAATGTAATGGAGATCTACACTTTCTTCCATAAAGAGCCTCATATGGGGCCATTTTAATGGTGGACTGGTAACTATTATTATATGCAAATTCGATCAATAGAATCATTTCATGCCAGGTCATTTTATAATCTAAACAACAGGCCCTCAACATATCCTCTAGTATTTGATTCACCCTCTCTGTTTGTCCATCTGTTTGAGGATGATATGCTGTGCTAAATGCCAACCTCGTACCCAATGCTCTTTGTAAACTACCCCAAAAAGCTGAAACAAATTTGGGGTCTCTATCTGACACAATAGTTTTGGGTACACCATGTAATCTCACAATCTCCCGTATATAAATCTGGGCCAATTGATCTGAAGTAAAACTATCTTTCACTGGAATAAAATGGGCCGATTTAGTCAATCTATCTTCAATCACCCATAATGCATTATAACCTTTTTGTACTCGAGGTAGGCCAATAATGAAATCCATTGAAATATCTTCCCATTTCCATTCAGGAATACTAAGTGGGTGCAGTAAACCCGAAGGTCTCTGATGCTCGGCCTTGACCTGTTGACATACCAAGCACTTAGCTACATAGTCACCAATATCTTTCTTCATACCTATCCACCAATAAGTTTTCTTTAAATCCTGATACATCTTTACTCCCCCAGGGTGGGCAGTGTAAAGTGTATCATGTGCTTCACTCAAGATTTTCTTTCTCAATTCCAGATCTTGGGGAATACATACCCTGTTTCTGAACTTGAGCACTTCATCTATCATTTGAAACTCAGTTGCTTTTCCTTCACATATCTGTTGACTTATTTTCTGGCACCACAAATCTTCTACTTGCTTCTCTTTTATTTCATTGAAGAGATTAGGTTGAATTTCCAATCTGGCCACTTGACTTCTTATCACCTCAATCTGTTCCCTCTGAAACTCTTTTTGTAACTCTATCTGAATGGTGAGGTGAGCTATGGCAATCTTTCTACTCAAGGCATCGGCTACCACATTTGCTTTACCCGGCTGATATTTAATAGCACATTCATAATCTTTGACTAGCTCCAACCATCTCCTTTGTCTCATATTCAAGTTTTTCTGAGTGAAGAAATATTTTAGACTTTTATGGTCGGTGTAGATATTACATTTAACTCCATATAAATAATGCCTCCAAATTTTTAAAGCAAAAACCACTGCTGCTAACTCTAAATCATGGGTAGGGTAGCGTGTTTCATAATCTTTTAACTGCCGAGAGGCATACGCTATCACCTTATCCCTTTGCATCAGCACGGCTCCCAAGCCATTATGCGAGGCATCACAATAAATATCATAATCTACACCTTCCTCTGGCAATACTAAAATAGGAGCTGTAGTCAACCGTGTTTTTAGCTCTTGGAAACTCTTTTCACAAGCATCAGTCCATATAAAAGGAGTTCCTTGTCTAGTAAGAACTGTAAGTGGTTTGGCCAACCGAGCAAAACCTTGTACAAATCTTCTGTAATAGCCGGCTAGCCCTAAAAAGCTTCTAATCTCTTTCACAGTCTTTGGCCTCACCCATTCAAGTATTGTTTCCACTTTACTGGGGTCTACAGTTATACCTTCCTTAGTAACCACGTGTCCCAAAAATACTACTCGATCCAACCAGAATTCACACTTAGAGAATTTGGCATACAATTTCTTTTCTCTCAATCTTTGTAGCACAAATCTCAAGTGTTCGGCATGTTCTTCTTCTGATCTGGAGTATATCAAGATATCATCAATAAATACCACCAGGAATTTGTCAAGGCAATCATGAAATACTCGATTCATTAAATCCATAAAGATTGCTGGATCATTAGTCAATCCAAAGGGCATTACCACAAACTCGTAGTGCCCGTAGCGAGTCCGAAAAGCTGTTTTTGGAATATCTTGCTCTGCAATCCTCACCTGGTGATAACCCGACCTCAAGTCAATTTTGGAGAACACAGAAGCTCCTTTCAATTGATCAAATAAATCATCAATTCGAGGCAACGGGTATTTATTCTTCACCGTCAGTTTATTCAACTCCCTGTAATCAATGCACATACGAAGCGACCCATCTTTCTTTTTGACAAATAGTATGGGTGCTCCCCAAGGAGAGTGGCTAGGTCTAATAAAACCCTTATCTAAAAGTTCTTGCAACTGTTTCTTTAATTCTTGTAATTCAGCTGGAGCCATTCGGTAAGGGGCTTTTGAAATTGGGGCTGAGCCAGGTTCTAACTCGATACTAAACTCCAACTCTCTCTCTGGAGGTAAACCTGGTAGCTCATCAGGAAAGACATCTGGGAAATCTTGTACTATTGAGACATCCTGAACGCCCAATCTTTGAACATCATGCTCATGTACCACATGAGCTAAATATCTCGTACACCCCTTTTTTAATAATTTTTGTGCCTTTACACTATTGATCATCATACTAGGCTGATGGCCCTCTCCGAAATTAAAGTGATCTCCATTATCGAGTTGGAATCGAGCTTTTTTCTTTCTACAGTCAATCTCGACTCCATATCTTTCTAAGAAATCCATGCCTAAGATAACATCAAAATCGGGCATATCAAAGACAATCAAGTCCACCTTTAACTCTCTCCCATGTATCACTACCTTCTGGTCTTTTAGCATTTTATCGGTAATCACACTCCCACCATCTGGCATCTCAATTCTAATGGAATGGGTAGATCTAACAGGCACTAAACCTACCCTTTCAATAACCCCTGGTGCAATAAAGGAGTGTGTAGCTCCTGAATCAATCAATGCATATAAGGAAACAGAGTGGAAAAAGAGCTGACCAGTAACTGCAGATGGACTAGCCTCCGCCTGACTATGGGTAGCTGTATAAACCCGTGCATTAGTACCTCTCCCTGGTTGCACTGGTGAAATTAGGCTTTGTTGTGGCTGTATCTGAACTGGCACTTCAGTACTTTGGCAATCTTTTGCTATATGCCCTGGTTGTCGGCATCTATAACAAATCACCGGTTTCTGCTGGTACCAACATTCCCCACTATGACGTCTCCCACAAATCTGACATTGGGGAATATTTTCTTTTCTAGGCTTCTTGTCACTCTTCCAGCCTTTTCTACTTGCTTTTGACTGGAATTTTCTTTTTCCCCTATTGTTTCTGAAACTGGAGCCAATTGAACTACCCTCTGATGTTGTAACTGGTGCAGAAATAGTCAATGAAGCAGGTAAAACTGACTGACTTGGCATCACTGTTTGGGGTACTGTCAATGATGGAGGTGTTGACATAGAAGGTGCATTCCTGGGTAGCTTATTAACATATACCTCCAATCTTAATGCTCTCTCCAATGCCTCTTCATAAGTTTGAGGAGGTTGTGGTCCAGCTAACACATGCAAGGCTATCTCCGGTCTAAGGCCCTGAAGAAATCTGTCTAGCCGGAGACTAGGGGTACTCACCATACCTGGAGCAAAACTGGCTAAGACATCAAAACGGGTAGAGTAATCCTTTACTGAACCCTCTCCCTGCTGTAAAGAAATGAACTCTTGAACTTTGACTGCTACCACATCAGCTGTTCTGTATTGGGCCTCAAACACCTTTCTAAAGTCTTTCCAGGTCATCAGATCTACATTTCTGGTTTCTTTAACTAGGTCCCACCATACGCGGGCCTCTCCCCTCATCAAGAAACTGGCATACCGAACTTTTTCTCTATCAGTCATAGAAAATAAATCCATAGTACTTTCCACTTGCTTGATCCATTCATCAGCTACTAAAGGATCTTTAGTACCTTTGAATTCAGGAGGGGTATGCTGATTAGGTAAGGAATAAATGGGCTCAAGTCGCCTTTGAGCTCTAATTTCTCCTCTCCCTTCATTCCTCATTTCATTTCTGATTTCTTCTATGACTTCCTCACGAATCTCACTTCTAATCTCATCTCGGATGGCATCTCTGGCCATATTTTCAGGTGTGGGTCTATCTTGACTCTCAGTCAACACCTGACGGACTATATCTCTTATTTCTGCTAGCCCAAATCCTGAACCAACTGACGGGGCAAGGTTAGACGGTTCTCCCGTCTCTCTCTGAATACCCCTTCCACGACCCCGTCCTCGTCCTCGTCTTGTGGTACTCATCATCTAATAACTGCATAAGTGTAATTACATAATATTCTATTATTTGAATACAGGTAAAGAAAATAACTTACTGCAGTCGATTCTCGGGAGCTGATCTATGAGACATGAGGGGCACCTATGCAATATTAGAATGCAAAACCATAGATATATTGTATTATATTACCACACATTATATTATATTTTTCTTTAAGCGCCCAAAATCGCGCTCTGATACCAAAAATGTAACCTCTCCTAACCATTGGGTGTGTTACAGAAAAACGGCATGAGTTCCCCTATTTTAGAGGGCCCGGGGAATATTTTTCTCTTTTTCATTATGCCCTGTAACACTCCCAATTTGTAATTCACACAAACCAGTCCTACCAATCGACTGGATTTTCATCACATAATCATAATAAATAAAATAAGTACATAATAATAATAACAATTATAAAAATTATCACCCACAGAAACTTTATAATCAATTTTCAAATCTAGTCGTATATATATATATTACATATACATCAAAACACATATATATATTAATAAAAATATGGTGCCTTCCTCCCTTAGCCTCATGTCTCATTAGTGCTCTCCGGGAATCTTTGCTGCATTTCTTTACCTGTAAAATATTAAATTAAACGGAGTGAGCGACTATGGCTCAGTAAGAAAATCATACTAAACACTTAAAGTATTTCATACCAGTATTAATCTTTTATAATTTTTTCCATACTCAGCGTGTCTGAACTATTTACAACAAAATAATTGACACAGAACACGCATTTAACACATATCATAATTCTTTTCTTTCACACATTTATTCATTTCCTTATTATACAGATATGAATCACTCATTATGATTTATGCATGTATGAGTGTCATGACATTTCTATTTTCTGTTCGTACATCTTTCTTAACTCTTTATCAGCCACACAGGCTTGTATGCATAATTCTAATGCAAATGACTTTCATAAAATATTTACTAATTTGTTTCTCTCTCTTTCTCATTGATCGATCTAGACTACATATGATAGTACTTGCAGTCACCATACCAAGTATAATTCTCTCTTACACGCATTTTTTTTTTCTTTGCTGTCCACACAGTACAGCTAATATTTTTCTTTGCTGTCCACACAGTACAGCTGATATTTTTCTTTTGCTGTCCACACAGTACAGCTAATATTTTTTTTTTTTTTTGCTGTCCACACAGTACAGCTGGTTGTCCACACAGTACAACCGATTATTTTATTTGCTGTCCACACAGTACAGCTGGCGTGTAAGGGTTTTTAGTATGTTTTCTGCTTTCCTGTATCATATGAGTCATTATAAAAACATGCATGACTTAGAAAATATTTTTCCTCTTTCTTTATTTTTTTCTAAATCATGCATATGTTATGATTCCTCATGTATGCATATATATATCCATATTATGAAATATGCGCATTTGTTATTTTCCCTTATTCTTTTCATTCCTTCTCAAACATCATGTTATTTTCTCATGCATTTATATATATATAAATATATATATCATGTCTCAAATTAATTTCAATTATACAAAATAGGCTTAATATAAGGGTTATTTCACATAACATGCACATAATTAAACAACATTAACCTATATCGCATAAAATGACATTTTTGCCCTTATGGCCAAAATTACCTTTTTACCCTTATGGCCAAAAATTACATCCTGAATCATAATGAATTTCTTTATCCTTTTAAGCATAAATCACATTAATTCTAATACCTTACATACTGATATAAGTAAAGGTTATTTAAATAACCTAACTCAAATTTACTTCAAGTATGTAAAGTATGAAATTCTTACCTTTTCTTTGCTGATTTGGTGATTTAAGCTTATTCACCTTCTTTTCTTCTTTCTGGTAACCTTAATCAACCAAAAATATGATCATCCATCAAACTCTCAAATTTCACATATCTTAAAAATTAAATTTCTTACCTTAGAACTGACCAGAATTGATAGATCTACACTTTTTATAACTAGGGCCTCTGGAAATTAGGTGGTTTAGCTAGGTTTTTGGACGAATTTTGGTTAAGGAAAGTTTTTAGCTCAACAATGGAGGTTCTCGGCAAAAATGGAAGAGAAAATGAATAGAAATAAATTTATAAGCCTATTGGACCATTTTGCCCTTAATCTTTTCCATAAATTACTATTTTATCCTTAGCCAATTACCAAAAACCCTTAGCACCACCATATAATTTCAAGTGTGCCCTTCAATTTTAATTCCCACTTTGTCCCTTGAATCTTTGTAAAATGACCATTTTACCCCCTTTGAAAAATATTGCTCATTTAGTAGTTTTCTCTAATTCTTTTACAATTTCTTTACACAACAAGTTGTAAAATCCATTCTAGGGGTAATTTTGGGAGTGGAGTTTACTGACACACCTGAATTCGGATGTTACAGACAGGATATGTTTTTACTTATAATGACATAACTATATCATGGTGCTCCACCAAGCAGACCTTGGTTGCAACTTTTTCAAATCATTTAGAAATTTTAGCTCTCCATGAAGCCAACCGAGAATGCATATGGTTGCGGTCTGTTATCCATCATATCTGGAATGCATGCAGTCTTCCTTCTACAACAAACACTTCTTCCACATTATATGAAGACAATGTAGCATGTATTACCCAAATTAGAGGTGGATACATCAAAGGAGACAAAACCAAACATATCTCACCGAAGTTCTTTTACACTCATAAACTTTAGCAGAGTAAAAAGATTGATGTCAAACAAATAAGCTCCAGTGAGAATCTTATAGATTTGTTCACTAAGACACTACCGACATCAACATTTGAGAAGTTAGTGTATAACATCGGTATGCGACGGCTCAATAAACAATCAAGTTAATTCTACTACAAAGAGGAGGAACATTCATCAGACAAAAGTATGAAGTTTATCAAATATTGGACAAAAGTGCATTGTACTCTTTTTTCCTTCACTAGGTTTTGTCCCACTGGGTTTTCTTAGTAAGGTTTTTAATGAGGCAGTTTAAGCACGTCCAACGTCAACTTACAGGACATTTAATAATTATGTTTTTTTGCTTTGGTTTTTATCCCATAGGGTTTTTCCTTAGCAGAGTTAATGTAATTATCTGTAAATGGTGAAAATCTAAAGGGGAGTGTTATAGATCCAAGTGGCTTTTCACCAAATGAAGTCAAGAAAAAAGGGTGGGAAAACATTTATTATGGCAAGCACATTGAGGTAGAAATTGGAAAGGCTGACGCAGAAAAAGGAAAAGTTTGGGTGTGAATGCATTAAATTGATGGTGAGCTACATCATTGCCTCGGTGGAAATTTGCCTTGTATTTAGCCATTTTCCTTGACTAATGGGGCAGCCAAATATCTATAAATAGCCCCCCATTCCTCTCTTCATTTAGATAATGTGAGACGCTCTTTTCATCCGAATACATTTACAAATTCCTCTCATACCTCTTTCTCTCAGTTCTCATAAATTCTTCCTCCTTTTAATTCTCTTTTATTCTTATTATATTCGTAACATAAGGGAAATTATTCAATTTAACCTTATTTTAATTATGTTATACAGTTTTAAACTAGGGATAGCAATGGAGAGGGGTGAGGAAGGGATCTCAATCCTCGTCCCCCCTACGAGGATGAAAATGATTCTCCGTCCTCTCCCCACAAAAAAAAATCTCCTCCCCATCCCCTCTCCATCCCCGCGGGGAAAAATCCCTCCCCTTACCCGCAAAAAAAATCTCTTTTTTTATCTTCTAAACACAATATAAATATATTAAATAATATAATTAAGTAAAATTAAAATTAATCTGTTATTTCAAATATCACAAATATAATATATTAACTATTTTAATATATACAACAAAAACCTAAATAAATTTGAAAAACATAAATAATTTAAAACTATAAAAAATATATTAGTATTTTAAATAAATATATTAATATAAAGAGATAGGGCCGGGGGGGGGGGGGGAGGGACACATGTATCCCTATCCCCGGCCCGTCCCCGATTACGGGGATTTTTTCATCCCCTTTCCCATTTCTATTGGGGAATCTTCTCCCTATTAGGGTCGGGGAGGGTCAAGGCCCTAAAGTCGGATTTAAATTGTCATCCCTATTTTAAACCACTTTATATGCGTTATACGAATATAACTAGTCAAAACTCTCTAACTTTATACCTATTTTACCTTCATCCATAAAATATTTTATATATGTGTTACACTGATATAAATATACATACACATAGAATTTCAATGATTTTTGAACTAATTTTTAATTAGACAAACATATAGATGAAAACAAGTTTGAGAAACTAATGTTCTTAATGCTAAGGATGAGAGTAAAATGGGTACGAAATAGGAGTCTTGACTATATTGAAATGAAAAGTGGTTTTAAAATGGTATGTTATGTCTGTTTGTGTGTGTGTGTGTACATACATGTGCACAATTTTGTGCATAAACAATGTGATTGAGTATTACTTTGCTTTTAATTTAAAACTATTTAATCACATGATAATATATTATTGTTTGTATACAAAGTTATGAACATAGCACTACTCATATATACACATTAATTTTTTCATGTTTCCCCACTCTAAAAGATTGGGACACATAAAAAAGAGGGATATTGAAAAATTTGTCACCTTTTGGGCTTATCTATACAAATTTACCACTCATAAAAACCCTTAAACAATTTTACCACAAGTTTAGCAGAATCCCTAAGACACTCTTCATTTGACTAGGAATCAAAAGTCGTATATACCAATTATTCATGCATGAACTTTTTCAATGGTACTATTCACAATGAATCTGAAAATTGGCAGGCGAGATGTAACAAAAGCAAGAGATACCGACCAATAAAATCTGAAATTAAACCTAGTTTCTCTCAATCGGAACTCTTGAAGTTGACAACAACGCCACTGAGTGCAACCATCTAGGACGACATAGCAATCGACAGTCATGACATCAAAGACGACCAACGATCTCTCACATAGCCAATGACGATCTCTAATAGAGCCAACGACGATCCCTAAACGATCTCTAACAAAGCCGATGGCGTTCTAATGGCAGGCTAGGTGAGAAATATCTATTTTGGAATGATTGTTGATGATTAGAGTGTATTTATTTGTTAGAATTAATGATTCAGAGTATGGGTATAACAAAATTTTTAGTTAGAAATAAAAGGTTTATGTGGGTTGATGAATCAATTGTGATGTGGGAGCTTTTATCGTTGATTTGGTGGTTGTGATGTGGTTAGATTCTTGGATTTCAGTTTGTGGTATGGGTTTTGCAGGATGAACATGTAAGAGATTTGGACCTAGCTTAGCTATTCTTCCTTACTGTTCATAGGATTTGTTCAAAAAAACGTAATTATTAGTGTTGTCATTTTGTTAGGAACATGCAATCAATAATTAGGAAGGGGAGTATAGGTTTCACGAAGCCTTCACATTTTGTGTGCAAATGATACTCCACATCAAAATGGATGGAGCCATGACGTCCTAAGCTAGACTCAACCCCGTCATTAGAACCATTAGTTTGACTTCTCCCAATGTCTTGACTCTGTATGCAATATTTGTCATCAACATCATTAAACCTTGGAAATTCATTATTGTCATCATCATTGCCATTACCCTCAGAATTACAATCTTCATCCATATCATTGTTATTATCGTCATCACTACGATTCACACCATACTCCTAAAAGCTTTGTGGTTGTATCCAGTTGTATATCGGATGATCCTCCATTTATTCCTTATGAACCTCTTCATCTTGTTGATTGTCTCTTCCTTCAATAAGACTCTTGGTAACATAAAGTTTTACTGATCCTTGTAAACTTTTTGCTATCACCATCACATACTCAAGATCATCAGCTAGAATCTCAATTAGATCCACCGATGCATCATCAAGGGTAAATATGTGGACATTTGATTGACTTCAATTGATTATGAGACAATAACATATTTTCGCTACAAATACTTCGAAATCAATACTTGTGTCAATGCAGATTGGTCTCTCATTCCCACCAATATTTTTCATTATATTGTTATCTCCACATTTACTCATTCTTTTAATTGCTAAGTGATTGCTTAGAGCAATTATAAGAAGAGAACTAACATTCTCCCACTTGGTGCATAAACCAAAAATTCATATACTTTAGTATTATCATTCTTTTTTTATTAAAGAAATTAAATTTTCAAATTTCATATTAAAGAACCGAAACTATAGTATTTTTTAATTAAAGGGATCAGATTTTTACTATTTACTATAATATAATTTCCTCCCCTAATTCTCTTGAAAAGCCCTTTGTTACACGTTTCTAACATAATATGCAATTTGTACAAAGTACAAAGCATAGATTGACAATTAAAAAAAACATTTTTTTTTTAAAACATAAATTTGTTGTAATATTGTGTGTTATTCCATTCATGTTGGTAGCTAATAAGAGAATATGTGATAGTCAAATTATATAAAAAAAGATAAGGCCAAAGGACTATTTCTCACCCAAGGTTTAGTGAAAAGACGTGTGTTGTCAGATCGACATTGAAGTGGTCAAACGTCGCATAGATTCGTGTGACATTACATATATCTGTGCAATATTGTCCAATCATTTTGATCAAATTTTTAGCAGTTTTCACACCAAAAAACCACCAAGGAGGGAAGTGGTGGGAAGGCCGACCAACAACCTTCTCGGAGTAGTTGCTAAAAAGTGGTTATAGGAAAAAAATCAAATCCTTGGGGGGAAAATGCAATTTTTCAAATATTGGGTGAGAGAAATTGTTACAAATTTAAACTTAAGAGAGAAATGTGGTAATTTTTTTGTTTTTATGAAATGTTTTTAACTAAATGATAATTTTATCTTTTAACCCTAATAGTAAATTTTAATAAATGGGTGGATATTTGGATTTTTAAAAATTAACATATAAGAATTTGTATTTTCACTAAACCTTTGGGTGGGATTGGTCCTTTGGCCAAAAGATAATTACAAATGACACAATTATTTTGTAGTGTTGCATCAAGTTAATTACAGAAACGCGGTTTCCTACAGATAACTTTTGCATGAAGCTTCTCACCAATCATCCTGATTTTGTCTTCAATGAAAAAATGTAAATTTGCATGAAAATTAAATTGCGAAATATGTAAACTTCGAATGATTGATTGAGCATCACTGATATATAAGTCTTACTCTGGCTGCTGGAAAAAAAAAAACATAAAGGGCCTTTATTTGTGTCGTTTTGGTAAGATTGTCTTATGGTAGAGATTCTGAATTTAATCTCCACGTCTGAATGATTATATAGATTAGTCAATAAAGACAATTGGCCTTGACTCTTATTAACTTTTTAAAACACTTACAATCACAACCGTGGTTTCATTTGTAGAGTTTTGAGCTCATCCTAACGTCTGCATGCTGTGTGCAATTACTGTTTATAATTTATAAGCCAAAAGAGAGAGCGTGAAATATATGTTGTTAAGGACCTAATTAGGTTTCTATTTAAGTGACTTATTCAATAGAATTCTTAATATTTATGATGCTTACAAACAGATTCTTTTTTTTTTTTAATGATTTCTATTTACAGATTGACAAATGTTAATTTGGGATAAGAATGTCTTTTCATCACTTCATCTATGAATGAACTCATATCTAATGAGACACAAACTTTTAATATATATATATATATATATATATATATATATATTATTATGTGTACCCACTTTTGAGTATATATATAATGTGTTATTGTATGATCGAATATTACTTTATTTTTAATTCAAAATCATCTAATTATTTGATGATATACTTTAAATATATATCTATTTATATATTCAAAATAAATATATATAATTTTATTATATATATATATATAAAAGTTAAATCCGATTAATGGACTAAAAGTTGAGAAATAATAGATTCATGGTAACAAAGGGACGGTCTGTAAACCTTGTCTTTGTGGAACTTGAGCTATATTTACTTGTGAAAAGGCCTTCATTTCTTATGGCCTGATATCGTGGGCCAAGAACAAATATCTAGTTTAATTGGACTATACGGATTAGGCAAAGGCATTCTTTTCAAGCGGTGCAAGACGAGCCAAGTTATAAGTATAATGAATTTCTCAAATTTAACCCAGAGTCTTCACTTTCACACTTGAAATCAATCCAAACGCATAAACTTGTCAAGTTTAAGGTCAAGATTAAACTCAACTCTTATATTTACTCTATCGAATAGAGCTTGAGTCATGCAATTCTTAACTCGACTTGATTGTACCCCTAATCTTACATAAACTCTAAAACTCTTCTTTTCTTTGTTCTATAAATATTTTATTTAATCCATATATATTAGATTTTTATAGTACTTAGAAAAGGGATTAAATTTAGTACTTTTTTAATTATTTTTATACATATATTGTCTAAAATGAATAATATTATTAAAGTTGACAATTTTCAATTCAATCTTATTAACTTGGCACAATACAACACAAAAAAGTCAGGTCAAAGCTGAGTTTTTATGACACAAAATTTAGTTTAAATCAATACGATATGTTTTGAAGCCAAATTGGATCGTGTTAAGGTTGATATTAGACCAATCAAAACTTACTCAAATAGACTCAAATATTTAAAGAAATATTATTGAAGTAGAATTTGTTTGAGATAAATTAAAGAAATGTTAAAGAACAAGTATTAGTAGCATTCAAAATCCTTTCATATTGCATATAATTGAATTTTCATGTAATTATTTATACTCTGATTATTCTTGATTTTTATTTAAAATTTTGTTTTGTTTTTGGTAATGAGAAAGAGATTTGGTTGTAAGATTATTTATGTAATTTAAAAGGTATTGGAAGGTGATTTCTCATTTTGGGTTATTTGTGAACAAGTGTTATGTTATCTATTTTCTTAGTAGTAGAATTGTGTAATTTATGAAAGAAAATGAAATGCTAAAAACACGAAGGAGTGTGAAAATAGTGGTTGATTTTGGGTTGTGTTAGGTAAACCCAAATATATTCAAGCCATGTTAAGATTGAGAGATTTCAATATAATTTTAATTCGAATTGAATTTAGATTGAGGTTTTTAACCTATAATTTAAACTGACATTATATAAACACAATCTGATAACATAAATTGTCAAGTATAAATAAACATGTCAAAAGAGTGGGGTTGACTCAACCCCTCAATTTGGCATGACCTGTAGGGGCACAGGTCGCAAATTTGTAGGTTGTGTTGGAGGCTTTTTAACGTCAAGCCTATAGGCCAACCTGGTTCATATACATACAGTGGCGGACTGAGCAAAGGTCAAATGATTCTCCTCGACTTTTAAAATAAATTCTTAAGTTTTAATGAATTTTCAATTGAGTAGTGTTATGTGCATATTATATATAAGTTTATACACAAACAATAACATATCATTAGATAGTTTTAAATTAAAGATAAAATAATACTTAATGATATTATGATATATCATTATTTATACACATAATTTTACTTTTTTTAATTATATCTCTGTCTTTATATATTACAATTTACAATTTTATACCACAAATAATTTTCCAATTTTATTGAACAACAGTGATGGAATTGGGCATCAACTTCTCACCATATTTGCTTTCTCAAATTTAGTTTTGTTAAAAAATACACCAACAGAAGCAGTTTCCACATCCAATTTGATGTTTCCTTACTGTTTTGTTTGGTTACAACGAAAATGAAGGAAAATTTACATCAATGAAACTTTGTGACATAAACAAATAAATATACCTGAATTCTCAGCTTCGTCACATGCCTCTTCTTTCACAGTAACTGACAAAGTCTACGAAGCCAAGCTGAGAAAATCTCTCTCCATCTCAGCAAAACGACGACTTAAGGGTAAAATTTTTGGAGAACAAAGAGATATAGAATATTAAGAAGACGAAGTTGCAGAGAGAAAAGACAAATTTTTGAAATATGATTAAGCTTGTTTGAATCTTTGATTATTTGTTTTGTGTGGGAATTGGAAGTGATTGTTTGGAAGAATTAGTTTTGACTTATCTAGTGCATGGATTGCAGGATTGAATTGGACCAGCCGGCTAGACCAACCAGCCGGTGAATCGAATACTGTAGCAATTTCTATAGTGCGTAGAACGGTTTTTAATTAATTTTTGGAGTAAATGGTAGGCAGACTGACAGTTTAATGATGGTCCAACATTCAATCCAACTCATCCTGGACTGGTTTCAATTTAAATAAAAAATATATATATAAATTAAATCGACAAATCCCTAATTTTCCAGCTCCTTTAATCGTCGTTGCTACTATGTCCAATTGCCGATGTTGTTTGAAGACTTGATACGCTGGTTGCCGATGACGTTTGAGGACGGTGGCTGACGATGTTGGACAATGACGAATTACGGATAGGTGACGGTTGCTAACATTGTGCAGGTTCCTTGCCAAGTTTTCTACTGATTTGTTTCTAGATTTTTCAGATTTTCTTGGGTGTCATGTCACCTTCCGGTCGCCTAGGCCCAGTTGCCTTCTGTTGGTCTCTCGGTGATTGCTCGGGATTTTATCCTCTTGCCGGGTTTTGATGGTTGTTATTTCTTGTGTTTCTTTTGCGTTGTTATTTTGTGGTGGTGTTGGTTCTTTTGTTTGGCTGTTTTTGTGTTTGTGGTCTTTCAAGTTTGTTTCAGGCTTATCTAGTGATGGTTTTTGCTACCTTTCTCAAGTTTGGTCGAGTTTTGATTATTTCCGATCCTCTTTTAAGAGTTCTTTTATTTATTTTTTGTTAATATATTCATTTACTTATAAAAAAAATAAAAAACATGCATCAATATTTATTATTGTTATTGTTACAAATTTGTAATATTATGTATCTCTACTGTATTTGTAATACTATGTTAAATGCATATATTAGATTTGTGTTTTGTTCAAACTTCAATATCTACATATGTTTTGTTTAATGTAATAGGTTTGATTATTGTTTGGATTTGTGTTGTAACGGTTATGTTACATAATTAACCAATAATAGCATTTCAATACGTATTTTATAGGATTTAAATTGAAAATTATACATAAAATAAAATTCAATGTGTAAATCACATGTAATAGTATTTCAACACGTGTTTTGCTGGGTTTAAATTGAAAATTATACATAAAATAAAATTCAGTATGTAAATCAAATATAATAAAACGTAATTTTTTTAGGTTTTTATACAAAACTGAAACTTTGGTTGGATCGACTGGTTCGATCAGAACCAGTACTTAAAACAATTCATGTCCCGGTTTAATTCTTAAAACATTGATTTACTGATTGTTTGTAAGTAGACCTGATAGTTCGTATTATTAGGTCGTATATGTATCGAGTTAATTCGAATTTTGTGTCAGAGACTTTTAACTCTAACCAGATCCGAATTAAAATAGTACTGAAATTTTTTAACCCTAACCCAACCATATAATAATTGAGTTGACCCAGCTTGACCCAATTTAACCGAAATTATCTATAATTTTCACTCTCTCAAGTATTTTTATCGTTTTAATTTTTTTATCAAATTACTTCAGTCTATTATTAATAAAACACACAATATAACATTTGATTTTATTGATAAATACTTAAAAAATTTACATATTAAGACTTTTAAAACATCTCAATAGTATCAATAATCAAATCAAATTTTTAATACTTAATAATAAAATAAAATATTTAAATAAAAAATAATAATATGTGTAATTAAAATTAAACAAAGATACAATTATATACAACTTATAAAAATTTCAAATTCTTATTATAATATAAGTAAAACCTTTAAAAAACACATTTATAATTAGACTAACTAAACCAAATTCTTATTATTTAATAATAAAATAAAATATTTAAATAAAAATAAAAAATAATATGAGTAATTATAATTATATAAAGATATAACTACACGTAATCTATTAAAGTAATATTTTTTTCAAAACATTTGCATCGATTCGGATCATATTGGAATACTTTCGTGTGAACTATAATACTATTTAATTTAATTTCAGTCGTATCAAATTAATCTGAATTAAATTTCATGTCAAAAAATCAACTCTAATCTGATTTTTTTTATGTCATATCATGTCAAGTTAATGGGTCACCACACGCAAATTAAAATGGGAAACTAACCAACAAATAATAGTAATGTTGTAATATACTTAGGAGGCGAAACATAAAAGAATAGAGAGGCAAATAGAAGAGATGATTAAATGAGCAAAAAAGTAAATACAGGTTTTATCACTGAACTTCTTATATCATATAACATGCATTGATTAATAATGTGTAAAAAACACAACAAAATTTCGATCTAATATATATATATATATATATATATATAGATATCCCGCAAGACCCACAAATTAACAGGCAAGGGCTCAATATAACTCATTAATATATTTAGTCGAAATTTTAAATTAAAAATAAATAATACTCAATCATAAATTAATATATTATTTTTATATTTATTTTAAATATATATAATATTATAATATTATATAATATTACTGAAAAAATTTTAAAAATATCAATATTTCATATTTTAAACGTAAAAAAAGGGTCAAATGATGGAGTCGAATTTATTTTTGTAAACTTACCAAACGAAAAATACTTTTATAAGCTGAAATAGGAAAGAAATGATTATGCACACGGTAAAAGAGTCCTAGTAGGAATCAGTTAGCAGAAAATGACAATATACCTGTGGGCCTGGATTGGATGTATTGTCCCCATACTAATAATTAAGAGCCGCCGAATTTCGGCCCAAATAAAAAATAAGCACAGAAAAATCACAGAAGCTACCAGACGGGATAACCGATGCGACACTCCTCCTGAATTATACTCTCATTTCATTTTACTCGTTTCCTCAATCCAATGATGCTAAACAACATCGTTACTCAACCCTTGCGCTCTCTATTCCCACTTTCCTCATCTTTCCTTTTTCTCTCCACATGGGGTTCTTCGATTCTCTTCTCAGTTGGCTCCGAAGGTATCTTCTTTTCCTTTTGTTTCTCTTCAATTTCTTACCTTCAACTGTTGTGATCTTGTTTTTTTTCGTTGCTCACTGTATTCAAGTTATAGCGATTTATGGCAGAATGAGAATAGTTCTTAATTTTAACGCAATTTTATTTCTGGGTTTTATGTGTGGAATCTGGGTTAATTAGAGGAGACAGTTGTTTTTAAAATAGGCTGAAACTTCCTTTTGGAAGTTGTAAAATTTTGCGGGACATTGGTGGTTTTCGTA
Source organism: Mangifera indica (assembly GCF_011075055.1). Taxonomy (NCBI): domain Eukaryota; kingdom Viridiplantae; phylum Streptophyta; class Magnoliopsida; order Sapindales; family Anacardiaceae; genus Mangifera; species Mangifera indica. The sequence continues at coordinate 10,370,665 of NC_058151.1, read as the reverse complement.
ATGTTCGGGAAGTTTGATAGCGACTCTAAAACCGATAAAAATTTGTTTGAATTCAAGTCAAACCTTAAACTATCCTATGAAATTAGTAAAAAATAAAAATTTATTTTTTAAAACGCCACCTGAACAAGTATGGCAAGCTACATAGTAACTGGTACCACTAAGATTGATTAGTCAAAATTTGTTGAAACTTTTCTTCCTTCTATTGAGCGAGCATGTTCTTGCCTTCTTCTTGTTTATGATCTATCATTTATAATCAACAACACTTAATGGATTTCACATTCAACTTATGAGATTTTTGGAGTTATAAATATTTTAAATTAATTTTGTACTACAATATGCAATAACTTAGGGCAGTTTAAATTTTAGAGAATTAGATATATTCGAATTTCCTATGGAAGATTCGGCATGCAAAAGCAGAAGATTTTTCTTCTCCTTTATTTTTTTCTCAGTATAAGCATAATATTCACCTTTAGTAAATGATTTTTCTTTTTTAGTAGAATCTGGTTTCATTACTGCTCATGTGAAGATTTTCTAGCTGCTGTTGTGATCTATGTATATGATTGAGACAACTATGTGAACATTATGCATGGAAATCATAAAATCTGTCTACTTTTGGACATGTTTTATCTGTAACCTTCACATTATTTTTTACATTGGCTGTGTTCAAGATGTTACCCATGAAATTGCTGTAGTGCACTAGCTGCAAGTGTTTCAAATTTTTGTTACAACATTAATGTATAGTGTGTGTCATTCTGGTGTATAATTAGGTTTGTTGACTTTGGAAAGATGAAAAGTAGAGAAAAGGAGATCTTTAATTGTTATCTAATCTTTTGGTTCTCAACTGCATGATATTTGGTAAATAATCGGAAGAACTAATGAGTAACATGGCTGGAATCACATAATACCTTCAGCATTGGCTAAGAGAAAGTATTTCAGAAATCTGTATCTATTATATGGGATAGTCGAGGTTAATAATGAACTGAAATGCTAGAAAACAATTTACACATGATATAATCATTACTGATTTTCATTCATCAATTTGAGCATTGATTTTTTGCACTTCATTTAATTCAGTGTATTTGTTACTGTAATATCTATATTGTTTGTATAGTTTTATTTTTGAAAATTCTGGTCAAATTGAATCCTAATTTAATTCTGAGAATTTTATTCTGGTGTAATATCTCTCTGTCTCTCTATCCTAGATTGTTTTCTATATCTAAAGTGATTGTTGTATAATCTCCTCAATGCTGAAGCTTATTTCTTTTCTGACTATGTTTCTCTATATCAGCTTATTCTTTAAGCAGGAGATGGAACTTTCCCTTGTTGGCCTTCAAAATGCAGGAAAGACGTCTCTAGTTAATTCAATTGCTGTGGGTGAACACTCTCTGTGCAATTTTTTCTGGTCTAGTTGATAGTAACTGTCTGAGCTTTTCTATTAACATAATTTCTTTGATTGTTTCAGACAGGAGGCTATAGTGAGGACATGATTCCAACTGTAGGTTTCTTTTACTTGAAAGAAATTCTAATTTAAGCATTTAAGGTAATTTTTGGATGCATTAAGGAAATTATTAAAATGAAACCAGGTTGGATTTAATATGCGAAAAGTTACGAAGGGTAATGTCACAATAAAGCTATGGGATCTTGGAGGACAACGAAGGTTCCGTACAATGTGGGAGCGTTATTGTCGTGGGGTCTCTGCAATTCTGTAATACTTCTTGGCCTCTTGATCTTCTCTGTTCTATTATTAACTCGTTGTTTTTGGTTTTCTTAATTTTGAATGCATTGGTTTTCCTTTGACAAAGGAATTTCTTCATATGCGTATGTACGGTATCCTAGGATGTTCACTAGACTGGAAAACTTGACCTTATAATATGTTTGATATATTCTTGATCTCCTTAACAGCACTGAACTTATGTTGAAAGACAATTTCATTAATTCTTTCCTTCCACATTATAAGAAGTATGTGATAGGTACCTGTTCAAATTCCTTTGAATCACCTCCTGCTCAGCTTCCAAAAAGAATCTCCGAAAGCCTCCAACCTCTTCTCAGCCAATATTTAATACTCCCTGAGATGACCACACCCCAGCAAAATGGGGAAGTGGTTTAGCACACATTCAACCAATCCAACAAATCAAAACCAGAACAAGTAGTAGAGGAGCAGAATGTAATGGAAGAAATAGAGCATTCAACGATCGAACAGTACATAGAGACAGCAAAGGGAATGAATAGAAAGAGGATAAATGAATTATTGAAATTCAGTCTTTGCAGTACCATCCATTACAACAATTAATATTTCAATCAATCAAACTAAGTAATTCTGGCTTTTGAGAGGTCTGTCCTCTCCAGCGAGTACAAAACTCGGATACACATTTCTATATAATTCCGTAATTCCTTCCATTCTCTCCTGCTCTCTTTCTGTTCCCACCCTAATGATTTTTAGGCTAAGCTTCAGACATAACCAGCCGCATGGCTCACGGAAGTGCTGGTGCTGCTGAAGAAAACACTCCTGGACCACTTTTTTCTACTGCCTTTCCCACCAGATGCTCCTTATTTCTCTCTCTTGGGCCTGTGAGAATAGACTTTGGTAATTAGAGTTCCTTCAGTATCATAATTGGTAATCAATGTTATATTTAATTTCTTAGTTCTGCTTTAGTGTTACCAAAATCTTTTTTTTTTTAAAACTCTGTATTCCATGGTATTGAAACTGAATATTGACTATTTGACATTAATGTGTGTGGTCCTACAAATTCTCAATCCTATAAGATACACTGACAATTGCTTTTTCTAAAGCCAGAAAAGCGATGCTTTGTTAGAATCAAAATTTTGGAATTCTAAATGATGAAAGGCTTTTGTTTGCCTTCTGCTTGAAAGCTTTTACTTCATCTTCATTCTGGGCAAAATTCTAGCTTGTTTGTTTCATTCATGTCTTCAATGCGTTGTCTAGAGAATGTAAACTATGATTATACTTGTTAAGAACTAATATGATCGTTGCATTCTCAACAAACCCTCATACATTGATGAGCTGTCTTCTGGTGTTGAAAACTTTATAGTTGTAGGATTCCAGGCTTTTATTTTGTTCAGCTTATCATAAGGGTGCAGTGGTAATGGTGCTTAGTATATAGTCAGCTGGGCTGGAGTGCCTAATGAGCTGGAATCTCTTTCAAATGGATTGACTTTGTTTTCCTTCTTATTCATGAATGGGGACAGATATGTGGTTGATGCTGCAGACAGAGATAGCGTTCCCATATCTCGTAGTGAGTTGTTTGACCTATTGATGAAACCTTCATTAAGTGGAATCCCTTTACTTGTTCTTGGCAACAAAATTGACAAATCAGAAGCCCTTTCCAAGCAAGCTTTAGTTGATCAGCTGTAAGTTTGGGGAAATTTACAAGAATTTATCATATTACCACACTGATGAGTCAAGCTGTTATATTATTTCTTCAAGAGTTATTTGGTGAAATATCTTTTCACTTTCTGTTTGGTGTTTTCAGAGGCCTTGCATCAATAACGGATAGAGAGGTGTGTTGCTACATGATCTCATGCAAAGATTCGGTAAACATAGATGTTGTGATTGATTGGCTTATCAAGCATTCAAAAGCTGCCAAATGAAACATGGTTTGATGTTTATACCAACTTGTATCTTCTTGAAGAATGATGAACGTGAAAGCACAAAGCTTGAGACAACCAGTTATGAAAACCGTCCAGGTGGAATGTCACCTCCTATTTGGTTTCAGTTGTGCTCCAAATGAGTGTTTGTGCAGTGCTGAAATATTTGAACAAAATCTTTTGTGCGTTTTATTTCTTTAATTTCTTCTTTGTTGTGTGAATAATCAAAATAGAAAGAGCCTGGTCAACCTGATTAACTGTACTTTTTCTTTAAATCTGCAATTTGTATAGTACATATTAACTGCATGAGCTACAACTGGCACACCTGAGCATGTCAGAAACTTACACCAAGCATTGTGTAAGATTGATATTAGAAGGAGCGCATTTCCTGAATGTTAAGCAAGCTAAAATTTTCTGTTGAATCATTTTGACAGGAGTTGTCAATGACAAGTAGTTGGTTTTACAAATCTGGAACTGCCAATTCATAATTAAGTTCAATTTTAGGCAGTAGTTAATTACATATTATAGCAGAAGATAGGAATAAGAAGGCCTGGACGATGGAGTTGTATTTGAATCAAGTTTATTCAAACTTGAAAATGAATTTGGTTTGAAAGAGTCTAAAATGATTTTGTTTAAATGAATTTATGCTTAAGAGTTTGAGTTTAAAAAGTGTTCAGTTTGTCAAACTTGTTTTCATTAATACGTATTAAAATGGTATTATTTTAATATTTTTTATTCGGTTATAGTAATACACTGAGTTTATAGTTTAGTTTGTGTTCAAATAGCTTTAAGTTAAGCTTGAATTTGACCCTATTCAAATAGAGTTGAATTCGAACTCATTTTAATTTGACTTTGGACGTACTGAAACGTAAATAAATAAATGCATAATAGCTCAGGCAAGCGGCGTAAATTTTCGGCCAGTAAGGTAGCTAATTGCGGCACATCCTTTTTTAGAAGCCCTTGTTAGAGCATACTTCACAGTTATAATTGGCATGATGAATCAAATAAACTCCAACTGATGTATTTGCAAATGCACCTTCATATAAACTTAGGCCATTCAATAGGGAAGATTTTAGATTTTGTTGAGGGACTTACATGATTAAGCTGATTCAGTATTGAGACTGGTCCTTGCGCCTCTCCAAGAAACGATCCAAGGATGCTTTGCGAGCTTCAGGCACAGCTGCGGCATGAAAATGTCAAACCAGTGACAATATATATAACTATATTTATTTATTAGAAGTAGAGTTAATGACTCATTTCAAGGACAGTTACTTTACATACTTCCTGCTATATATTTTGCTGAAGTTGATTGTAGTGAACTGCCATTTTGAGGAGAATAATGTGCTTGATTGTTCGGAAAGTAATCTGCAAATGGCTTCGTCTCAGATGCTTCTTTTGTGTTAGCCCTGCGCATGACAAACTCGCCCTGAAGTTTTTTAATAAATAAAGTACAGGAAAAAGCATGGTTTTTACACATACATAAAATGTACCATATTAATTCATGCATCATCATCTACAAGACAAAGATTTATTAATTTTGACGCCTAAATAACATGAATTGAACATTTTCTCTAAGTTTAGATGTAAATTTCAGTTTTGAGATCAGAAACTGTTCACAAAATAAATTAAAAGTTTGATTTTGATATATTATAAGTGGGTTTTCATCTGTACTCTCTTGCTTGATCACCCCCACCTTTGTCATAAAAGATTGTCAACTGAAAAAACGAAATGAGCAGGGACTTTGCTGCTATAATCAAAAGCATAGCTACTCGAATTTGGTTTAAAAATGCTAGGGAAGAAAAGGTATCATGAAGTTGTTTTCTTTGGAAATGCTCATTAGAGTAAAGGTGATACTGTCTCTATTCTTAATGTTTATTATAATATTAGTTCAACTGATTAAAAATGATGGGTTGTTCCTTCTTAATCCTTCTTAATTACAAGATTTTGACACTTTGGTTGTTAATTATGCTTATAGATTTGTTAGAATTGTTATGAAAATGATAACATCACAAACCCATCTTCCAAACTTCACTGGAAGTGCTTTTCCATGCTCATTAGAGTAAAGGTGATACTGTCTCTATTCTTAATGTTTATTATAATATTAGTTCAACTGATTAAAAATGATGGGTTGTTCCTTCTTAATCCTTCTTAATTACAAGATTTTGACACTTTGGTTGTTAATTATGCTCATAGATTTGTTAGAATTGTTATGAAAATGATAACATCACAAACCCATCTTCCAAACTTCACTGGAAGTGCTTTTCCATTTTGTCAGTGACATATAACCCAACATTTTGATCATTTATAAGCATTCAAGTTGTTGTACCAACTGGGTTTGACCTTGAATTACAAACCAGAAGGATTTTTTATTCTATACCCACCAGCAGGCTCTACTTTTAAAACCAAATTAACTAAATTTGTAAAATAAGTAAATGCTAATCACCACTATTGTTTACAAAGTAATAACTCTGTTTCAACAAATCAAGGTTGCATCTCAAGCAATACCAAAATGACCAAGGGAAAGAAAAAAGGCTTGTGCATGGTCAATATTCAAGAGATTAAGATGAACAGTGCAAGTAATTAAGAGAGGGTAGGCAGTAAAGTAATTATCTGGAAGATTAAGGATGGATTTTGTTTGTATTACCAGAAATTAAAGGGAGTTTATTCAACTGGCGAAGCATTCAAAATGACTATTTTGTGAGGTTGATTACTTAACAAAGCATTCTTCACATTGAAACTCAGGTAAATTAAGAAACTTAGGTTTCACATAAAGAACTTGATTACTACAGAAAACAAAATGATTCCAAAGTCCAGAGTCTGGCAATGAGAAAGCGAGATTTAAGTCATTATCTGGTTGAAGACTCAGATGGGTACATGTTAATTCAACCAATACAAATAGTTCAAATCAATACATTAAAGTTGCATCAAGAACAAGAGTAATTAAGAAGGAAAGATAGTAACATACAGAAGAGCATGTAACCAGATGGAAATTATTCACATTTTCACACAGCCAAGTAAAATAATAGTATTCGAATCCCCCTAACGCATACACATCGGAAGTAATCACTGCCTCGGGAAAAGAAAAACGCCGCTATGAGAAAGAATAAAGGGAAAAAAACAAGGTACATGAGTTTGAAGAGGCTGACGCAAGAATTTAAAGACAATTAATACACTAGACTATGTATGATAAAAATGGGCGCAACAAGGAAAGATTTGCTCATGGATTTGCTGAAGGTGGTGGTGCAACAGAATCGGTTGAGTAAGCCTACTGGGATGACCTGTCTTCCAAATCATGGATTAAACCATGATTTGTGTCTGGCCCAGGGTGTAAGCTAGAATGGCAAATCTCCTCAATCTGGCTTGTCAACTCAGCCATTGATGGACGTTTATCTGGATACTGAACAGTGCAATTAATGGCAAGCTGCAAGAGCTGAACCATATCCTCCTCGACATTCTGGTACCTGAGAAGCTCAAGGTCAAACACCTCAGAAGTCCACTCCTCTTTAACAATGGATTGAACCCATCTGGGGAGGTCCACTCCTTCCTCGTTCAAGAGGGCTTGAGTAGGTGCCTTCCCTGTAAGCAATTCCAGTAACAACACACCAAAGCTGTAGACATCTGCTTTTTGGGATACCTTGCGAGCATCAGTCACCTCTGGGGCACGATAGCCGTCAATCCGGTTGGGAGTGGACGAGGGGCTTGTGAGATGAGCAAGGCCAAAGTCAGACACTCGGGCTTCGTAGGATTTAGATAAGAGGATATTTGATGACTTGATATTTCCATGGGAGATCGCTGGTCCATGAGTATGGATGTATGAAATAGCTCGGGCAGCTCCAAGGGCAATGTTGGACCTGGTTTCCCAATTCAATGGAATCCTACCACCACCTCTGCTTCCTGTAGTTAAGAGATTTAAAAAAAAAGATCTAAAAAGAGTAAAACAGGAAAATTTTGCTAGCAAAATGTGACAAAACATGGTCCAACTCATGAACCATAACAATTAAGTTCATTCCTATTTGGTGAAATACAGACCACCAAAGAAATAGAAAATATTGAGACTCATAAAGATAATGGAGTCTCAGTCTACGTCATACATAGTATTGATTTTAATGTTAAAACCTAGTCCCACTAGATATATAGGAATCTGTAAGCCTTAGATCCAAGGAGTTGGGTTATGAAATCAGTTGGCGATGTCAACGGCACAATAATAGGAGCAGGCCCGTTGAACATACAAACCCTCCAAAAGGCACAAGTTATCATTATTGAAGTCGGTACAGCTGAGAACAGACTAGAAAAAGGAAAATGCAACTAAGAAGATTTACAAATTTAGTTGATCGCAGATCATACTTAGGATTTCATTGAGCTCAGAATTGTAAGTTTTCCTCTTTTTCGGAGTGAAATACTAGTGAAGATATGGCAAACAAAAAGCTTTAGCAACAGATATTCATCGAATTCCTTAATCTGTGGCTAGTTGTTGACACACACAGCAAGAAAACAGACCAACTAAAAAATTCAATTCCATAGGAAAAAATAACACAGTAATTAGTTGTTGATGCAATTTCCCATTTTCTTTGAAAGTTAAAGTCAGTAGATTATGTATTCACAGAAAAATAATGTCAGAAGGCCACATTTAGTATTATTATTGAACAGAAAATTTGAAGATATCACCAGGTACAAAAAAGTCACAATAGTGATAGAAAAACATTCCATCAATCAACATGTCCTAAAGTGAAGGAAACTGCAATCATAACAAAAAATCCAAAAAAAAGTAAAACATGATGCAAACAGAGGAAAGCAAAGGGAGAAAAGGTGATTACCATGTAAAAGTGCAGATAAGCTTCCCATAGGCATGTAATCATACGCAAGAAGCTTTTCATCCCTGCTAAAATAATGGGCCCTCAATGGGACCAAATTCTCATGATCCATTGCCCCCACCACCTCCATCTTCTCCAGAAATTCCTTCTCCGTCATTGTCACATCCTTCAATCTCTTCACAGCAACCACCAGCCCCATTTGCAGAGTGGCCTTATAAGTCGTTGCAAATGTGCCTTTCCCCAAGACCTCAGCTGATGCCCTCAACAAATCCTCCAAATCAAACACCTTTGCCCCCTTCCCAAAGAACACCAAATTCTTATCCCCACTACTCTTCGCCTCCGCCTTCACCGCACTAGGCAAATCAGTACTGACATTCTGACTACTCACTGATGCCTTTTCCCGGAAGATTTCAGTCTCATTTTGCTTCACAGTTTCACTTGCTGGAGCTACATCTTTAGAACTCGTTGTCTTATTATCACTCTTCTTTATTCTACACAAACATATCAATAATGCTAAAATGATCAAAAATCCAATCACCGATCCAATAACAATCCCAGCAATCGCTCCACCAGACAATCCATTACCACTATGAGTACCATTACAAGATACTAACGGTTTCCCACAAAGTGCATTTCCCTGAAACGCACTTATATCCATTTTAGCTAACCGTTTTGGGATCGGCCCATTCAAGTTGTTATTAGAAACATTAAATTGTTGAAGAGAAGGCAAATCCAGTTCCGGGAGAAACCCAGTTAAGTTATTGTTCTCCAAATAAAGAGTCCCTAATCTCTTCAAGTTATTAAATTTAGTAGAGATCGTACCGGTGAAGTTATTATCCGCTAAGTTTAACCGAATCAAGTTCTGCAAAGTGAACAAAAACTCCGGAATTTCACCAGAAAACTTGTTCTCTTGCAGGTACAAGTTACGAAGATTCGAAAGCTGAGCAATATCAACCGGGACCGACCCGCGCAAGGCGTTGTAACGGAGAGACAAAGTTTGAAGCTGAGAGAGGTTTCCAATGGCGATAGGGACCTGCCCGGATAAACCCATACCAGGGAGACGTAACTCAGTGACTCGGTCTTGAGTACAAAACACTCCAACCCATTTGCAAGGAGAGTCAGTAAGGTTCCAGAGAAGCAGGCGGCCACCGACGGCTGAACGTAAAGCCACTAAAGCCGCCCTGTCAGAGGCGAGATCTGAGTCAACAATTGACAAGAAAGATACAGAGAAAAAGGCAAACACTAGAAACAGGCATTGTCCATGAGGCTTCATTGTTATCGTTTACGAATACAAGCTGAAAGGATAAATGTAAGATGTTAAATGGAGTGGATAAAGAAGAAGGGAGGCGGTGATGAAACAGAAAAAAAGGACAATTTCATGCGTGAGTTTCAGGAAGTGAAGGAGACTGAAGACAGAGAAACGGGCTTAATGCTGTTGAAGTTGCGTGTATTAAAATTTATTTTTAAAACAATAATAATAATAACAGTAAAGGAACCTTCAGCTCTGTACAGTTGCGGTTAATTAGGCGTGATAATTAAGGCTGTTCAGTCTACGCATCTTTTACTGGGGGCAAATTTGTCTTTGGTGGTAATATGTTTGGGTAATTTTATATATAAATAAATTATACAAATTTATTTATAAAATTTTGAATAATTTTAAAATAAAAATAAATAAATAATCATGTTATTTTATTATCATTTTAATTTATACTAATAATTTTGAAGAATTTATTTATGCACATTTTAATTTAAAATGTTATCGGTTTATTAAGGTTGAAGAAGTTTCTCATTTTATTCTTAGTATAGATTTGTTTAAGTTATATTCGAGTCAAATTTATTTAAATTTGAAATCAAACTCAGCTTAAATGAATTTAATTTAAGCGAGTTCGAGTTCAACTTCTAAAGTTCAATATATTCAAATTTGAGCTTAAATTTTATGATGTTCAGCTTATCAAACTCGTGCGTTTAAAATATTTGATACAAAATAATATCATTTTGATTAATATATATTAAAATAGTATTATTTTTATAATGAGATAACTAAAAACTCGATTCGAGTTTAATTTCATACAAATAGACTCAAATTTGAATATTACTTAATTCAAATCTAAACCATAAATTTGTAATCATTTTCCTCATGATCGGAGATAAAAAAAATGTTTGATAATAAATAATATATTTTATGAAAAAGATTTCAAAAATAGTAAATTATAGCTTTTAGAATTCAGGAGTTGTGTAATTACTAAAAACACTCGAAGGTTTAAAAAAATTATAATATTTTATAATTAATTAAATTAATTAAATAATATAAAATATATATACAATTTTTAAATTGGCCAATAGAGTTGTGTCTTTGGTGGTGGGCAGGGCAGACACCATCAGCGACGGATGCGGGATGCTCCACTGGCAATTCCGTCGGCCCATCGGGGCACTGCTGTCCGACAACTCTCCAGATAATTAACAGTGTTTTTAATTTTTTTTTTTATATTTGAAAGTAAAATATTAAATATAATTAAAAGATAAAAAAGTTACATTTATTATACATTACTTTTTGAAAGTTAAAACAATTTAAAAAATTAAGAAATCAAATACTCAAAAGCTTTTATTTATTAAAAGTTAATTATTTCTAAAATTGAATAAAAAATGATTAAGAAAGCAATTCATCCATTAACATCATAAATTTAAATTTCAGTTTTGTTGAAAATTTGTATGCATATAGTAAATACTATATATACTTATTTTAAATACATAAATTGATATATATATTTACATGTGTCATCATGTGATTGAGTGATTTTGAATTAAGAATAAAATAACACTCAATTATGTGATAATATGCATAAATGTGTATCTATTTGTGTATTCAAAATAAATATGTATAATATTATTCTTCTAAATATATCCATCAAACAGACTAATTAAAATAATAAAATTATATATACATATTTTTTATATATAATTTATATATAATTTATATATAAAATTATATAATTAAATAATTTTAAATTAAAAATAAAATAATATTTAATCAAATAATAATATATTATTTATATATTTAAATTATATAAAATATATATATTTATGTAGTGTTGCTACAACTAAAAACTAATTTGTATGGGAAAATAGTTGGCCGATACACAGGACGAGCAAGAGCTGTCATTGCAATTAAATATTAATTTACCTAAAATCAAGAATGAAATCATTTGATTCTTCCAATCAACCTGGAAAATGCTGGCACTACAGACTTTAAACGATTGAAGATGTGCATGGTCTCATTTGGAAAGAATAGTATTCATATTTAATTAGTAATTGGCTTTTTGCTAAGTTGTCTTCGAGTCATATCTGTCCCTTTCAACCAACGCCCGTGCCCAAATGTAAATACTTGGCTACTAAGAATAAGGAAAAGGCCAAAACACTTGTTCCTACCCTATGTCCCAATGTAGCTCCCTTCATCTTCTAAAAATTTAAATATCTATTTAAATAAAATTTTATTAAAATTTAATTAAAAATAAAAAATAAAATCATCTTTTTAATAGTATTATTAAAAAATTATATAATTAATTTTATTTATTTTTTAAGTTTTAAAAACTAATATTTCACTCCTGCATAAATTTTTTCAATTTTAAAAAATCGTATTCTCTCTCAAACCCTCTCTGGCCATAATCTTTGTCTTCGATGACTGTTGAATCCACTCTAAACTATTGTCATTAAATCTTCTCATCATCCGACCACCGAAAGTTAAATTTTCAAACCAAAATCATCTGGAAATCCATGCAATTTTTGTCTGACAACTATGTCCAAACGAAAATTTTCTAGATTTTCATAAGATTTTCATCTAAATTTTCAGGTGATGTCGCTTAGAAAGAGATGTTTAGACTTTTTTTTAAGGCTTACGATTGAAAACGTCGTCACCAATGACCAAAGTTTAGAGGAAGAAAACCTTAAGTTTTGGGGGACAGGGAGGGGGAGAATGCTTATTTTTAAAGTTTAAAAATTTTAAGTATGAGTGAAGTTATTAGTTTTTAAAACTTAAGAGGGAAAAATAAATTTTATATTTTTTTAAATAATAATTTTATCTTTAATTTTAAATAAAATTTTTAATAAAATTTTATTTATAAATAAGTGTTGAAATTTTTTAAAGTTAAAGGAGACCGGTTTGAAACTACAACATAGACATTTGGCCTAAGGAAAACACAGCAGTAGCTTCAGAATTTTTATATAAATTGACGTCACATCAATATTTTACTTCATTAACAATCACACATAAAAAATATTAATATTTAAGACTCAACTACATGAATTTTTCATATCTATATATACTATAATATGTGGACCCTTTTATAAGTTTTTGGGTTTTTTTTATGACAACCGACTCACACAAACTGATCATTCCTTTTGGGTTAAGTTAATTACACCGAATAAGTAATATTTAAATTTAATAATTGGTCTGGGTAAATATAAACTATATTTAACTATGACACCTCTTAATTTGAGTATAAATTGATTCAATTTAAGTTTATTAAATCAAAATTAAGTATAATTTAAATAAAAAATAATTTAACTTAATTTAGTTTGAATTTAACTCGATTTTGTAGTTGTAAATTGATTCAATTTGAATTTATAATTCAGATTTATGACTTAAGTTTATGTTTTATTAATAAAACGATATCATTTTATTTAAATAATATTTAAAATTAAACCAAGATACAAATTCGAACCATCAATTCAATTACGAATTCTAATTATTAATTTAAAATATGAATTTAAACTAAATTAAATTAAATATCTTTTAACTCAAATTTAATATAATTTAAAAAATAAATTAAATTTTTTAATTTAAATTTATTTTAATAAATTTAAATTGAGCTAAATTAAATGGAATCGTTAAAATCCTATCCAGGCCTCGTTATAGCAGTGTTGTTGTATGAGATTCGTAGTACAACATTTGCAAGCAAATCTTAGCTAATGGAAGCTTGATTCTTGTTGGTTGGTCACATTATTATAGACACTGCTATCATATTTTTATCCCATGCGGGGAGGACTACAAAAATCCGAAACTCTTTTATTTTATTGGCCAATTCTATTCCCCACCCAAAGTTTGGTGAAATGAAAATATCTATCATTTAAGAGTGAAAAATCTAATGTTCTATCTGTGATCTAATTTTGTTAATAAATTCCATTTGGTTTCAAAGTAAATAATTGTTTTATCCTTTCCAATATAATGACAAAAATAACCTCATCATTTCATACAAATTTTAATTATTAATATATCTTTTAATTTTATTATAATTATAAAAATAGTTCTATCAAAAATAAAACTTTAATTAATCAAATCATCCTTTAATAATATTTAATTTACTAATTTATTTTTTTTAATAATTATAATTGTCATTTATAATAAAACTATGTGTATCTATTTTACATATATAAATAGATATATATTATATATCTCATCATATAATTGGATAATTTTAAATTAAAAATAATGTAACTTTCAATCACATAATAAGATACATAACTATGTATCTGTTTATATATTTAAAGTAGGTAGCATAGTATTACTCTATAATTTTGTTACTTTAATTTTTGAAAAAATATTTTTATTTGTTCTCTTTGTATTCCTTTTCCTCCCATCATCTATAGTTTTTTATTGTTAACCAAGGATTTTCCTTTTTCTCTTCTTGTTATTTTCACCAGTAACATCACGGTTGGTTATCCTCTTTCTTCTTTTATTATTTTCATTATATATATGAAGTTTGTGTCTTATAAATATTTTAAACTAATAATTAGAATTCATAGTTGGTAATCTTCTTTCTTCTCTTATTATATATACATATATAAATATAAGCTTGTCTTATCAAGGAAGACAAAACTTCGTCTAGACGAAAACGAATTGTCTTCGTCTACCAGATAAGTTGATGAAGATGAGAAATCATCTTTGTTAAACGACGATGCAACCGAATCTTCGATCTACGATGAGATTGAAGTGATGATAGGACTGAATCGATGATGAGATTTGATCTTCGAGTGACGAAGATGAGTTTGTCCAAACAAAGTTTCCTCTTCTGCAATGAGGATGATATCGAAAAAAGGGAGAGAGATAGTTGGAGGTTGATGGAGAGGGAGAGTTTGTCAGAAAGGGAGAGATTGCTTGAAAAATTAAAACTCTAGGGAGGAAATACAAGTTTTCAAATCTTAGGTGGAATTTTTGTCATTTCATTTTAATTATATATATGGAAGGGCATTTGTGTCATTTCACTTTATAAGAGTAAATCTATCATTTTAACCTTACCTTAATAGATATCATCCATATTAATAATTCATGGGTAGGATTTTGGGGTTTTGAACTTGCATGGGTGGAATTTTAAGATTATGCTAAAACTTGGGTGGGAAATAGTCCTTTAGCCTTAAAAATAAAATAACACTTAATTATGCAATAACACACATAAATATATATTATCTGTGTACTCAAATTAAATATACATCTATAATATATACATATACACTTTTAATATATAATTTATGTATACAGATGATATGAAATTATATAATTAGATAATTTTAAATTAAAAATAAAATAATATTAAATGATATAATAATACGTTATCTATATATCTATATTATACAAAAAGAAATTGTATTCACTTCACTCCAACTAAAACCTAATTTTTATGGGAAAATGGTAGGCCTATATGCAAGACGAGCAAAAAGCTGTCATTGCAATTAAATATTAATTACGTAAAATCAAGAATGAAATCATTTGATTCTTCCAATTAACCATGAAATGTTGGCATTACAAACTTTAACGATTGAAGATGTGTATGGAATCATTTGGAAAGAATAGTATTCATATTTAATTAGTAATTGGTTTTTTGCTAAGTTGTCTGAGTATTGTCTGTCCCTTTCAACCAACGCCCATGCCCAAATGTAAATACTTGACCACTAAGAATAAGGAAAAGGCCAAAACACTTGTTCCTACCCAAGGTCCCAAAGTGACTCCTCCAACTTTTAAGAAACTAAATACAATAAAATTTTGTTAAAAAATTCAATTAAAATTAAGGCAAAACCATCTTTTTAATAATATCATTAAAAAACTATATAATTAATTTAATTTTTTCTTTGGTTTTAAAAACTAACATTTCACCATTGCATAATTTTTTTCAGTTTTAAAAAATCACATTTTCTCTTGAAACCCTCTCTGACCACCATCTCTGTCTTCGATGATTGTCGAATTTAAACAATTCTTCTCTGGCGACAATGTCTAGACTAATCTTTTGGACATTGTCTGAAAATTGCCTAAGCGAAAATTATTTGGATTTTCAGAAGATTTTCATCTAGATTTTCAAGTGATGTGGCTTAGGGAAAGATGATCTAACTTTTCTCTAAGGATTAGGACTGAAAGTGTTATCGTCGGTGGTCAAAGTTAGGAGGAAGAAATCTTAAGTTTTAGAAGGGATAATGCTACTTTTTAAAATTTAAAAATTTTAGGTTGAGGTGAATTTATTAGTTTTTAAAACTTAAGTGAAAAAATAATAAATTTTTTATTTTTAAATTTTTTATTAAATAATAATTTTACTTATAAACAGATATTTAAGATTTCAAAAATTAATATTAAAATATTTTAAAATTTCAATATGCCTTGTAATTTGGCCTAAGGAAAACATGGCAGTAGCTTCGGAGTTTTTATATAAATTGACGTCACATCAATACTTTACTTCATTAACAATCACACATCAAAAATATTAATATTTAAACTCAACTACATGAATTTTTTTATATCTATATATACTGTAATATGTAGACCCTTTTTTAAGTTTTTTGGTTTTTTGTTTTTTATGACAACCAACTCCACTTAGACAGATTTTTTTTTAAATGAATGAATCAATCACATTGAAAAAATAATCTAATAATTTAATAATTGGTTTCATGGCCATTATACATAGAGGTGGACGCAAGTTAAATGAAGTTTAAATATATTTTAGCTCAAGTGAAAAATGATTTGATTTAAATTAGTTGATTTAAAATTAAGTTTAACTCGAATGAAAAATGGTTAAGCGTGATTTGGTTTGATTTCATAGTTTGAATTTGTAACTTAGTTCAGTATGAACTCATATTTCAAATTTATGACTCAGATTTATGATTCAAATTTATATTTTGTTAATAAAACAATGTTATTTTATTTAAATAATATTCAAAATTATCTATTCGAATAATAAATTTGAACCGAAACAAGATATAAATTTGAACTACTAATTTGAATTGATTCAAACTATTAATTCGAACTAAATTAAATCATGAATTTGAATTACTAATTTAAACTATGATTTAAATTAAATTAAATTGAA
The DNA here is from genome assembly GCF_011075055.1 of Mangifera indica. Lineage (NCBI taxonomy): Eukaryota > Viridiplantae > Streptophyta > Magnoliopsida > Sapindales > Anacardiaceae > Mangifera > Mangifera indica. The sequence continues at coordinate 10,353,903 of NC_058151.1, read as the reverse complement.
TACTTTTTAACTCAAATTTAGTTTAATTTAAAAAATAAATTAGATCTTTTTAATTCAAATTTAAATTAAGTTAAATCAAACCAAACTTGCTCAAATCCTATAAAGGCCCAATTATACTAGCGTTGTTGTTGTTGTATGAGATTCGGTTTTGCAACACTTGCAAGCAAACCTTAGCTAATGGACAAAATCAAGCTTGATTCTTGTTGGTTTGTCCAAACACCGCTATCATATTTTTATCCCATGCAGGAAGGACTACAAAAATCCGAAACTTTTTTATTTTATTGGCCAATTCTCTTCCCACCCAAGGTTTGGTGAAATGACTAATTTTTTTCAATTAAGATTGAAAAATCTTCTTTCTTGTCTATTATCCAATTCTATTAATAAATTCTATTTGGTTTTAATGTAAATAATTGTTTTATCCTTTCCAATATAATAACAAAAATAACCTCATCATTTCAGACAAATTTTAATTATAAATATATCTTTTAATTTTATTAAAATTATAAAAATAGGTCTATCAAAAATAAAACTTTAATTAATCAAATTATCCTTTAATAATATTTAATTTACTAATTTATTTTTTTATAATGATAATTATCATTTATAATAAAACTATATATACCAACTTTAAATATATAAATAGGTATATACTATATATGTCACTATATGATTAAATAATTTCAAATTAAGAATAAAGTAACTTCTAATCATGTGATGATATGTATAACTGTATACCTATTTATGTTTTTAAAATTGATATGTATAGTTTTACTCTATAATTTATTACTTTTATTTTTGAAAAAAAAAATTATTTGTTCTTTTCGTATTCCTTTTCCTCCCACCATCTATAGTTCTTTATTGCTAACATGAATTTTTCTTTTTCTCTTCTTGTCATCTTCATCAGCAACATCACGATTAGTTATCCTTTTTCTTCTCTTATTTTTTTTATTATCAATATCATTGATTATCCTTCTTCTCTAATCATTTTTTATCATTGGCCACCCTTCTTCTCTTGGTATCTTTACTACCACTCTTCCATTTTTCAATTTTTTTTAGGAAAATTTACCAATAACTTTAGATTTACATTCACTTAAATTGGAAAGAAATGAGTGGGAGCAAGAATAGAAAGAGATGAATGAACATAAACTTAATAGTTCGTGTTTTAAGTAAAAAACCTTCAATATTATTCATTCCAAATTAAAATTGTGTCAATATCTTTTAACCAAAACTCAACTTGAAAAATTTTTGGATTGACTTGAAATTGTTTACTGTTTTCAATCTCAAAAGTGTTTTAAGCGTTTCAATTTCTTCTCCCAAAATACCCCATTATGCTTTAATAAAACACATTATATAAAAATTTTCCATGTTCAGGAATGACTCATAAATTATATAGCAAGACTTTTTAAAACACGTCAACAATCTCAATAACCAAAGCTTATATTCACTAAATAAATAAATAATATATATATATATATATATATATATATATATATATATATATATATATATAAATAAAATTTTAAATTAAAACCAAGAATAATCGAAGTAATACAACTATATACAATATAACCATAAATAATATGTAAGGATTTTAGTTGTTAATACTTGTTTTTTAACATTTTTTGAATATACCCCTAACAAATTCTTCTATAATAACATTACTCTAAACATTTGGGTTGGTTTTGTGTCAACATCCACATGACTTAATTTAGTTTCAAGTTAAGCAAGAAGGAAGAGATGATAATGGGAAATGAGAGAGAAAAAAAGAGTAGAGAGAGACTGACATGTATCAAAAATAGATTAGTGAGAGAAATAAGAGAAAAATAAAATTTGATATTTATTGAAATAATAAAATTATGTTTGCATATATTGAAGATACAAAATGAGTATACAGATAATGTGTCATAATATGATTAGATGATTTCGAATAAAAAATAAAATAAAACTCAATTATATAATTATGTATTATATATGTATTTATTTTATATATTCAAAATATATTCATTTAGTATTATTCTTATTGAAAATATATGAGTTAGCGATAAAGAGCATGAGGTAATGAGATGTCGGCAATAGAAAGGAAAAAAAAGGGGAGAGAGAGAAATTGACATTTTGAGAAAAAGAGAAATACAAAATACTGAGAAAATTAGAAAACCAGAATATGTAAATATTGTGAATATGAAAAATATATCAATTTTAAATATTTTATGATTATTGTTTTTCAATTTTTGTTAAAATACCATTTTTACCTTTTGTGTAATAGAATTTACTATTAAAAATAGATAAGGGGGTGAAAAATTAACTTTTCAAATTATAACATTGGAGAATTTGTTATAATACCAAACCTTGTAGGATGTTGATTAAAATAGTCATTTTTTTTTGTTTTTTTATATATATAACTATACTTTTTTCTATTATACAAATATAATCACTTTTTAAGTTGACATTTGAAGTTGATTGGATGGGTTGGCTAGATAAATAGGTTGACTGGTCGGTCAACCAATTTTTAAAAAATAAATTAGTTGGTTGAGTGTTTTGTTGATCGATCAATTATTCGATTAATCAATTTTTTAAAAATAAATTGATTGATTAGATGTTTGACCAATCAATCTTTTTACTGTCAAAATCTTCGAAAAATTTTATATTTTCATCTCATATTTCTCCCTTAGTTGGATGAGTGAATAAATTTTATATCTTAATTGAATGAATTTATATTTGATTAAGTAAGTATTGATTGAATGAATATAAAACTTTAAAATGTTTTAAAATATAAATATATATAATAAAAAAATTACATATATATAAAAAAATGTATATTATTTTAATCAATTTCCCAACCTTACCCGGTGGGTGGGATATAGAAATTTGGCCAGTGTTTTAATTCAGTATGACCAAGAAATCGGCCGTGTGACATGGCAACATCCAGTTGCCTGATTGATCTGTAATCTGTATTGCTGGGTCCTCCTCCTCCTTCATCAATGCCTTTATTTGTTCAAATGTACTGTCTTCATTTAAATTACTGAGAATTTCGTGCATGAAGGCGCCTTCCTCGTATCATATGCTCCTGCAGTAAATCAAACAATGAAAGAAGATGAAAGCGTTGCCATTTTGGGCATTTTTATGGGTAATCTTACAAAGGGAAAAGAACTATTTCCCACCCAATTTCAAAAGTATACCCATGTCTGATAAAAAACTCAAATACTTGCTTAAAGTTTAATCTGTTAGGACCCACTAATATATTTTCTGTTAGGATTAAGGAGCAAATTCGTTATTTTATTAATAATATTAAATAATTAAAATTTTATCTCATTTTTCTCTTTTTTAATTTGAAAAACTAATATTTGTCCCCTGAATTAAGTTTTAAAAAATTCATTTTTTCCCCTAAAATCTAGCCACTTTCTCTGGCAATGGCAGACAGAGGACGAAGAAGTTTTCTTCCAGAGGACGAAGGAGTTTTCTTCCAGAAGTCGACCTCTGGATGATGATCGTCGTCCAAGAAGGATGACTATCATCCAAATCTGGATGATGATAGACGACGCTTTGTCATCCAGATCTTTGGATGACGATGGACGACACTCTATCATCCAGTGAAGGTCGACAAGCGTCGTCTCTCCCTCCAGCCACGTTGTCACCGATGGTTGGAGGGAAAGTGAAAACAAATTAGGGATTTAGGGGGGTGAAAGTCACTTTTCAAAGTTCAAGTATGGGGGGACAAGTTAATTTTTAAAATTGAAGGGAGAAAATGCGATAAAATTATATAACTTGAATATAAACAGTAAAATAATAGTTTTACTCTTATATTTAACAGAAAATTTAACAATGATTTAGAGATATGTGAGTATTTGAGTTTTTCATCAGGCGTAGATATGCTTTTAAGATTGGGTTAAAAATTAGGTGGGAAATAGTCCTTTTCCCTCTTACAAAAGTCTTTTTTCGACCTTTGTACTTTCTCCACTGTCCACCTCAACTATAACTTAGATTTAAAAAAAACAATTTATTTTAATTTACATTTTAAATATATTATTTTAAAATTTTAAATCTAAAATATATTAAAGACATATTTTATATAATTTTTATATTAAAAATATATTTTATCATTTTTTATTTTTTATAAATTTTTTTAAGTATGAAAATATTATTTATAATGTCATAATTATATAAAATAAAAAATTTATTTTTTTATCATCTAAATGGTCGAAGGACTATTTCCCACCCAAACTATGTTGAATTCTCAAAGTTTCCCCCATTAACTTTGAAAATACCATTTATCCACCAATAACCGGTTAAATTTAACGGAACCCTAACCCCTAAAAATTTAATCTCATTTTCCCCTCTAATAGTTTAAAAACTAGCATTTTATTTCCTAAGTCAAGTTTGAAAAGATCGCATTTCCCCCCTAGGGTTTAGTTTCAAAACCCGTTCACTTTCTCTAGGTCATTGTCGGTCGTCTCTCCCTCCCGATAGTTTCTCTTCCACCGACGGCCTACCCCAACTCTTTCTCCTCTTATTATTTTCATTATCAATATCATCGATCATCTTTTTCCTCAAATCATTTTTTATCATTGACCACCCTTCTTCTCTTGGTATCTTTACTACCACTCTTCCAATTTTCAATACTTTAGGAAAATTTACCAATAACTTTATATTTACATTCACTTGAATTAGAAACAAATGAGTGGGAGCAAGAACAGAAAGAGATGACTGAACATAGACTTGATAGGTCATGTTTCAAGTAAAAACCTTCAACATTATTTGTTTCAAATTAGAATTATGTCGAAATCTCTCAACCAAAACTCAACTTGAAAAAATTTTGGGTTGACCTAATGGAACTCAAATTAATCTGAAATTGTTTACTGTTTTTAATATCATAAGTGTTTTAAGCGTTTCAATTTCTTCTCCCAAAATACCCCATTATGCTTTAATAAAACACATAACATAAAAATTTGCCATGTCAGAAATTTGCCGTGAATAACTCAAAAATTATATGGTAAGACCTTTTATATATATATAATTTCAGTAGCCAAAGCTTATCTTCACTAATATATATATATAATTTAAGTTAAAATCAAGAATAATCAAAGTAATTCAACTATATACAATATAAGTATAAATAATTTATAAGGATTTTAGTTGTTAATATTTGTCTTTTAACATTTATTGAATCTACCATAACAAATTCTTCTATAATAATATTACTCTAAACATTTGGATTGGTTTTGTGTCAACATAAACATGATTTAATTTAGTTTTGAGTTGTGTTTGGCTATTCAAACTAAATTTTGTGTCAAAAACCTCAATTTTAACCTTTTTTTTTTTAAGTTGTATCGGTTAATGAATCGTGTTAAAATTTATGATCTTTAAATTGATATTTACTTTAAATAAATAAGTGAGAGAATAAAAAAAGGAAGAGACAGTAATGGGAAATGAGTGAAAGAAAAAAGAGTAGAGAGAGATTGACATGTATCAAAAATATATTAGTGAGAGAAATAAGAGAACACTAAAATTTAATATTTATTAAAATAATAAAATTATGTTTACATATTTTATATACATAAAATTGATATACAAATAATGTATTATAATATGATCCGGATAATTTTAAAAAAAATACTAAATCGTATAATTATATTATATATATATATATATATATATATATATATATATATATATATATATATATATATATATATATATATATATATATATATATATATATATATATATATATATATATATATATATATATATATATATATATATATATAACTCTCATCGCAAAGTACATGAGTTAGAGATAACGAGCAAGAGGTAACGGGATGTGCACAAGAGAAAGTAAAAAGAAAATAAGGAGAGAAATTGACATTACGAGAGAAAGAGAAAAACAAAATTTTGAGAAAATTAGAAAATCAGAATGTGTAAATATTGTGAATAAGAAAAATATATTAATTTTAAATATTTTATGATTATTGTTTTTAAAATACTATTTTTACCTTTTTGTAATAGAATTTATTATTAGAACTAGATAAGAGGGTAAAAAATTAACTTTTCAAATTATAACATTGGAGAATTTGTTATAACACCAAACCTTGTGCGATATTGATTAAAATAGTCACTTTTTTTTGTTTATATATATATGATCATATTTTTTCTTATTATATAAATATAATTACTTTTTAAATTAATTTTGCCTTTAAAAAAAATATAAAAGTTGAGATTGATTAGATGGGTTGACCAAATAAATTGACTAGCTGACAAACTTATCTGACAAACCAATTTTTTAAAAATAAATTAATTAATTAGATACTTTATCGATCGACTAACCACTTGATAAATCTTTTCACTGTTAAAATCGTCAAAAAATTTCATATTTTTATCTCATATTTCACTTTTAGTTAGGGGAATAGATATGTTTTATATCTTAACTGAATAAATTTATATTTAGATAAATAAATTTTAATTAGGTGAATATAAAACCTAAAAATATTTTAAATATTTTATATTTATATATATATATATATATATATATATATATATATATATATATAAAAGAAAAAAAAGTGGGAGGCTATTTTAGTCTATTTTTCAATTCTTGCCCCGTGGGTGGGATATAGAAATTTGGCCAGTGTTTTAAATCAGTATAGACAAGAAATCAGCCGTGTGGCATGACAACATCCAGTTGGCTGATTGATCTGTAATCTGTATGGCCGGGTCCTCCTCATCCTCCATCAATGCCTTTATTTGTTCAAATCTACTGTCTTCATTTAAATCATTAATTAATTATTGAGAATTTCGTGCATGAAGGCGCCCTCATCATGTCATTTGCTCCTGCAGTAAATCAAACAATGAAAGAAGGCGAAAGCGTTGCTATTTTGGGGCATTTTTATGGGTGTCTTACGAAAGCCTTTTTTGGATCTTTGTACTTTCTCCACCATCCACCTCAACTCATGAGACTTAATTTTATTTTAAATACATTGTTTTAAATTTTTAAATTTAATTTATACTAAAAATATATTTTATTATTTTTTAAGTTTTTCATTTTTTATAAATTTTTTCAAAGTATAAAAATATTTTTTTAATTATTATTATAATATTATAACTATATAATAAAAAACTTAATTTTTTATAATTTAAATCTCTAATCTCTTTTCATAATTTTTTGTGATAACTGAATTTTGATTATATATTATGTTATATTAGACTTAATAATAAATTAAATATTTTATATTTGAATTGTTAATAAAAAAATTTATAAAAAATATTAAAATTATGATTGATATTATCGTATTTTTGAAAATATATTATTAATAATGCATTGTATTAAACTCATATATGCACATATTATATATTTTTTCATTTGTGAATTTAATAACCATTTTTTTATAAACATATTTTTTTTATACATTATCATATTATATCTATATAGTATTTATTAACTAGACTAATGACTGAACATGCTCTAGGTGGGACCAATATGATGTTTAATTTTTATTATATATGGCACCCCACGACTTAAAAGGAAACAGCATGCTCCATAAATTAATTCTTCAAATAATTCCTGTCTAGGCTTTCTTCTAACTGTCAATTTTGCCTTTGAAATTTAATTCTAAACCATGTATAAAAGGAATGTGTGCCGTCTTAAGGATAGTGTCTAAGTTTTGCGTGACATAATGATAGTGGTGGCTTAATTAGCATCAGAATTATGTGAAAGTATAATACAAACTACATAAGATTAAATTAATGTTTGCCATGAAAACATACCCAAAGTTTTAGCATGTTTTCCAAGAAAGAACGAGAACATTTGAGTTTTACTACGAACTTGGTCACATAATTATATGTGAGACATAATCTCATGAGTTATAAATGTTTTATTAACGTTTTATGAGAGATATTTTTTTATGAGCTTTTAGTATACTTTTATGAAGGCTGTTACGAGGAGAATTTATGAGTTTTTATTTGAATTTTTAATGAAAAATTTGAGAATGAATATCTATTCTATGATTTGTATCCAAGGGTTACAATTCAAAATTGAAAATTTGGATTATGAAATTACGAAACATAATTTTTTTAAATTGGATAGCCTTACTATTTTGAAAAGGTTACAAATCCTGCGATAAAGTAAATCTCTTCTATTTTTGTCGGTTCATCTAAGTCAATAGTCAATAGTTAGCACAAGAGCCATAATTGGTTTGCAAATTGACCTACCCCATGGGTCCTTCAAAGTAGGTATCTCCGACAAATCCGATCTGATGATCCCATATCATAAAAGGTGCAAAACCTTGATTAATTTTGTAACATTGTGGAGCAACGGATTGACTATTGGGATAACTTTCAGGGTTAAGACGATTACAAAGGGTTACTACAAGTGTTGTGATGAGTTCTATATTTTAACTTAGCCAATCAAAGAGTTAGAGTCTCCTCGTGAGTGACAATCCCGTAGTCGAGTGAAATTTAATTGTGTGCATTTTGTGCATCAAGAAAGAAATTGCATAAATTATGTTTTAACCCACACGGTCTAATCCAATTAATATAGACAATTACAATTTTTAGAAATGCTTTCTAAAATACTTTTACGAGTTTAAAATGTTTTACTGCACCCATTGCATCTCCTGTCATCATAGTTTGGGGATAATAATATATGTCTCCTGGATGACAAAATTATGAGATAAGTAATGTAAAACTAAATGATGAATAAAAAGTTAAGAAAGAGAAACAAAATGATGCTGTTGAGTGGTCGCATATTTACAAAATGTTTAATATTCATCACTTTCTTTCACATTACAAGTAACAAATGGACAGTGACTGTGGAGACATGAGTCAACTGAGCGAGTGCATGAGAGAACTTCAACATTTACTCAATTGGGGTTAATTTATTACTATTATTTTCATTTTCACACAATTCCTTTTAGCTTATTTTTGGGTGTTTGATTACTATTATAAATATTATTCGAATTACAGAATTGGCATAATCTGATTTTCCAACAATTTAAGTAGTAAATAATTTGATATTAATAATATATCTTATAATAAATTTAAATATTTAGAATTGTCGGTAGCTTATTGCTTCTACCCAATTCCCCTCACAATTTAATAAAACAATTAAAAGTACACAAACCAACTAAGCTATTAGTTTTCTTCAAAAACATAAATTGGCTTTAAGGAAAAGAAATCAAATTGTGGGCTTAGGTGCTGGACAATCAACTTCCCAACCACCACCACAATTGACATTAGTTGGAAAATGTTCTTGATTCTTGATTTATAATGAATTAATTATTTATACAATTTAATTATTCATGCACTTACAATATTAATACACCACTAGGGGCACACAAAAAAGCCAAACTTGAAACTACAACTACGGGTATTCAGCTTTCAGTTCTACTTCTTTCTTGGAACCAGTCTAATATGGGTAGGTTTTAGTTTCACTTTTGTGAAGCCTACTGATTCCAATTACGGTTTTGGTTTCACCTTGTAAAGAGTCATAACCGGAATCAGAATCTAAATATGAAATGGGTTGTAGGGTTCATTTGATTTGAAAAATCAGTGAAAATGGACTAAGGAATTGAAGGAAGAGAGACACCAATGTCGCTATTCTCTGTTCATTTATATATATATAGCTTTTGAAAGATAAAATGAAACAAAAAAGAGCGATTTAAAGGAAATAAAAATTTTGCACTGACTTGGACTATGGTAATTAGTCATTGTAGATAGTCAAATGGAGCAGATTTGATTTTCATGGGCTGAAATCCTAGAGCTTGCTAGTAATGTTAATATTTCTAACTTTATTAGCCTTTGGGCTTCCATCTTTTGGGATAACAACAGTGAGAACGCCGTTTTCTATATGGGCCTTCATATGTTCCAACTTCCCATTTTCTGGCTATTCAATTTCCCCAGCAAATGCTCCTTTTCCTGTTCCTCTTTCAGCCGCATGCCAAATTGTGTCTTCTGCATTTTGCTCCTCTTTGCTTCCCTCACCAGTTATCCGCATAACGTTCCCGTCTAGTATTTGCACCTTTATGTTCTCTTTGCTCAATCCTATTCATTTCAAAAATTAAAAAAAATGAAAACCCGTTAATTAAATCACGCGAATCATGATTTCAATTGATTTTGAATACCTGGGACGTTGATTTTGAAGATGTGGGCGTTTGGAGATTCAAACCAATCCATGAGGGCCGATGAACCCGACCATTCACGTAAGACCGGAGGGCTTAATAAGAAACGACGAAAAGGGAAAAAGTCAACCATTGGAGCTGCTAATTGATTCTGAATAACAAATTTTTTTGAATGTCAAGTTGATAGAGAATTTGATTTTTAGTGTTTTATTTTATAAGCAGGTGGTAGAGTCATCGTTGAATATCCAGAATCTTCCATGCTTCTAGTCCTCTCTGTCCTCTAGCTATCTTCCGGACAGAGATGATGGTGGCCCTCTTATGCGGCTCACAGTGCTTAGGGAGCTCATTGGGTCTAATGGGCTGGCCCGATTCACTGAAATTAAAGGCCTACCACACGGCTTAAGGATTTTTGGACTGTGTTTTTGCAATGTCGATTCATCAAATTATAATTTTTTAATTTTTATAATTTTAACTAATCATATCGGTTCGACTTACAATCTTATACCAAAGCTTTAGCATGATCTATTATTGTAACGGGTTATTCCTCTGAATTTTGATTATATATTATATTATATTTAATAGTTAATTAAATATTTTACATTTTATTTATTGTATTAATTTTTATTAGGAGAGTCATGAAAAGTGCTAAAATTATTATTAATATTGTTATATTTTTAGAAACGTATTATTAATAATATACTGTATTAAACATGTATATACACATTTCATATTTTTTCTGTATGAAAATTTTATGAGTATTATTTTACAAACATATTTTTTAGTATTTACTATATCATACCTGTATGATTCCTGTATCATTTTTTGTCTATTTCTATATTTAGTAATTAGGAATAACACCTAATAATATAATGACGTATTATTAATGTATCTAATTTTATATTTAAAAAATATGTGCATATATTGCTGTTCATTCAAATAAATACTTTTTAAATATTGTTTTTATATTTATTTAATTGATACTATATATGGTTTAGTTTTTCTTTGTTTAATTTTATAAAGGTAAATTAATTAAATTACCCTTCTTTTAAGGGTAATATAAAATTTATTCATAATTTTGGGGTTTAAACGAAAATACCAATATTTTAAAAAATTTAAACGAAAATGCCTTAAATATCCAAGAAAATATCAAAACTACCATTCCTTTATCTCTATATAAACCATATCTCTTCATTTATCTTTAATATATACAATTTTACTCATTATCTGAGAGAGATTCTGGAGAGAGAAAAGAAGTTTGTGCTCGAGATTTCAAGCGAGAAGAAAAAAGTTCGTGATATGGAGATATTTATATGTACTATAACTTAAATCGTTATTATTTTATTGATAATGCAATTATATGTGGTGTTTTATATAATAAATTAGAGTTTTGTGTAAAAATTAAATTGATAAAAATTATAGGGTATTTTTAATTTTATAGTAGTAAAAGGTGAAATAATATTTTACAATAAAGGGTGTTAGAGGATTAGATTAGATAATATTTAAGGGTAAAATGATATTTTACAATATAGGGGTAAAGTGATATTTTCACAAATTAGTCTCACATTAATCAAAGTATATTAATAGTCACAATATGTAATCGAATTATGGAATATGTTTAATTGTGCAATAGAAATAAAATCACGAAATTCAAACTTAATAGTAAAATAATGTAACACAAATCTGTAAATAATATTTTCAATCATGTTATTTGTGTCGAATATATATTTTATTGTAGGATTAATCTAAATGGTTAGATATGTTTCAATTAAATAGGAGAGAAAATGATAGAAAAGGGTGACAATGTAATAAAATATGTTGAAGTTAACAGAAAATTAATTAAAATTCTAAAACACATGACATTTGTGATAATCTTAGAAAATTTTGAGCAAAAACTGGTGTCTTCCTCTTGGAGAAGAATGCCCATTATATATTATGAATACAAGCTAAAATTTAGTTCTAAAAATAGCTAAACTACCATATACAGATCTGTCTAAAAATAGCCTACAGTTAGTATATCCTAAATAAGGAAAATATAGAGAATTTACAACAATAATTACAGTTGTACAAGGTATAGAGTTTGCCATAGAATGACATAGAATCTGTCATAGAATCAGCCATAGAATGACATAGAATCAGCCATAAAATGACATAGAATCTACCATAGAATGACATAAAATCTGCCATAAAATGAATGACATAAAATCACCATAGAATGGCATAGAATCAGCCATAAAATCTGCTAGCCTTGAATGACCAGCTAATTCCTTTGACATCCCCCCTCAAATTGATGCTGGTAAGTCAACAAGCATCAATTTGCTAACAAGAAAGTTATGTCGCTGACGTGTCATGGATTTCGTGAAAATATCTGCAATCTGAAGAGTAGTGGAGATATGTGGGAGAGTGATAACTTGGCGATCATAGGCCTCCTAGATAGAGTGGCAATCAACCTCTATGTGCTTCGTGTGTTCATGGTAGATATGATTGGTAGCAATTTGGATGGCACTAGTGTTGTCAGCATGTAAGGGAGTAGGTTGATCTTGGGAGAAACCAAGCTCTATTAGAAGACCACGTAACCAAATGATCTCAGAGCATGCAATAGACATGGCGCGGTACTCCGCCTCAGTGGATGATTTGGAGACCGAGTCTTGCTTCTTGCATTTCCAAGAGATAAGAGCATCACCAAGAAACATGTACCATCCTATAGTTGATTTTCTTGTGTTCGGGCAGCCAGCCCAATCTACATCACTATAAGATTGTAATTTGAGGGAAGAATAAGCCACGACTAGGTGTGCCAAGGATATATCTGATGATGCAACAGACTATAGATAGGTGGAGATGCCGAAGGGCTTGTATGAACTTGCTGACAATATGGACAACATAAGAGATGTTTGGGCAGGTGATAGTTAGATAAATAAGACTTCCAACCAGCTTCCGATACAAAATAGGATCCTCAAGAAGTTCCCTTTCATCACGCCGATATTTCACATTAATTTCCATTGGGGTGTCAACAGAATTAGTGTTTGTGAGTCCAACTAGCTGAACCAAATTCATAATATACTTGTGTTGATTCAAGAAGATACCTTGAGGCTGATGATGCACCTCTAACCCCAAAAAATAGGTGAGTTGGCTGAGATCTTTCATGTGGAAAGTAGAGTGCAACAATTTTGAAGTTTAGAAATAGCCTCTATATCAGAACCGGTGATAACAATGTCATCCACATAAACAAGGAGAACAACTATGCCCTTAGATGTCCGTTAGAGAAAAAGGGAGGAATCATACTGACTTTGAGTAAATAAAAGCCAAGGAGAGTCGATCAAAACTTTTCAAATCATACTCGCGGTACCTGCTTCAATCCATACAAAAAGCGTTTTAGTTTACAAACATCATTAAGGGAAGAAGTAGGCATACCGTAGAGAAGTTTCATGTAAATTTCCTCCTTGAGATCACCATGTAAGAAAGCGTTCTTTACATTAGTTTGATGTAAAGACCATGATTTTGATGCAGCAAGGGCGAGTATTGTTCGTACAGTGGTCATTTTGGCTACCGGTGCGAAGGTCTCATCATAGTCTAGGCCATACTCTTGCTTGTTGCCAAGAACCACCAATCGAGCTTTGTGACGTTCTATGGATCCATCAGAATGAAGCTTGATAGAAAACACAAACTTACTACCAAGAGGTTTCACAGATGGTGGACATGGAACAACATCTTAGGTTTGGTTTTCTTCAAGTGCAAGAAATTCTGTGTCAATAGCTCTCTGCCAACATTCATGCTCCATTGCCTGTTTATAGGATGAAGGAATAGGAATATAAGACACAGTGGCTGTCAAAGATAAAGGAGAGGTGAAACCATACCTATCTGGTGGTTTACGAACTCGAGTACTTTATTTTAGAGGTACTGGTGTAGTTGCTAGAACATGATCAACATTAAGGGAATGAGCTGGAGGAGGCCCAAGAGGTGCTGAAATCTAACGTCGTGAATAGACTATAAGAGGCTTAGAAGGTACGAAATCTACAGAAGAGTTAGTAAACATTGGCAAAACAAAAAATGAAGGAGAGAGGTCATCCTTATGTGTGAAAAAAAAATACTAATTTAAACAAAATCACATTTCGAGAAACCCGAATACGTTGTAGGTTGGGATCATAACAAAGAAAACCTTTTTGGTGCATCGAATATCTTAGAAAAGCACATTGAACAGCTTGAGCTATTAGTTTTGTATGTTCATGTGTAGGAAGATGAACATAGCACACGCACACAACCAAAGGTACGAAGGTTAGAGTAATTTGGGGTATGACCAAATAACTGAAAAAAAGGAGAAACATGGTTTAAGGAGGGAGAAGGCAACCTATTGATAAGGTGGACAACAGTGGAGAGAGTTTCACACCAAAAACGAGAGGGTACAAATGACTCTAATAGAATGGTGCGAACAACATCTAGAAGGTGACGATTCATTCATTCAGCCACCCCATTCTGTTGAGGGGTTGAAGGACAAGACTTTTTAGAAATTATACTATTGGTTTGCAAAAATTCTTGAAATAAATGAGACATGTACTCACCCCCATTATCAGAACGAAGAATTTTGATATTGGCAGAAAATTGGGTCTGAATATGTGTAAGAAAAAGCTTAAAAACTGAAAACAATTCATTTTTAGAATGTAGAAAATAAATCCATGTGAAACGACTATAGTCATCAATAAAAGTGACAAAATACTTATAATTAGCATGAGAAGTAATTGGTGTCATTCCTCATACATCACTATGTATCAAATCAAAAGGCTGGACTACCTTAGGTGTGTGAGTGGGAAATGGCAAAACTTTACTTTTTCCAAGCCTATAAGAATTGCAATCAAATTGAACAGTACTAAGAGATGGTGATCCTTTATTCCTAAGTAAACTAGAATTTAGCAAAGTATGAAGTACATTAGAGTTTGGGTGTCCAAGACGTTTATGTCATGCTCGGTAATCAACATAAGCAGAATTACAAGTGATGATAGGTAAAGAGGAACATGGAGACATAAGAAATTGAAGAGGAAAAAGTCATCTTACTTTAGGCCCCCTTACCATCATCTTCCCTGATTGTTGATCCTGCACAACACAACCAGATTTAGAAAATTCCACTTTACAATCATTTTCAACTAATTGTCTGACAAAAACAAGATTAGTGGTAAGGTTAGGAGAGACAAAGACATTGGTTATGGACAAAGAAACATCACCAGTAGCAGTGAAAGGCAAAGAGTTGCCATCAGCTATATAAATCTTGAGATTTTCAGGATATTTACTCACATTGGTAAGAAATTTAGCATTGTTTGTCATGTGATGGGAAAGCCTGGAATCAAAGTACCAAGGAGAAGGTTTAGAGAAGGGTTTACCTGAGAGTCCTAATGCAAAAAATGTAGAAATGATCATTTGTTGAATCATTTTAGGTGTCACATATTGAACAGGAGCAAGAGCACTTTGTGTCAGATGTGTTGTATCCACAAAACTACCAGTACTAGAGGAACCAACTGAGACAGTATATACTGTTCCAGATCTCTTGGGGGGTCGAATAGGACATTCTTTGATGATATGGCCATCCTTTTTGTAATAGTTACAATTTTGAACAATTTGATGCATAATGGCCAAATCCTTTGCAACAAAAACATTGAATAGTACTCATGTCCCTACCTTTTGGCATGCCTTGAGCTGCATAAGCCATAGGAACAAAAGTGGATTTAAGTTGTTCCATGGTGGCTTGAGTAAGAAGTCGTTGCTCCTCACGAAATAAATCATTAAAACATGCATCCAAGGATGGGACTGTTTCTCGATTCATAAGATTAGACTTGATGCTTTCATATTCAGATCTTAGTTTCATAAGAAATTGATCCCTTTTAGTAGTTTCATGTACACATTGAACAGAGGTAAGACCTTCAGGAAGTAAGGTAGCATAGACAATATTAGTATATTTAGACCAAAGATTTATGAAACTAGAATAAAAATCAGAGATAGAGAGACTGCCTTGTTGGAGATTTGCTAGCTCATGTTCAAGCTGAAATCGATGAGCAGTGTTGTGTTGACTGTAGAGTTTTTTTAGATAATTCCACATTTTAGTTGCAGTTCTAAAGGGTCGAAGATTCAAGATGATGTTAGATTCTACAAATCCTAGAATCCATGCCATGATTTGAGCATCCTTGACTTCCCACTTGGAGTGCTTATCCTTGTCTTTGTCAGGTGTAGGTTTGTTGCCATCAATATGACCCCATAGATCTTTGCCTTTGACGAATATCTTGAAGTGAAATGCCCAGGTTGAGTAGTTTTTGCCATTGAAACGAATCAAGAAGACATCATAGTTGTCTGAAGACATAAGGCTGAGATAACTTGATCAAAATAACTAAGAGCAAAAGACTGAACTAAGACTGAGTTGGATTTAAGACGAAGAGACACAAGAGAATTCAGAACCGAGGCTCTGATACCATGATAATCTTAGAAAGTTTTGAGCAAAAACTGGTGTCCTCCTCTTAGAGAAGAATGCCCATTATATATTATGAATATCAGCTAAAATTTAGTTCTAAAAATAGCTAAACTACCATATACAGATCTGTCTAAAAATAGCCTACAGCTAGTATATCCTAAATAAGGAAAATATAGAGAATTTACAACAATAATTACAGTTGTACAAGGTATAGAGTTTGCCACAGAATGACATAGAATCAGCCATAGAATGGCATAAATCTGCCATAAAATGAATGGCATAGAATCAACCATAAAATCTACTAGCCTTGAATGACCAGCTAATTCCTTTGACAAGTCGAGGGATTAATCCAAATGTTGAGTGAAAAGTGTAACATAAGTCGAAGGATATTTAACATTTAGATAAGCATGAAACCAAAACACCTTAACGATGACAGCCCTGTTGAAATTTTAAATGATGAAGATGTTAAGATTCTTAATGGTCTCTCTAACCTCTTTAAAGAATGTGTTCCAGTTTTTGTAACAACTTAGTTAATAATGATAGTTATAAGGTTCAACAAGCAGATAAGAGTTTACAAGGTGGTGAGCCAAATGGTTATCCAGAAGATTAAAATATTGGTTTAGGAGGGATTCAAAATATCAAGATCAATTCGAAACAAGAATTTTCTGAGGAATACTTTGCATACTTAAATGATGTTGATGTTAATGTATTGTATAGTGCAGAAGAATTTGTTCGTGGCAATGAAGAAAAATTTCTAGATTGGAGTGAATTCGAAGGAAAGGTTATGTATGCTATTCCCATTAAGGAACAAAAGTTTGAAGAGAAGACACATGTTAGTGAAGATATTGTAGGTACAAGTCGTTTCCTGCATACAAATCCTAATGGTGGGAATGTTCATATTGATACATTTTTATTGGTTACCATCTTTTTCTGACCAATTTTCTATATCTAAAACTCAGGAATGTAAAGAGATAGTGATTCTCCAAAAATTAGTATATTATTGTTGAGTAAAAAAATGTTATTGATGTGATAACTTGAGATGGTCTTGAGAAGGGATATCATTTTAGAGTGCACAAGTCAAACACACTCAGATGGGAGGTCAAACGTCATAATGAACAATGTAAGTGGCATGTACGGGTAATAAAGGTAGGAGAAAGTGACAGTTTTGAACTACATCATATGGATACCCATCACATATGATCATAGGTAAGCGGGGGACTGAACTTTAGGGCAAATTTATTTCAATACCTTCTGTAAGGTAAGAGACATGGTTGAAGAATCCGTAAGTGAGGTCAGGTCGACTATATCAAATTTTTGGATCGATTGGAGTTATATACATAAATTCAGTAAATAAATAATATATTTTTGAATCATATGTACAAGAAATAATGAAAACATTTATGAAATTTGCATACCTGAACTATCTCCCTTTGTGTTCAAAGTTGAACCACATAGTTAATTAACTCATCATCCTGAGAGGCAATATCAATAACCTTTTTTCCTTTGCTTGGTGTGTTGAGATAGACCGATCGGATATTCTGTTATAACAACAAATTAAAGAAAAATGATAATTTATATTAACAATATTAACAATTTTTATCGGTTAATCTAACAGTTTACCTCAACCATTAAATAAGGTGATAATGGGGAATCCTCATGGGGATCCATTATCGCTAACATCTTGTAACAATATTAACATATTTTATATTGGTTAATCAAAATGTTTAACAAAAATTACAAAGTATATAGTTGATAATATATGTACCTCTACTATTGGAGTAAGTGTCAATATAATATCCCCTCTTGATGTGGCCTTGTCAATACCAGGAGACTATCACAATATCGATAGTAACTAGTTAATAGAGAAGGTGTCGATAGAGAACCCTAATAGGGTGATCCATCATCGCCCACATCAAAAGTCAATATAAGATCCTCCCTAGATGATCCCTTATTAAAAAACTGACACTGTAACTATATCAACAATCACGAGTTAACAAAAGACTAAAAGTACTTCTAAAATATCATTTCCAATATACTCACAAAGTTTAGCACTTACCTTAACAATAAGTAAAGATAGGAATGTTGGACCCCCCCTCGATAATTTGTTATCATCATCACGAGAAGACTATAACAACATATACAATTATTATAGGGTTTACATGTTTGCATATTTAAATTATTGGAATATCTTATATATTATTAATGTTTTTACTTGTCTGATAGTATCTGTGCAAAGATGAGATCGTGTCTCCTCTGTACAAGTTATCATATCCTACATACAACTCATTTTATCCTTCATACGACTCAACCGATCTAAGATAAGATTGCCCCATTAAGCTAATAAAACATCAAAGTAATGAATAGAGAAATCTTGTCCACTGACAAGAGGATTGTTTGATGTGCGCATAGTTGTGAGGGGCATAATAGAAGGCTCTGATGATATGCTTTCACCGACATAAGTCATAATAGGGAAGTGGGCTCAACGTCAAGAGGTTGAACAAGAACCTTGGTATGAGGCAAAACAACGATCAGTGAAATAACATCGGGAGGACCTGATGATGCATTTCTTGACGAGGATAAAGATGATGTAGATGAAGAAGACTGGTTATCTGACATCCCTATATATCGTACAATGTTGTCAAACTAATTTGCGACTTTCTCCATCGGAGATAAAACTAGTAAGAAATTAACATCAACCTACAAATTTTGGTTTAAGTGAACTTTGTTATTATACCTTATACATATTTAAACCAAATCAATAATAAATTATTACTTATTGCATCTCTGAAGAAGATAATTGAGATAACATCCCATCTTGGAATGTCTTTCATGTGTCACCTCAACATTTAGGTAGATCCTAAAATTGAGGAGATATTCACCTATCGATATAGTGTGTCCAGTGTCTCGTATACCCAAAACTGCAATTTCAACTTAAATCGATTACTCTATAAAATTACAATCGTATTAAATCAATTCTATTTTAATCACAATTTTTTTAAAATTAATAAGTATCACAATTACTTAGAACGCTAGTGGAAATCTCATGATATCATCTTATTTCAGCATGTTTTCCTTCTTCTTTATCAAGTTGAAATCTATAGAAATTTGGGAGAGATTATCACAAATTGAGCGATATGTCATTTATCACACCCATACTCCCTATGGGTAGGTATTGAACTCATCAAGATGATTAACCAATTGTAATATCTTTTAGGGGATTGTCTTTCCTAAATCACTCTCTAATAACCCAATATGAAGATAAAACAACAGCACCAACTTTACTGCATTAGTGTCATGCTCCCCTTACGACCTCTGCTAGAAAACATGACTCAGATCAGCATATATAATTGACTTACATTCATGAAAATACGTCTGATGGATCCGATCTATGACTTTTGATGGAATATACATGTTAATATCAAACATATGACTGAATCAAAGGCTTGTCATAATGGCAAACTTGTATGGACTGAACCTCATGTCAACCTCATTAACTCGAAACCATAACTCCTCTTTCGAGTTTTCCTTATTTACCACTTTGAGGATAAAAAGTGCATTAAGACCTTACTAAATCGACTATCTTTGAGATTCAGAAAGTGTCCGAAACAGGTATGTTAAAACATTTGCAATTGCCACTTTGATAATATTTTCTTAATAACGGCTTTCACATCTTTATATCCATGTGTAATAACTTGAGCTTTAAAATGTTTTTCGATAGGGAATCTCATTTCATCCATTCCCTTATCCCTTTTTCTCTTTTGTCGAGTTCCTTATAAAAATATTAAATTACAATAATATCAATTTTATATTAGAAATTATTCAATTCTAAACATAGATACATTATTTAGAAAAAACAGAATCAAATTCAAATTCTACATGTCAAAAAACCTTAAGATGCAAAAATTTCAATTTACATCTTATATGAAAAATATCAAAAAAGCCCATAATTAAAAAAAAAATCATTCTACCCCACTAAAACCCACCATGCAAATTCACTTGTCAACCACACAAATTCGTATGTCAACCACACGAATTCGCGTAGTTGACTATCGTATTTGCGTGTGTACAAAATTTTCAAAATTAGAATTCTGCCCTACTACACCATTCACTGTTTGAAAACTAGCATTTTGGCCCACAACCACATGAATATTTGTGGTCCAAAAAGTTTGAAAAATGAATAAAACCTCCCCGTTTCCGTGAAATCTCACCATATGAATTCGTATGGCCAACATAACATTAGCACAATGATTGTCAATTTCTTTTGGTGAGATTTTACCTCCCAAACTTCATTTTTCAAATATCATTTCATGAACAATCAATTCTACAATTAATCTAACACAAAAGCCCTAAAATAATTAATCCAAATCAATAACAAATCAAACAATTTTATCAAATCTTTCAATTTGAAACCCTAACTATAAACACCCGAATACCGCATCTAATCCATAAAATCTTTAACTCAAATGTATAAAAACATAACAAGGATTGTTTTACTAACCTTTTTATCCATTTTTATCATTGAAAATGTCACCAAATTTGCCTAAGAAAGTTGTCGGAGAGAGTTTATGTAATCGACACATGAGAGACACATTTTCATATGGCATAGAAGGGCGTTTTCATCATTTTCTTCAATTTTGGCATGAAGGGCATTTTCATCTTCACAGTGAAATACGACATTTTTGTTTAAAATTCAAAAAATTGGACAATTTCATTTTCCACCCTAATTTTTAGATAATTTAATTAATTTCCATTTTATAAATTTAAAATAAAATTCATTATATGACATTCATATGTGGGTTGAATAGCTCTGCCATTATATTTTTTGTACAAAACATAATAAATATATGATGATCATCATTAAAATCAATATTAATTCTTTGAAAGATCGAATTCCCTGAAAGAGGAGTAAATTAGACAATTTAAAATAATCTTTACCAAATTAAAGAATTAAACAAATTCATGCAATTTAATGAATGATAATTATTTTAAGACTACTTCTGTCTTTACAATAACCTTATTCTTCAAACCAGTAGAACTACATCATTACTGTAGACATATACATAAATTACAAATTCACACATATCCTTCCTAAGCAACTATAAAAAAAATAAAAATAAAAACTTCACTACTCCAACTCTAAACTTCAAGATTATCTTTTTATGTGGCCAATATTAATTCATAACTCCTTACATCTTTAAAACATTCCAACTATCAAATTATCCTCCCTTAAGTCATACCTACTATTTCTCTGTACACTCAGTTTCTGCCACATCAATTCTATTTATATTCTTTAGCTCATCACACTTGTTGACATACTCCTGCCATTCTACCATACTCAACCTATCCTTATTAACTCAAAGCTAGTAGTAGGTAGTGACTTAGTGAGAATATCAGCCACTTGATGCTTTGTGGGTACATGTTGCACTTTCAATTTTTTCTCAACCATTTATTTTCTTATAACGTGCACATCTTTTTCTATGTATTTAGCTCTACCATGAAAAACAACATTTGAAGTCAAAGCCCCTACACTCATGTTATCACACCATATAATAGGCATAGAAAAACTGTTAACTTTCAACTTAGAAAGCAAACTCTCGATCCATATCAGTTTTATTGAAGTCTGACTTACAAATCTATATTTTGCCTCTGTAGAAGATAAGGCTACAACCTTTTGTTTCCTAGAAGCCTATTGCATAGGATTAAAACCAAAGAAAGTAGTGAAACCATTAGTTGACATCCTATCCTCTAATCCTCTAGCCTAATCAACATCTGTAGATGATTGTAGAGTAAGAACAACTACTGGTTTGAGTAGAATATCATAAAACCTTGTCCCCTTAATGTACCTAAGAGTTCTTTTGCAAGTTTGTCATTATAAATTTGAGGGCTCTTAGAGAAATTGACCTAACTTATTCATAGTGTAGGCTAGATTTGGTCTTGTAAGAGTCAAATATTATAAAACACCAACTGTGCTTTTGTAGAGTTTAGGATTCTCAAAAACTGGATTGTTTTCTACAAACAACTTGGTTCCAATTGCTATAGGACTTTGACAAGGCTTAGAATCTTGCATCCTAGTTTTTAATAGCAATTCTTTTGCATATTTTGATTGACAAAGATGCAGACCTGTATTACTCGTGTGAACTTGAATTCCCAAAAAATAGTTAAGCTCTCTTAGAGCCTTTTAGGAAAATTGGCTACTTAGATCTTGGATAAGCTTTTGTATATATTCATTATCAGGAACTGTGATAAGAATATCATCAATATAAATCAACATGTATACATGCACTTTTTCTTCTACTAGAACAAACAGACTAGGTTTGAAATTATATTAATGAATCCTCTGCTTAGCAAAGCACTCTTGAACTTGTCATACCAAGCCCTTGGGGCCTGTTTAAGGTCACACAAAGCCTTCTTAAGTTTGCAAACATGTTGTGGCTTCTTTTCACTGACAAAACCTTGAGGTTGGCTCATGTAAACCTCCTCTTGTAAGTCCTTATTTAGAAAGGCATTATTTATGTCCACTTGATTCACTTTCTAGCCAAATGATACAACTAGGCAAGATAATCCTTATGGTTATAGTCTTTACTACTAGGTTGAAGGTGTCAAAGTAGTCTATGCTTGGTGTTTGCTGAAGACCTTTGGCTACAAGTCTGGCCTTCAACTTCTACACTAAACCATCTATATTGTGTTTCACTTTGCAAACCCATTTATGACATATAAGGTGTAGATCAAGCTTAGGAAGGACTAATTCCCAAGTCTAGTTTCTCATAAAGGCTTCATATTCAATTTGCATTGCTTTATACCAGCCTGCATTAGTTAGAGCTTCCACTGTACTAGCAGGTTCTCTCACAGTAGTTTCAATCAACATAGTCCACTTTCTTGCTAGTGGAAGATGCCCAATCTTAGCCCTTGTATGTATAAAATGCCCTGATATGTTTGCTAATGATGCAACTTCCTCTATCAAATCATATAGAAGATCAATAATATCTTGTTAGATAGATGAGTGTCCAGACCTGTATTTACACTAGGAACATTTGATTTGGGAGATTGAAACAAGGAATGTGTACTGACTTTAAGAGAGTCATGATCAATTGGACTGTAATTAAATGTAGAATAGGGTTATAGATAACTATAGTAGGTGCACATAATTGTAATAACTTGTTCTAGGTAAGTTGAACATTTGATAGGTATAAATATTGGTTCAAGTGATGACATAACTGAAGAGGACCTTATAGTGACAGATGTCCTAGTAGGAATTAACATACTAGGACTACTACTCTCAGGCACACTTGCTTAAAGTGCTACATGTATAATAGTTTTATTATAGTTTTGATAAGGTACAAAAACACCAAGAGGTGAAATGATAGACTCAGAAGTGGAGGTTGACATAAAGTTCATTATGAATGTAAGATCAAATTAAAAAGGATATTATAACTCATTGAATTTAATAGCTGCTAAAATGTAAAGCTTTCTAACATTGCTTAAACACTTATATCCCTTATGTCTTAAGCTATATCCTAAGAATACATATTTTTGTGTATGGAAATCAAATTTTTTATGACTATAAGGCCTAAGGCAAGGAAAACAGGAACAACCAAATGATTTCAAAAACATATAATTAGGAGACTTGTTAAAAAGCAGAGAATAAGGACTTGAGTTAGACAATACTGTAGAAGGCAACCTATTAATAAGGAAAGTAGCAGTTTGGAAAGCTTCACACAATAAATTAATAGGCATACATGCTTGAGATATCAAAATTAATTGTAACTCTACTATATGTCTATGCTTCCTTTCAGCCTTTCCATGTTGTTGGTGTGTGTATGGGCACAAAACTCTATATTTTATACCATGCTTTTGAAAAAAAGGAACTAATGCCTTGTACTCACCACCCCAATTAATTTGAATAGTTTCCAATTTGAAATCTAATTGCCTAGTGCAATCATGTACAAATATATGCAACCTTAGCTTTTGATTTCAAAGGAAATAACCATGTATACCTAGTGCAATCATCTACAAATATGAACATAGTACTTGACCCCTTTTCTAGATTGTGTAGATGTAGGCTCCCACACATCACTGTGCACTAATTCAAAAGGCTTCTTATGAAATACCCAAAAATTTGTTCATGGGGTAAAAGTTGCTTGTTAGGAAGGTTTAGCCCAAAATAGTAATTTGTGAAGACTTATGGGGTTATGTGAAATATTGTGTAAGTATAGGGTTTAAAGAGTAAATTTTCCTTTAACTTATTAAATAAAACCATTAGGCTTTCTTCTTCTACGAGGGAAAAACAGAAAGCGTAGAGGAGAAGAAAGAAAATGAGAGAAGAAAAGAAATAAGAAGGAAAAAGAGAAAAAAATGAGGGAAAAAAGAAGAAAGAGAGGAGGAAATTGATAGGAAAATAGGGATAAGATATCAAATTTTCATCTAATAAACTCTAGTGTTTGAAATCACTATTTAAATTGGGGATTTCCAAATTTGAATTATGTTGCTTCAATTAGTGCGAATAAGTGAAAAAGGAGGAAGATTTATAAATAATTCCAGCATCAGCTTTAGGTCTGCTCAAATTGTGAGTGGGAAATAAACCTTGAACTATATGTTTAAATTATGCAAACTTATGTTTTTGTTTTCAATCCTTGATAAATGATATTATGAATTTTATTATGCATATTGTTGATTTTGATTGTGGTAACTGTAGAGTAAAGGCACTTTAAATTCAATGTTGTATATTATTGTAAATTTGAATGTTAAATTAATTGAGGCTATATATGTGGCTGCGAACAAAAGTCAATTAAGTTATAAATGGTTGACTGAAATTCTAAATATTTAATTATTGATGTTGAGTAGTTGTGGAGGTGAAAGGCATTTAAGTAGTTTTATGGGTGATAGAAATTTGTTGAATGTTAATTGATTTAATGTTTGTGTAGCTTTAAAATTGAAAGTATTTAATTCAGTTCTACAGGTGACTGAATTTTTTTAATGTTAATTGATTTGGCATTGTACGTAATTGTAAAACTGAAAGATATTTAAAAACAGTTCTATAGGGGCCTAAAATGGCTAAATGTTATTTGAATTGATGTTTGTGAGCATGTAGAGTTGAAGGTGATTTAAATCCAGTTTATAGATGACTAAAGTTGCTAAATAATTTATTTATTAATGAGTGTGTAATGGTAGAGTTGAAGAAACCTTAATTAACTGATAGATGTGACTATATTGTTGAATACTACCAAATTGGTATTGTAGTAGGATGTAAAATTGAATATAGTTAATTCATTATAGCGAGGTCATGGTTATTTGATGATGATTAGCCTAAGATTTTATTATTGAGTTATTAAATTATGAATATGGTATTAAAAGAATTATGTCGTTGCATATCTGGTGATCAGTTGCTCTGCCTGCATAGTATTTCACGTCAAGTATGACAGATGTTAGTTGCTCTGCCTGTGAGTATTTCATATCAGGTATGACAGATTTTCAGTTGCTCTACCTATGCAATATTTCACGTCAGGCATAACAGATATTAGTTGCTTTGCCTGTGTAGTATTTCATGTTAGGTATGATAGATTTTCAATTGCTCTGCTTGTGCAATATTTCATGTTAGGTATGACAGATGTTAGTTGCTCTGCCTGTGTAGTATTTTACCTCGGGTATGATAGATTTCAATTGCTCTGCCTAAGCAAGATTCAACACTTCAGATGTGATAGTTCTTTCTCGTTCTGTTTGTGTTAGGGACACCCAACGGGTATAACAGATTTCTCCTTGAGAATATTAGTAATGATGTACAGTTTAAGTTATTGTATTGGTGAGAGGTTCAAAAATAAATAAAGAAAATAAAATATGAGTTGTTGATAATCAGATCTTCTTTTTAAAGATGATGTTCCCTAAACATAATTTTATCACTCGTGCAACGTGTGTTCCTTTAAATTTATTCAGAATATTGAGTATGCATAGGAATTGTTGGCAACCTCGTTGTTGTAAGTGTGTTACCATATAAAGAAAAAATATTGGATGTGGTTATGAACTTTGTTCAATGGTAAATGCAACTTTTGAAATATTTTGGGAGGTTTTGTGTTCATTCAATAAGAATTTCAATAATTAGTTCAAGTGTGATATTCTTGATTAATCTTAATTATTAATAGTAAATGATATTATTTTAGTGGTGATGGTTCTAATTATTTCTTAGGAATTAAATATCTTCGAATGGGTTAATACATTTGGAACTTTTGCATATTTTTATTGATATATATGTAGTATTCAAAAATGTTTTATAAACTGCCCACTCACAAAGCTTTTAGCTCACTTTTATAGAATTTTGCCCTTTAGGACATCTCCAAGACCGTATCAAGCAATGACTTTGCCCAAGGTTGTGCCACAATATAACATCTTTAGTAGGTGTCCCAGTTTGCATACATATATTTGGATTTTCTTTGAGAAACTTATGAAACGTTGAAGGTCGGAGGCCTAGTTAAACTATTTTCATGATTTTGAATGGAAATCAAGATGTAAAATTATTGTTATGCATATGCCGAAGGCCTAATTAAAAGCTTATTTATGTTTTGAATTTGAAATCAGGTTGTTATTTTGTTATATAATTATAGTAAGGCTAGAGGCCTAGACATGATGTTAAAAAAAATTTAAGTGTTTTAGATATGTGTGTTGCAGAATATTTAAAAATTTTACAAGATGTGTCTCGATCTCCTAAGTTCCTATAAGAGTGTTTGGGTGTTATGGGGTTAGAGAGTTGAGATGGTTCCTGTCATCCTAGCTCTAGAATATGAAATGGGAACATGTTCTTAATGATGCTTGCCATAATGACAATCTTTGTAACAAGAAAATTTATTAAAATCACCATGCACATTTAAGCTTTAAAAACAATTCTCATTGTCTTTCACATGAATGTCCAAGTCTTTTGTGCCACATGTCAGTGTCACGCTTATTTACACAAAAAATAAAACTATCACAAACAACCTTATCATTTTTAGTGGTCTTATTGGCTAAACATTGGTATGACAGATTGGGTTTGACAAAACAATAGTTGAAGACAGGATCAAAAGGCAATTGGAGCTAGTACAACCCATCTTTAAGTGCCCCTTGGAATAACACAATCCTGGTGGCCTTGTCCTCCACAAAACAAGAGTCACTTAGGAACTCAATAACTACATCATTATATTTGGTGAACTTGGATATTTTTAAAAGATTTTTGGTTATTTTAGGTACACACAAAATGTTTTTATGGTGTAAAAATTTATTATAAAATAAAATAGGCAATAAAAGAGAACCAATGTATGATATGTTTAGACACTTACTATTCCCAACTTGAAGCTGTTGAAGTCATATATAATCTTCTTTGAGAGCAAGTTAATCCACCTTGGAGATGACATGATCCAAGGCACCATAGTCTATACACTAACTTAAATCTTCAACTGTACTAGGTTAAGCAAAATAAGATTTTGAGGAAGAATTTGCAAAGCTGCAATTACTATTAGTAATACCACTAATCGACTGTATTACTTGAGCTGCTACTTGATTCATAGGATGAATTGAATGAGTCTAGGAACCTGTCTGTAATGGATAATAAAATTGAGGTGTATGTACTGAGGAATATAACTATGGTTGTGATAGTTGTGAAAGATGAAACTGATGTCTATAACTAAAGCCTGCTAGAGTAGAACCAGGAGTTGTAAGAAAAGCAACATTAACCATACTGTTATTGTTGCTCTTATGTGTTTCTCTATGTCCCAAGAAGGTAATGTTGAATATGTGATAGCACTGCAAAGCCATATGACTAGCTTTTCCATTTAACTAACAAATGACTTTGCGCTTATTAACATATTTGCCTTTACCTTTGCTTTGAGCATACTGACCATTATCATGTGCCACTAATCTGAATGTCTTCTGATTACTTATATCAGCTCCCATTTGCACTTTTGAATCAACATTAGAGTATAAAGCTCTTGCGCTCCCTCAATTAACCAGATTTGCAGCAACACCTCTATAATCATAACCAAAAGTTGGAATCTTACTCAGCCTTTGTTCATACTTTTGTAAGCTCAATTTCATGTTCGTTAAAGACATTTTTTCAGTTGAAAAAGCTAAATTGGTCATTATAATGGCAATAATCGATTCAATTTCTGGCCTCAAACCATCTAACACAAAGTTTATCAACTCTTCTTTTGTAAGTTGTTAACCACAAGCAAGTAATGTATCATACACCTTCTTAATCCTTCTAATATAATCTTGCACCAAAAGATTACCCTTTTTAAAATTTTCTAAAGCATTTCTAAGTGTAGCTACTTTCACTTTTGATTCAATAACAAAATATTAGTCTAAAGTATTCCATACCTCACTAGCTATTGTACAATTTGCTTTTATCCCAAACATATCTTCAGAGATTGATGCGAGTAACTAGCTCATAAGTAGTTTATCATATCATTTCCATACAAAATACTCAGGATTTGGTGCTTAGTCTCAGGTGAAACACCATCGATATTAAGATAAATGAATAGAGCAGGACATAAGACCAAACCTGTGAGATGCTCCCCTAAATCATAAGCTCCTACCGTGTATAAGGCTTGTGCACGCCAATATCAGTAGTTATTTTCACTTAGTTTTGGGCTTATGGCTTGCAAGCTTGAAATAGGAAATGAGTTAAAGCTCACTAATGTTGCTTTGCTTGATTCTCCACCAATTGATTTATATAACTCAAGCATCATCATATTCTCTGTAACAAACAAACCAGAATCAAGAGCCATTAGACATGAGTCACGAGCTCTGATACCATGAAAGAATCTAAGATCTTGATGAAAAATCTAAGAATTAGATTTTTATAAATCGTAATATTAGGACACAAATTCACTTATGAAATTCCTCAAAATCTTTTCATTAACTTGTGAAATAGTTGATACAATCATTTATACAAGCATCTGAGCTGCTAGTCTGTAACAAAATCTTACATCATTGTCATTGATTAAAAACAAACTTCTTACAATCTACAACTAAGCATCTACAACAACTATAATGTAACTAACTAAGCAAAAGTTTTAACTCTTCTAGAGTAAAGTTGACTTGTACAGTACTTGAACTAGAACTCTGCACTATTTGTGCAATTCAACATTTTTACTTAATACAATACGTTTTACACCACCTATATTAATGAAACTCACTGTGTAATACACCAAGCTCATTTATCACCATTTGGGCCACACTTGGGCTCTAGTCTTGAACATAATTTGGGCCACATTTAGGCTTAACAGTGCCAAAAGTTGTTTCCAAGTGATTTTAATTGAGTTTCTGTAAGAGAAAATTAAAAAAAGTTACCATTATGCACAAAATTAGCTTTTTTAATTTTTCAAAAAACATAGAATTTGGTCAACTAGATGTAATTCGGTCAATCAGATGTAATGTCCCCGTGGCATTAACTGTTAGAAAATTTATAACATAATTCAGTCAACTGAATTTTTTAAAGCCAAAATACATGGCTTTTAGATTATTCGACAACCATTATTAAAAAATTCAGTTGATCAAATTCGGTCAACTGAATTGATTGCACTTTGTCCCCTAAATTTTTAAAAAATTACAATTTCCCCCCATAAACCTTTAAAAAGTGCAATTTAACCTATTTTGAAAAACTCTTTCAAAACCAACTTTGAGATGTGAAAATGTAGTCACAAAACTTGATGATTTTAAATGAGGTAATGAAATGTGATAAAAATTTGACTTAACTAAATAAATTGGAAAAACGACATTTTAACCCAAAAATTCGAAGATATGAAAACAATTTTTAAGTGAGCTTTCATATGCAAATAAATATTCTAATAAAGAATAATGCTCCAAGATATACAAAAACATCTACCTGGATTTGAGCTTTTTTAAAAATCTTTAAGAATTCTTCATTTGACTTTTGTCTTTGATTTCCATCTTAATATTTCTTTAAATGTATTAGATAAATTCTTGTAATTTGAATTCACACTCAAATAAAGTCATTAATCAATATGATTAAAGATATATTAGTTTGTTATCATCAAAATAAAAGTATAATGACCTTTGAGTCAACATTCTTAACATTAAAATATTATATTATATAATTAATGTGTTTTGATAACTATATGCTTAATGGAAAGATTCATATTCACTCAAGCTTATTAAATATAACATCTAATTAGTGAAATACTTGCCCAAAACAAAGCGAGAGTAAAAGGATATCTTATGACAAAGCCTAAGCTTAGTTAGTAACTATGAAACTATAAAAAAAATGTATGAAAATTAAATAAGTATAATATGATAAATGGTAAAAAATATATTTATAAAAAAAGGTCATAAAATTTGAATGCAAAAAAGATACTAAACATATATATATATATAGGTTTTATACGACACATTGTCAATAATATTTTTATAAAAATACGGTTATATTAATCATAATTTTAATAATTTTAATAGATCTTCCCGTTAATAATTTAAATATAATATATCTAATTGATTATTAAATTTAATATAACATAGTATATAATTAATATTCAATCATCATAAAAAAATATCCAGAGAGATTAGAGATTTAGATGAAAAAATGGATTTTTTTGTTTTATATAATTACGATATTATAGTAATTAATTAAAAATATAAGAAACATTTTTTATTTTAAAAATTCACAAAAAAGATGAAAAAATATGTTTTTAATATGAAAAACTTATAAAATATGTGTTTAATATATTTTGAGTTTAAAAATTTGAAATAATATGTTTAAAAGACGAATAAATAGAAATGCTAATAATTTGCTATTTTCTTACTAAGAGCATGAGAATAAAAGAAGTCAGCCCAGTAAGAGAACATGGTCTATGGGCTAAATGCAAATGTCGAAAAAGGGACACATCCATCAACATGTCCCATTGTCAATGTTATGCCCCCAGGACCATTGAACTATGACTAGGAGTCCCTATAGAGTCACATGCAATTGAAAGATGGACAAACAAATTCACTTACACATAATATGACGACTAAAATGATATGCTTTTATTTCCCCTTAATCATAAAAAGTCTAAAGGATTAGAATATTGACGACAGTTTACAAATGAAAGATTAAAATAAGAAATTAATGCGGAAAGCTTGTACTTATTCAAATTTGCTTGTCCCTTTTATAAGAGTTATTGATCATTGGAATGACTTTAAGCTTTCCCGTTACCATTTAGCGCACACGCACATAAACATATATGTTTATTTATTTATTTTCTTTTGATATTATGTTTTTTTTCATATAAAAAATTTGATTTTTTTTCATTGATTAATGGAGGATCTTTGTGTTAATTAGCTAATCCAGGAAAATGAGCTAGTCCAACTATGTATTAATCAAATAATAAAATTGAAATAAAAAAAAATCAATCATCAATAATACTCAGCAATAGAATTTCATATTTCTGAATTTAGAGATATAAAAACTAATAAATATAAATAATACTTTGAAACTTAGTTGAACTAACAAAGACTGCTAAAATCAATCATCACAATTCCTAAATATATATATATATATATTTTTGAAGGAAATTGTTCACTCTTGCCAAAATTATTATATATATATATATATATATATATATTGGCCCATTGCAATGATATTACACTAAGAGACCTGCAAAATAGAGAAAGAAAATTAGTATTTGTTCTATTAACATTTAACATACTAATAACAAAATTTAAGGAAAATTTTATCATTCAAAAATTTTTACATGGCTTCCCTTTTTTTTTTTTTTTTTTTGATAAGTATGAATAGAAAACGAAATAAGTCAAATTGACTTACATAACCAAAGTCTATTTAAATCACAACTGACAAAGATAACAAGAGACTTACATAACCAAAGTTTATCTAAGGCACAACTGACAAAGATAACAAGAAATAAATAAATATTGTACTATAAAATAAATCCTTAAGTTACGACTAACAATACAAACTTACTATTTTCTTGAAAACTATCAAAAGAAGCGCAAAGATAGAGTTCAATTTTCTTTTACCTGACTTGAAGAAAACAACTTTTAATTACCTACAAATGAGTAAAATAAATAAACAAAGACCTCCAACAATTAAAAAAAATTAAATTATTTTGAATAAGAGAAACAACATATTGATTGCTTGAACTAACATTTTCATCTCTAATTAGACAAGTCTAATCGTTATGATTGATATTTTTGCACACACCACATTTTCTTGTTTTCTCCATGAGCTCAAAGGCAGATAAGTTTCATTTAGTGAAAATTGTTCCCTTCTTACTTTTGGAAATTTATGGACCACTTTTGTGACATTCAACGTTTGATTCCTAACTATAATAAACATGAGAATCCATAAGTTTATGTAAATATTCTTGAGTAGCTTCTTTTTAACAAATATGACATTCACTATGGGAAAAAAAAAATTTTAACAAAAAGAAAATTTATTAAAATTTATTCTATTTTCATCGTTAATACTTATAACAAAGGAAGTTATAATGATAATTGATGACGAAATTTTTTCTATTATTAAATTTTTTTAATAATGAAAAATAGGTTTTTAACGACTATTTTCACTTTATTAAAGTTATAAACTTATTTGATTTTAACGAGAGTATAAATAATTTGTTAAAATTATAAAAAAATATTTATAACGACCAAATATTATCTCCTCATTTTTTTTTCCACTAATGTTAGTTTTTTTGGTAATGATTCTTGATACTGTCAATGAAGTTCGTCAACCAATCTCATTACTTTCAAGTATATCACTCTCCCAAAAGGGATCTAACATCAAGATTCCATTGTCGATGAATTTCATCAAAACCATATCACTTTATTTCTTGAATTTCTTATTGCATGAATGTACAAAAAGACCCGTAATTTTCATAAAATAAATTGTACAAGGTAACTCAGTCATAGATATAATTTTTTCAATTTGTATTAAAATCTCATCCAAAAGAAATATTGATAAAAATGCACCGTAATCTTCCCCTTCTTTAAATTGAGGCGTACATGTTACAATATTCTTTTCTATATGCCATACACAAAGAAGATTGGATAAAAAAAATAAAACCACCTGAATCGCATTATCAGTAACAATAATGGACAGCCACAACCCAATATTTTGCTTAACATCTAAAATCCCAAATATAGTTTTTTAAATGATAAAAAAATAGAAAAAGTATGTAAGATCTTGGTCATTTAAATAAGGTAAGAGAAGAACAAATAAATTAGGGATAGATTTTCCCAAAATAATTTAGACCATTGAATGGACAATGGCCACAACCACAACAAAAAATGGCTGTGGTAACAGGGACTGCCTTCAAATATATATATACAGACAATATAATTATACGTACATATTTTATATACACAATTTAGACCATAATTAATATCATTTGATTATAAATTGTCATTTAACCATATCTATAAATTGTTATTTAACTATTTAATTATCCCATTTTAATAAACTAAAATTATAATTAATGTTATTCTATAGAAATTTCATAAAAAATTCATTTTCAATACATACATACATATATATATATAACCTATTTATTAATTTATTTCTCATAGTTAAGAGTTAGCATAATTTGAGGGTTAATTATGATGAATTTTCATGGGAAATTTATTTTCAAAATTAAATAATATATATATGTATATTATTTTGCTTTATTCTTTAAGTCATATATATATATATATATATATATATATATATATATATATATATATATATATATATATATATATATATATATATATATATATATATATATATATATATATACATATATATATATATATGACTTAAATAATAGAATAAATCCAACCAAAATCTATGTGCATGAAATGTTTCATGGCCACCTACTCCATATGCTTGAATTCTTAATCGATTGATAATCCCT
This sequence comes from Mangifera indica, assembly GCF_011075055.1. NCBI lineage: Eukaryota > Viridiplantae > Streptophyta > Magnoliopsida > Sapindales > Anacardiaceae > Mangifera > Mangifera indica. Next base: position 10,319,479 of record NC_058151.1, on the reverse strand, counting down.
TTTTTAGTTTGTCTCTTTAAGCCAATAATTCTTCTATGGCTTCTTCCCTTTATTGCTTTATTTCCCTTTATTGGTAATCAATTGATTATTTCAAAGTCTAAAGAATGCGTTTCTTCCTTAACCTATAAGCTTATCGCATCCTATGCCGAATCATACAATTCAATTTCTTAACCCGAAAGTCTTCAAACAAGTTGTTCAAATTCTAGGTTTAAAGTTTCCATAAACAAATAGGTGAAAGGATATACTGCATATTCTTGCTTTTTATTATTTCAATCATAAAGAAATAATTATCAGCTTTGTAGTTTACTTAACCATAAAGAGAGATAGGGAGAAAAGTGCTTTTTTCTCTATAAAAACAGAAGAAAAGAAAAAGAGAAAACGATCGACTTTAATTTACTTGTCTTCATACAGCTCTGTGAACATGCAATCCACTGGATATACTAATGCTGGTCTCTTTCATAAAGAAATAATAACAGATATTGTAAACTTTTTTCTGATCGACCGACCTAATTTTATACGTACTTAATCAAACTAAATCAGCTACATGCATGGAAATCTTCGCGCATAAAAGTTAAACTCGTGGAAACTAAAAGCAACCTGAACATATTTTTTAATACATAATTAAATATATAAATAATATGTTATTATATAATTAAATATTATTTAATCTTTAATATAAAATTAATCAATCATATGAAAACATATTATTTATATCATATAAATATTATTTTATTGTTCAAGGTAAATATGTGTAAAATATTTAGAAATTGATTTATATTGTCATCCCATTACGTATTATTAGTTTATTACTGGTCATCTTAATTAATGGAAGAGTTAGCCCTCGATTCATAATACAATAATGAAAATATATAATGCTTTGGTTGATGGAATTTAAAGTAATTAGCTGATGACAGCGCTAAATAGCTTGATAATTAATAATAAAGCATTAAATATAGAAAGGATCAACGGAACTTGGTGACAAGGATAATTTTCCATCCAAGGTTTAATGAATGACAAATTTTTATCAGTTAATTTTTAAAAATTTAAATATCTATTTTTTTGTTAAATTTTATTATTAAGATTAAAAATAAAAATATCATTTAATAAAAATATTAAGAAAAATTAAAAATTAATCTTATGTTCTCCTTTAAGTTTAAAAATCAAACAATTTTTTTTACCCAAAGTTTTGAAAAATGATTATTTCTCTTTTAGGGTTTGCATTTTTTTATTTATGTTAAAATGACAATTTTTTTCTTCAAAAAAAATAGTAACTTTTCAAATTTTGAATTAAAAAAAATTATTAGATTTTTAAACTCAGGAAAGAAAATATGATAGATTTTTAATTTTAAAAATATTTTTAGTTAAATAATAATTTTACCCTTAATTTTAACAATAAATTTTAATAAAAATATGGATATTTGGGTTTTTGAATATTAACTGATGAGAGTTTTCACCAAACTTTGGGTGAGAAAAATCTTTTGGTATATATATATATATATATATATATATATATATATATGTATGTATGTATGTATGTATGTATGTATGGAACTTGGGAAAATTAATGTTTAAGAAATTATTGGTTGCTAATTACGAGGCAAGCTATATAATTACTAAAATTGCAGAACTTTTGAAAAGCGATAACACAAGTGATCATGCTTTAATTTACTTGTAAGGCGTGTTGCAGAACTTGTAAAACTTTGCCCTCTGAACGTACGTTAATAGTAAATATATAAGAAGTTGGCTCTATTGCTTTGCTACTATTAGAAATAATTTACAAATGGCAATTCAAGTGCAAGTAACTGCCATATCTTCATCGGCTCAAAATCATCAGGTGAAGCATATAAAATTATGGGATGAAAATTCTATTTTCGAAATAAATGTATGATTATTCTGCATGGTTAGATGGAAATTCATGCAATTAATTTATCAACTTTAATGGAAATTCTATTTTCGAAATTAATGTATGATTAATGCAGAGTTTCCACTGCAATTAATCGTCAATAGCAAAATATATTTAGGTTTGTAGATCCCCAAATATACATAAATTAATAATTAAGCTTCAGCAGTGACATGGAAACCACTTTCTTTTAATTTATTTATCAACCAATACTATGTAATAAAAGTAAGTCTTGAGATTTATTATAAAGATGATTTGCTCTAATGATGACAACAAAGAGAGGTGGGATAAGGCTCAGTATCCTATTCCTAGTTCATTCTTGTTACAGAGATGATGAACATTTCTTGTCTCCTATTCATAAAGAAAAATTCTCTCTTTGTCCCTTATCCATGAGAAAAAATCTCATTTCTATCTTTGTACCTATGAAGAAAAATTTTTTTCTGTAACTTTAAACATAACATAAATATATTAAATAATAAAATTAACTAAAACTAAAACTAACTAACTATTTTAAATATCACAAATAATATATGCTAATTACTTTAATATGCACATAAAAAAAACATAAATGAATTTGAAAAAGCCAAAAGACAGATTCCCACCTAAGGTTTGATGCAAACTCAACCTTCTACCTGTTAACTATCAAAAATCTAAACTTTTACCTATAGACTATTAAAATTAACATAAATAATTAACTCCAGCGGTAAAATGATTATTTAACTAGTAATATATTAAAAATAATAAAACATTATCTATTCCCCTTTAGGTTTATAAAACTAACAATTTTTCCTCAAGATTAAACTATCAAATCTTACATCCCCCCCTCGGGTTTAGGGTTTTTCTCCCTTCCCTTTTCTAGTGTTGAAACCGATGGCTTCACTCTCCCTCCCCTTTTCTAATGTATTCCTCCTCACAATGACTCATCTTTGTCATGGACAAAGGTGACATCTTCATCACCAGATGAAGACGAGTCACTATAGGGGGGAGCACACCAGAGATGAATCGAAAAAGGGGAGGGAGAGCAAAGTCGCTAGTTTCAACGCTAGAAAAGGGAAGGGAGAAACCTTAGGGGAGAAAATGTAAGTTTTAAAGTTTAATCATAGGGAAACTGTTAGTTTTCTAAACCTAGGGGAAAAATGAATAATATTTTATTATTTTTAATATATTACTAGTTAAATGATAATTTTATTCCTAGAGTTAACTAGTTCTGTTAATTTTAATAGTCTATGAGTGAGAGTTTGGATTTTCGATAGTTAGCAGGTGAGAGGGTTTGCATCAAACCTTGGTGGGAAATAGTCATTTGACTTTTGAAAAACATAACAATAAAACTATGTGTATCTATTTTGAGTATACATGAGACTGAATAATTTTGAATTAGAAAAAAAATAACATCTAATTATGTGACGACACATATAAGTGTATAATTGTTTATATATTTAAAGTATATATGTATAATATTACTTAAAATATAAATAATCTAAAATTATAAAATTATATTAATATTTTAAATAAACATATTAATATAAAAAGATGAAAATGAGGGCGGATATATCTTCCCATCCCTAGCCTCTCCGGTTGTGGAGGTATTTTTTTGTCCCTATTCCTCTCCTAATTTTTATCAAAGAACTGTATCCTCATTAAGGTAAAGGCATTGTAAAAACCCTAAAACTGAGTCGACATTGTCAATCTCTAAATTGCCATCCCTATGCTCTCTGCCTCTACCTAAAGGTTTGCACTTTTTGCCTTTTCTGATTTTAATAAACAGATAGCAGACTGTTGATTATCAAATTTTGTACAATAAAGTTATAATAATAAAAGATTTATTGGAATTGTGTGACCGTAAATAAAGCAATCTCATTTTACAATACCCAGCGGTAAGAAAGCAAGGAGGGCAGACTGCTGCTCCAATGAAAAATTAAAGGAAATAGAATCTGAAACTTTACTGCAAAAATAATATGGGCATTAAATTTTTTTTTGCAGATTTGACAATACAGCAAGTGGAGAGAAGAGTGGAATCTTAGCCAACTTCCCTTTTCAACTTTTGTTTGGTACTTGCCCCTTTCAACATCTCTCCTCAACTCTTCATTTGGAGGGACTTGAAGTTCAAAAAGAGCAAACAGAAGGAAGAAAGGTGACATCCATCAACAAGAAATAAAAAGAGATGCATGAAAGTTTCAAGAATTTTTGAAGGGTACAGCTGTGTGCCCAATAACTCCATTCATTAATATGTTATTTACCTGCACATTTAAATTAGTATTTAAGAATTAATTAATACTCGAATTCCAGCAAATCATAGTAATTAGTAAAAGAGAAAGAGATTACCATGTTCCCCAAACAACTTTCTTACGAAAGTAAGAAATATTATGAATAGAGCTACCCCTGCTAACAATCCAATTATAATCGCAAACGTCTTCTCTCCCTCGTTGCTATGTTTATCTGCAATTACTCCATAATTAATCAATAAATTAACGATTTTATTTAACTATATTATACAATTTTAATCCACCCTTTATGTAGTTAAGATGCTAACTTCATATCAATTTAATCTCATCTCTAACCTCTCATGGTAAAGTACTCATAAACAGTATTTATAAATATTATCCATAAATGATACAACATTTACTCGTATACTCTTAATTACTATTGATAAACAATATCACTTTTACATATTTACCCCACTTTTATTTATTTTTTATTTTTAAGAAAAATTTAAGTATTCTATTCTAATATTAAAAAAACTAGACGTTTCTTTATTCTAATATAAATTTGACGTAAATAAATCATTTCTAATACTAAGTAATATGCATAAACAATATTGCACTTACCTATCTATACCACCTATCTTTTTTTAGAAAAATTTAAGTATTTTGTCACAATATAAAAAACGAGATATTTTTTCGTATGAAAATTTGATGTAAATAATTTGTTCATATAGTTAAATTAGCTACAAAACAACAATAAAAAACCACAACTTAGAAATTAACAAAATATGATTCACAATTGCACAAAGAAATCTCATATTTTAAATTTCAAATCTTCAAACAAAATATCAAATATTATGATACAATGTTATTTACTTGAATTAAGGTGATTTTAATATAAGATTTCTTTGATTTTAAACTAATTTTTAGGCAAGAATATGGATAAAAGTAAGTTTGAGAGGTTCAAATTATAAAGTAAGAGATTTTGGTGAGACAGGTACCAAGTTGGGGTATTAATCATCTCAATTAACAATTTCTTTGTTAAACAATACATATATACCTATTTTGAATACATAAATAGGTAAGTGTTATCATGTGATCAAATATTATTTTATCTTTAATTCAAAATATTCAACCTTGTAATGATATATATCAAATATGTATTTATTTATATATTTAAAGCAAATACATATAATTTGATCAATTCTTCGTTGAATTAGAACGGCCAAGACTCTCCACTTCTAGGGTAAATGAAACCCCAAAAGAACATAAATGGAGCCAAGGATTTCACAAGTGGGAAGCGTGACTTACCACCGAAGGCCTTGAAGGCTGAATGGGCTTTTCCTGTAGAGTACCTGGCATAACACTTGCCCAGAAACATATCACCGTAATCCGCCGTACCACAATCATTTTTCAGCCGTCCGATCGCCGCCGACACACAATCTTGACATTGACCCAAACTCAAATCCCCTACACACTGCGCCACACCCTGGACCTCCCCTGACCCACCAGCTCTATACGGCCCACTAGCACTAGCCAGGCTCGCCATCACCGCATCTCTACGGCCCATAGCCTCCGGTTCATACCCAACGGACGGCCCACATTTCTTCAGCACCACAGTCTTATCCTCCACCCCCAAGAACGTCGTATTATCGTACTTGACATAACACCCCTGCAGTTGAAGTGCTCCACCGCACATTTGCTTGCACAACTCGCCCACTTGAGTCACAGCACGTGCCACGCAGGTGGCGCATTCGGGCATGGAGAGGTCGCCACGGCACTGGTAGAGGCCGTACACGACGTCCTGCTGGCTGGAGCCGAGGATGGTGAAGTTGTTGTAGGAGGAGTAGGTGGCTGAGTTGACAAGGGAAGTGAGGAGTGAATCGACGTTGAACTCGTAGGGTGAGTCAGGAGTGTACTTTTGCTGAGTGCAGCCTCCGAAAACGAAGGAATCCGTGGAATAGGAAGATGAAAGAATGGAGAGAGATAAGAGAGACAGAAGAAAGAAGAGAAGAAAACTTGCCCTTCTTGTTGTTGCCATGTTGGAGAGAGTCTTCTCACTAGAAGAGAGAGAGAGAGAAATACTAACGTGAGCTTAATATAAGCTAGAATTTGTAAGGACTGGCTGTTTTTTTTTTTTCTTTCTTTTTTTTAATTAATAAAAAGAATTATTATCTGAATTGCATCATGAATTTTCAGATAAATACGAGCATATTAAGTAAGTAAAATTTTAAATTTATTAAATAGAAAACTCTCTTATGTTTAAAAATTACCTTTTTATCACTCAATTTTTTTTATAACGAGATTTTCTTTCAAATCAAATTATCCTTTTAAAACTTAACAAACTATATTAAATATATAAAACTTTATATATAAATTTAACTTTATAATCACTGTATTCAATAAATAAAAAAATTTAATATTAAAATATTATAAAAAGAGATTAAAACTTATACCCATTTATGTATTAAACCTATTTATAACCTTATGACAGAAACATAGCTTCTGTAAAGTAGAATAAATGGAAGAGTGTAATGCTCCTTTCATTTCTTTTTAGAAATTTGCTTTTTCTGGGGAATATGGATAGCCAGGTAAAAAGTTAAGGTATGTAAATCTCGCTTCAGGAGTAATTTTCTTGGATTAACCCGACGGAAATTTAGTGCATAATTTAAGTAGAAAAGGTGTCATGACACAGAAAGAAAGAAAGGGAAAAAAGAAGAGTAGAAGGAAAAGTGTGGGGCACTCTCTTGTGATGACAACTTTTTAAAGATCCGTTGTATCGAGTAAACTAAAGCTTCGCAAATGTAACAGAAGTTTAATCCAAATTTTTTCTTCCAAATAATGCAAGTTGCTATAAATTAGATCAAAATAAACTAAACAAATGGTTCAAAAATGGTATTGGCATAGTGGCTTTTCTTTTCTTTACTGAAGAAAAAAATGTATAAATGGCATTGCCGTGGCTTGCCTCTGGTTTCATTTTTACTATTTACCATATATTACCGTAAAGTCACGATGCGTCATCATGATCAGATGTATATTTCTCAATTATTCATCTTCAATTGTTGATCAGATGTATGTATATACACAAACCATTATGTTGTATTAATAGTTAGGTTAGGAGAATAAGCTATTCCAATAAACATAACCATGGATTACGTTATACTTATAGACATCTTACTTTTATAATAAAATTGTAATTCCCTTTTTCTGCCAAATTAAATTGAAAATTATTAATATTAAAATATAAATCTCCATAAATTACACGCAAATTTGTTTTTCGTGAGATGGGATGGGATGATTGTGCCCTCATTCCAACTTCTTAATTATCTATAGGCCAAAGGACTATGTCCCACCCAAGTTTTAACCTCATCTTAATAGCATATATGTGATGTTTAAAAAACTTAAGTATCTATTTATGAGTTAACATCTGTTAGATATAAAGAAAAAATCATTATTTTATCATTAAACCTAAAAACCTTTAAAATTTATATAATTTTTTCTCTTAGTTTGAAAAACTAATAATTTTTTGCAAGATTAGGTTTTGAAAAATCATATTCCCCCTCTAGAATTTCTCTTTTCTTCTTCTGAAGCAACAAAGTTCCTTCTTCAGCTTACTTCCTCTTCCCACCCATCTTTTCCCTTTGTTGCCTTCATCATTGGTTGAAGAGCAAACATCGTTGTCATTGAAAACCTCATCGATTCGTCTTCAATTTGATTGATCGATGGGAAGAGGAAGCCTAAACCCTAAAAGCATTGAGCTACATTTCTGGTCTCAAGTAGAGAAATCGTCTCATTATCACTCAACAAAGACGATTTCTCGTCTTCATCAATTTGTCTGGAAAAAAGATGATTTGTCTTCATCTAAGCGAATATTTGTCTTCTCCAATGAGGATGAGACTAGAAGAAGGGAGAGAGCTGATCGATGGCTATCGGTTGCCAAAGAAGGAGAAGTTTGCCTGACAAATTAAAACCTTAGGGGGGATATGCAACTTTTCAAAGTTTAATTATAGGGAAAAATTATTAGTTTTCTAAACAAAATAGGGAAAATGTAGCTTTTTAAAATTTAATCATAGAGGAAAATTATTAATTTTATAAACTAAAGGAGAAAAATGATATAAATTTTTATGATTTGGTGATAAACAAGTATTTAAATTTTTATAACATTAAGAACATGCTTTTGATATTGAGTTAGGGGTTGTGCCTTTGGCCCTATCTATATAGCAGCAAGATATTGAAATTAATTTGTCTCTTAGGAGCGCAAGAACAAGAATGTCTAACGGCTCAGTGTTTTCTTTTTAATGCTTGATAACGGTGGCCAGCTTGGCATCCTATTGGCTTATTTATTTGATCTTAACATTATCAACAAAATAATAATAATAATAATCATTATTATTGGATCCGGGTTCATCCATGACAGGTCGACCCGACCCAATTCAATTAACTGTCAAAAGGTAGTTATTGGTGGTTATTATTAGCAGTTAGACTCTTATATAAAGTTCTAATTGCCTCCCAAAAAGTGAGAACGCCATTTTTACAGAGAATCATTCTCTACCCAACATACAAAAGCACAGATCTAGTCTCCTAATTGAAAAGCAATATGTGGGCAAATGGTGTTGTGAAAATAGACTAACGTCAACACCTCGTGTCGTATTCGAAGAAACTTTATCGAAAATTGAAATGGGTACGCAAATTCATATTTATAGATTTCACAGATTTTGATCCTGACATGTTTAATTATTTCCAACATTGGTATCAGAGCCTAGGATACGTATTTGTTATATTTTTCTGTGAATCGTATTGTGTATATTGTGAAAATTAAAATCTGCATGTTGAATTTCGTTGTCAAAATTCATTTTTGGACACGAATTTAATTCGACTAAAATTGCATGAAATTGGTGTTGGGAAACATGTTAGATGAATGATTGGAATGGTATTGCATGTTTTGAATTGAAAAACGACTCAAATTAATGCCGAAATCAATGCAAATTGACCCAAATCTGAGACCTAAGGCGTATTTTTCTTCCTCGCCGTTTCGACTGATTCCGGCACCATCGGCGTCGGAACTTGGAACGATAAACCTTAACATCGTCTGGGATACAAAAGCATTATGGTATAGTTGTCGGAAAATCACCGAAAGAAGGCCAATTAGAAGGACAACAAAATTAGGGTTCATCACGTGATTTCGGGTCGAAATTAGGTTGGAAAAACCCGATTACCCGACCCGATTAGTCAACTGGTCAACCTGTTTAGTCAACCAGGTCAACCCAACCTGGATCCTGACCCATGGGTAATCGGTCAACAGTCAAATAGTTGACCAATCAATGGTCAACATTTGACCACGCGTGATGACTTAGTTCCGACGCGTGAATTGAGTTGTCCGGCACGTGGCGACGCGTGACAACCTTATTTCAGCACGTGACGATACGTTTGACTCATTACAGGCGCATGAAGGTGCGTGCAAACATATATACGGCAACAACGTCGATTTGGCGCGTGAAGGATTGTATAAGATTATTGTGGTGCGTGAACACCCATTTCCAATGCGTCTTGGCATGTGAATTCTGTTTTTGAATCCTTGGAAGTTGTGTAGTGCTCATATCTGTATATGAGATGTGTTCTGTGGGTCTTATGGCGCATAATAACATGTAATATCTTATTCTGACTCTCGAAAACACATATTGGTGTTTTGAAATACATGTTTCTACTTCATACAAGTTTGTTGACTAGGGACCATCGCATTGCATGTCGAAACTATTAATACTTCATGGAATTCTCTTAATTGGAAAAAAAAGAATATCCATGCATGAATATGAGCCCCGTAATCTCTGATCTTATTCATAATGAGAATTTGAAACTTTTTGGGACTGAGTGGATACATTACAGCTTGCTATAGAGCGACGTTTAGTAATGCACGAGAGAATATCCATTAGTTTATCGTTATTCCCAAAACTAACGTAATACGAGATATTTAACCTAACGCAAATGTAATAGAGACTTTATCATGGATAAAGTGACTCAAAGATCAATACGGGTTGATGAAATAGTCCTAGTCAAAATAGATGATGCATTCGTTGTATCATATATATTAGTTAAGTGTGAGAATTCTGAGATTGATAGAATTTAATGAAATTCTCATCTAGAATTAATATTAGCGCAATTAGATTAAAGTTTAAAATGTCAAGCATTTGTGTCATGGAAGATGATTGGGAACATAATGAACTTTCGATTCTGTCTTATATGAGATATTTTGAAATTTTAATACGTAATTACGACAATTGATGTGTATTTGATTGCATTGATAGCATTATATCTGATAGATATGTCTCTGTGATCTAGTTAACCATAACATCTTAGAAAATGATAGCTAATTTGAATGAGAATGATACTAAATAGAGAGAATTAAGTCATGTGGGATTTGAAATGCACAATATCCTAGATGAGCAAAAGGCTTTGGAGGCCGTAGATCAGGTTAAGATAAAGTTATGGCTGACGAAGGGATAGAAACGCAAATGAGTGCCTTACACAAACGTGATGTGGTCGCATATCACGCATGTAAGAAGCAAGATCCACTTCGTGTGATATCTTGATTAGTTTCATGAATAACGATCTAGTATATGAGTACTAGTAATATTCAACTGTATATGCCATAAGTATGGTTTTAGTTTAAAAGTTTGGAGGAACTATAGTCTCCAAATAAAGACAGTTATTTATTGAATTTGATTGAATGTCAAATCTGATCATGAAACTAAGGTTAGCTACGCGTAACCTGATATATGAACGGTAGGTTCATTTAGAAAAATGATTTCTTCTCGATAGTGGGAGCGTATAAAGGTACATATGACCCACAATGAGGAAAAAAAGACTTTTGTTAATTATTCTAGCCACATAAAATTGGAGGACAAATGCCCTTGAGGTAGCTAAATTTAGTACTCATGCATACGTTGCAGAATCAACTTTTAAAAGTGAGTGGCTCAAGTCCTAATACAGGAAGGAGATCGTTTAATGCTCAAAGAATCGAAATGAAAGAGTGGCAAAAGTACTAGAAGAAGAGACGGAAACAATATGAGTAGTTGCAATAGAAGCAACAAGAATTATATCGCCTATGAATGAACAGAGCTGAAAATGATAGTCTTGTTCAACATAAAGTGATGAAACTTTGTTCTCTAGTACTATGATATTAACTGAGTATTATCCTACGTGGATTATGGACTCAGAAGCCACCGACCAAGTAGTTCATGATAGAAGATCTTTAGTAGATTTCTATTGAATTCTGAATAAAGTGAATTAGATATATGTAGGCAACAACACAAAGGTTGTAGTAAGAGGAATAGACACGAGCAAATAAGTTTTGCAGATAATCGAATCATATACCTACACAAAATCTAATATGCTCAAATATTCAACAAATCTTGATCAAAGTACTTGTTCTTCTTAAATTAGGATATAATTTGAATTTCTCTGGGTGTTTTATTGAAATGTGATATAATTGTTTTCTATAGATTTGGTTTGTTAGTTGAATGGTTATATGGTGTTTGTCACCTTACATTTTTGATAATGTTAAGTTTTTCATTATTTGTTTCTCTTATGTGTATGAAAATGAATGCAAATATATGACATGTTACATTAGGGCATGTTAGCCAAGATGGGTTGAATAAATTGGCCTATGAAAGTTTATTAGGAACTTTCACATAAATAGAATTGTCCATATGTGAGCATTGTCTAGCTGGAAAAACTTCTAGAAAACCATTCGACAAAGCTGTATGAGTTTGACTTCCTTTGCAATCTATATACTTAGGTATATATTTTCCTATGAATGTAAAGTTTGAGAATGTATCTCATATTTCATTACTAGTGATGATAACAATGCTCGATTCAGTCTTGTCTACTTGATCTCCCATAAGTCAGAAGCAGTAGACTGCTTTAGACACTATATATAATTGAGGTTGAGAATTAATTAAACAAAATAGATAAGAGTTTTATGAACTCATCGAGGTCTTGAGCATTTGTACCAAAAGTTCAAGGAACTGAGTAATGAAAGAAATAGTATGGTAAATAGTAATTCCAAAACTTCGCAATAACCAGTGTAGTGAAGAAGAGTAATTGAACTCTATTGGAAATGGTTAAGTCAATAAAAGCGCAAACAAAACGTCAAATCACTTTGTGATGATATGATATTTATTGTTGCTAGAGAACTTAACCGATTGTCTACTAATCCATTTACTTCCACTCCCTATGAGTTATGGTCAGATAGAAAATCTGAGTTAATTAATTGCAACCTTAGTGGTTAGCAATATCAATCCATAACTTTTCCCATAAGTTTGAATAATTGGGACTGAGAAGAAATGAATGTATTTTTATCAAATACACTGAACACTCCAAAGGTATGTGTTCATTAGGGAGGATTCCACTGGAAGATTAACTGAACTTGTATTAGAGATATTACATTCATAGAGGATATTTTTCTTAATAGGGATGATGTTGATAAAAGGTTTCCTCTGAATGAGATGAGAAAAGAATGAGGATGGGCATATCTTAATGACCATTGGTTGAGTCCTAAGATATAAGACTTATACTTGTTCTAAATAATGAAAGCAAATGCGATTAAACTCTAACCTATTTCGGATAGTGGGAGTAATGATCTTCGACTGTTTGTTTTGTTCATCTCACTCTAGTGGGAGCATTGAGATTAAGTTTTTATCTATTTTGGATAGTGAAAGCATTAATTCTCAATTGCATTGGAGTGGACATCCAAAAGTATTCAAGTGACATTTTTAAAGTGAAAACAAGGTTTTCATAACCACTTCCCAAGATGATGAAGAACCTGAAATAAATGTCCAATCCTTTGATAGGAAAATTTTGAAATGTATTGGAAGAAGATATGAAATACAAAGAAAACAAACCAATTCTAGGTTTTGGTTGACTTATCGCTAGATCAAAAATTCATTGGGAATGAATGAGTTTCCTGAATTAGTCGTAAGGCGGATGACTCAATAAATATATACAATTTCGCTTAATAGCGAAAAACTATACCCAATGAGAAGGTATAGATTGTGTAGAAAGATATTTTTCTTTATTTATGAGATTTACTTCAGTATATTTGATTCTAGCGGTAATAACACATTTAAATTTAGAATTACACCTGATGAATGTTAAGACAATTTTTCTTAGTGAAAAACTTGACAAAGAAATCTGTATGAAATGAGATATAGATCTCATTGTTATAGGTCTGAAACGAAAAGAGTGCGAGCTTCAAAGATATTGATTGACCTAAAACTGTCATCTAGATACTAGTACTTGAACTTTGAAATGATTAATCAAGACCATCATGTCTATGTGACAAAGTCTGATGAGAAATTTGGAATTCTATCAATGTGTATGATAATGCATAAATAGCTAGAAATGAATTGAAGTAAGTGATAATCATCAAAGGATGGTTGTCCATATTTTTTACTTGCAGGATGTGGGAAAACAGCATACAGATTGTGAATTTATATTTAAAGGAATTGTTCAAAGAAACTTTTGACTCTGTCATAAGAATATAATATTCAAAAGATTTTAGAACAATCCAATATGGTATACTATGAACTCGTTGATATTCCTGTGTCAAATGACGAATTATTGAGCCAAAAACTTAAGATAGAAGCAGAGAAATATCAAAAGTTATCTATTCAGATGCCAGTAGCTGTATTATGTATGCTATGACGCGTACATGCCCAAATATTTATTTTGATTAGGCTAGTTAGTCGATATAGTAAATGTTGAAAAAAGCATTGAAAGGTTGTATGTAGAATTTTGATATTTTTAAGGCTCTGTAGATGATTAATTATATGATTAAGGATCGAACTTGCGTTTGATTGGCTATTGAGATACCAGTTGGGGAAGTGTTTTTTAAACCAACGCAAATTAATTTACGGCTAAGTTTTCTTACTCCAAAAGGGCCCATATCTTGGAGTGATAAAAAACAGAGATGCATAGCCGTATCCACATCGGAAGCCTAGTATATAGCCTGTTCAGTAAATGTGCAAAAAACTATTTGGTTGAGAAGATTCTTCATGAATCTGAGTAAACAGAACAATATTGTCGAAGCAATGGTTGTCTGCTGAAATGAAAGATCCTGAATTTTTATAAGATAACCAAACGTATCAACACTAGACACAACGTAATAAGACACTCCATTTCCAAGAGGGAAATGAACGTACAATATAATTCTTCGCATTGTATAGTCACTGATCCTTTGACTGAGATTCTTCCAAGAAAAGTATATCTTGCACATGTTAAATTTCTTAGATTGCATAGACAATGATTGATGAATGTTGAGCTTATATATTGTACTGATGACACAACGTCGAATACCATGAATTTAAGTTCATTTTATGTTTTGAACTTCTGTCCCGAAATTCTTAGGTTTTCACTACATACACATTGTTATTAGTTCAACAAGATTGTAATGTCACACAAGTTAGAGATTGACTCACTCACACGAGCAATCGTCTTTGGCGCTGAGAGAGCGAGCAAAGATGAGACATTATTCTTGAGAAATGTGATGCTAAGAGAGCATACCAATGGGAGACAAAATTTATCAAGAAAAGATTTATTGAAATAAAAAATGTCGCCTTGATAATTGATCAAGATGAGGTTATGAATAGATACATTTGAAAATGACCGATTTGGATTCCCCACGTCCAAATAACTTGTGAATGTCAGATGTGAGTTCTTAATATAAATAAATACCTGCAAGTGTGAAGATGATTAAGAACTCAGGTTAGGCGCAAAGTGTAGCGACTGAACTAAGATCTGTACAGTGTTGTGAATGACATTTGAGAAAATACACACTGTAGCACATGATTCATACCATATGTGTATAAATAAGACGACCAATTAAAGTAGTGGAATGATGAATCCCTGCTTCTTCACTGTGTGAGACTTTATGAGGATTACCTCATATTGGTACCCTTTGACTCTTTACTGTTGTTCGATATTTACTCTTGGTATTGCTATCTTAGCTTAGAACCTATGGCCACGCATGATTCGGTCTATGGAATATGACTAGAAAAGCAGTTAAGTTTAAATTAAAAATTTCGAATAGAAGAGGAAGACTTATATATTATGTGTGTCCATTGGTCGGCCGATCATGTCACTCGTATAGAGATTGGACTTGATTATGGATACATAGGAAAATAACACAATGAAAAATTAGAGATTAAAGGGAGCTAGTGTTATCGAGTAAGTCTGAGGTGTTGTGAGCTTAACGCTTTATTTTTGTTTTATTCGAGTTGAAACGGCTATACTATTCCTAACAGATGCATAATATTTAGCTCCCAAGTGTAGGTTGCTCGCGAGGTCGCACGACACATTTGCAAGTATGAAACGTACTGCTATATGGGATTTTTGTGGCTAAGCATTTGGTTTGGCTCTTCCATCATATGTGAGTGGGAGATATTGGATCCAAGTTCACCCATAATGGGTCGACCCAACCTGATTTGATTAACTGTCAAAGGGCAGTTATTGGTGGTTATTATTAGCAGTTGAACTCTTATATAAAGTCCTAACTGCCTCCTAAAAAGTGAGAACGCCATTTTTAAAGAGAATCATTCTCTACCCAACATACAAAAGCACAGATCCAGTGTCCTAATTGAAAAGCAATACATGAGTAAATTGTGTCATGTAGACCTGGCCATGGCCGGTTTGGCCCGTGAACGAGACCGAAATCAGCTTGGATAAAACCGGAACCAAAACCGGTAAACCCAGAACCGGCCTGAATCGAAATCAAATTTAGCGGTTCGATTTTGGTTCACCTAATTTTGAATCGTGAAACCATCGGCTCACACCTGGTTTATAAACCGACGGTTCACTGTGCTGAACCGAAAAATTTTGAATTTTTTTTGAATTTTTTTAAATTTATTAAAGACCCAACGGTTCCATGCGCAAGGAACTGTTGGCTTTGAAAAGAAAATTGTAGGGGACCAACGGTCTCCCGCAATTTTTAAAATAGCATTTCACCCCTTTATTTTTTAATTTTTTTCCAAAAAAAAAATTTCTTATATATATACCCATTCAAATTTCAATCTCTCTACTCTCTCACTCAATCCTTCAAACTCTCATTCTCATTCTTTCAATTCTCTCAATCTTTCAATTCAATCAAATTCTCTTAAATTTAATTAAATTCTTTCTTAATTTTTTATTAATTCCAATTTCTATTTTTATTATACAATTCATAATTAATTATAGAATTTATTTCTATAATTAATTTTATTTATTATTTTTTTATTATCTTTCATAATTAATCATATAATTTATTTATATAATTAATTTTATTTATTATCAAAAAATGGCAAGTAGTGAAAATTCTTCCAGTAATAGGAGATTTGGTCAATATTCACATATATCAAATGTGAATGAAAATCAATTTATAGATGATTTTTCAACACAAAAAAGTGAAAGTCAATATGTAGAGGTGGAGCAACAACAACAACATCAACAATAGATGGAAATGGAACAACACTCTCAAAAAATTTCTACATCCGATATTTTCAAGATTCATTTCAAGAAAATACAAAAGGAATATGGTAATTTCGATGTTGCTTGTAATTATTGTAGACAAATTTATAAATTCAAACAAGGAGGTAGATACGGGACGTTCAAAAGGCACTTGGAGTCAAAGCATCCGAAAAAAATTGGGCAAAGCCGAGGCCAAACACAAATAACCTGATATGGTTCTACACACAAATCTTTATTTATGTATAGTGATAATAAAAGTAAAGAAAAATTTATAAAAATGGTAGCAATAGATCATTTAGCATTTGGTTTTGATGAAAATTTAGGTTTTAATAATTATTGTAAAACTACATTAAATCCTGCACATAAAACTATTTTAAAAAACACATTAAAAAGAACATTATTTAGTTTATATAAAAAACAAAAAAGAGAATTAATTCAATTTTTTACAAATTTTAATGGGCGCGTATCTATATATAGTAATATTTGAAGTGATCATTGTCCAGTTCACTTTTATATGGATATAACTTGTCATTGGATAGATGTCAATTTTCTATTACAAAAAAGAATTTTAGCATTTAGGGTGTTTGATGACCGACATATGGCCGATAATATTTATAGAATAATTAAAAGAATATTAGAAGAATCTAAATTACTTTATAAAATTTTTTCAATTTCATTTGATAATGCACGTTCAAATATTGCCTCAATAAATGATTTAATTAATATTTGCAAACCTAATTTAGGTGGTAGATTTTTTCATATTAGATGTGCATGTCATGTATTAAATTTATATGTACAAGATAGTTTATATTGTCTTAATAATTATATTAGTCCAATAAAAACAGCAATTTCATTTTTATGGACGCATCCCCAAATTATGAAAGAATGAGGTAAATTTTATAAACAACATAATAAAATACCAAAAAGATTTCCTAAAGACGTGTCGACTCGTTAGAATTCAACATATAAATTACTCAACGAGTCTTTTGATTATAGGGATTTATTATGCTCATTTATTTCACAGCATGTGCCACAAGTTACATTATATCCTCAACATTGAGATATTTGTAAAATAATTTTAAATGTATTAAGAAATTTTAATAATGCAACTTATACTTTAAGTGGGGTTTATTATCCCACTTCTCATTTGTTTTTAAATGAAGCTGTTAATATTATTGGGGCTTTACAAGAAGCCGAACAAGATATTATTCTACAAGAAGCTATTTTTTTAATAAAAACAAAATGGTTAAGTTACTATAAAACAATTCTAGAACTTTTTCTTGTTACATGTTTTTTTTATCCTAAATTTAAATTATATGGTGTCACAGATTATTTGATATTATATTATGAATGTTTGCAATTAGATTGTGAGGATGAAGTTAATATTCCATTAACTATAACTAACATTATGAATTTAATTAAAGAAATTTATATTGAATATTCATTAATTTATGGTAACCAAGGTGGTTATTCTTCCTCTCTACCACTTATTGCTCCATCATCAACCCAAAATATAAGTTATGGTGATCGTATTATGATACAAAAGGGCAAAAGACCAAGAGGAACATTAGGCTCCACCTCGGAGCTTGATATTTATTTAACTACTATTTTTAAGTTTAGTAACAGCAATATAAGTAAAAACTTTCCAGTTCTAGAATGGTGGAGTCAACATGCATAAACTTTTCCAACATTAGCAGTTATTGCTAAACAAGTTCTAGCAGCACCAGTATCAACTGTCGTAGTAGAATAAGCTTTTAGTCAAGGGAGTAATATATTGGATGAGAGGCGATCAAGTTTGGCTCCCGAATCTATTGAAGCCTAAGTATGCGTGGACGATTGGACAAGAGCCGAATTACGCCAATAAGAAATAAAAGTGGACTTCAATGAAGAATCGTTTGATTTAACTACGGATAATTCGATGACGGGAAATAATACTCAAGATAGTGGAAGTGAATGATAAGGTAAGGGGGTACTATCAGTTATTAGATATGTAAAGGTAAGAGAACTACGTAGGCTTTGATTCTTCTAAACCCCAAGAAGATATGTAGGAAGCTTAATTGAAAAATTAAGTTCAAGCCTTTCTTTTAATTTTCAATTATTGTAATTAAAAATTTAAAAATTAAATCAAGATCATGTATTAGAATTGACGGTTCAATGTCGGTTTCGAAACGAAACCATCGGTTCCAAACCGGTTACGAACCAACCTATTATGGTTTCGATTCAGAGTCCTTATTTTTTCGAACCGAAACCACTGGTTCATGAACCGTGGCCAGGACTAGTGTTGTGGAAATAGACTAATGTCAGCACCTCGTGTCGTATTCAAAGAAACTTCATCGAAAATTGAAATGGGTACGCAAATTCATATTTACAGATTTCACAGATTTTGATCCTGATATGTTTAATTATTTCAAACAACAATAATAATAATAATAATGTATTTATAAATTAATCATCCAATCCCATTGGCTAACCCTCTCGCCACGCAAATTCACGTGGTGGCTAGGATGCCTCCAAACTCAATTTTTTGAAAGAATCCGATTTATCAAAAATTAAATGTATATATGCTCTAACATAAAAATTTTAACAAAGTTCATATAAAGATGAACTAATAAAGGATTCAACTCATTCATGCAAATGTTCAAAACCAAAACCCTAAATTTAAAAACATAATCTTCATCTAATCGTTTAAATCTTTATATTAAAATATATAAAGTATAACAAAGAATGATTGACTAACCTTTTGTGTCATTTTTGTCATCTGAAAACTGAAGAAAATTGCAAATGGAATTCATTGAAGGTCAACTGCAACATGAATAATTTTGTGCAATTTTTGCTTTAGGTTATGAAATGGGCATTTTGGTTATTACATATTAATTGGGTATATTGGTTTAATGTTGATAAATTTGGTAATTATGTTTTTGACATATAAATTTTAGGTATTTGAATTAATATCTGCAAAATAAATAATGCATTTATTAAGGCCAAAAGGTTATTTTTCACTTAAGTTTTAGCTCAATCTTAAAAACACACCCATGATAATTCAAAAACTTATACATCCACTTATGAATTAATTGTTGTAAAAAATTTTAAGGGAAATTATATTAAATGGCCAAATTACCCCTCCATTAAGCAAAAATGCCCTAAACTTTTTTTAAAATATCAAAATTACCGTTTATCACATCTATATAGCCCTCTCACTCACTCTTATTATACACACTTCTCATATCACTCAAACACTTACTCTCATTCTCATTTTTACTCAATATCAATTAGTATGGGTTTGTTCGGACGGAAGAAGTTCATATTTCTGAATTTGAATTAAAAAAAAATTCGTGAAAAAAAGGTATTTATATGAATCTTAACCTAAAAACTTAATTTTATTTGTTAAATCTAGTTTATATGTCACGTAAAAGGGGTACTTGAATATTAGATAATAATATAGGGGTTAAATGCAATGTTAGAGAAATATGAAGGGTATTTTGATATTATATAATATATAAAGGATTTAAATAACATGTTAAGAATACATAGGTATATTTTGATACAAGACAACATACAAGGGTGTTAAATGAAGTGTTAGATAATTATGGAGGTCAAAAATTGTTATAAAAATATGAGGGGTATTTTGATATTAAACATTGTAAAAGCATTATAAATGAAATTTTAGGAATAGATAGATGTATTTTGATATGAGACAACATACAAGGGTGGTAAATGCAATGTTAGATAATTATAGGGGGTAAAAAAATATTAAAAAAATATAGGGGTATTTTGATATTACATAATACATGAAAGACTTAAACAATATGTTAAGAATAGATAGATGTTTTTTGATACAAGAGAACATAAAATGGTGTTAAATAAAAGGCTAGATAATTATAAGAGGTTAAATAAAATGTTAAGAAAAACATGGGGTATTTTGATATTTTATAATATATAAAGGATTTAAAAACATGTTAAGAATGAATAGATGTATTTTGATAATAGGAAATATACGAGGATATTAAATAAAATATTAGATAAGTATGAGGGGCTAAAAAAATGTTAAAAAATATATGAAGTATTTTGATATTAAATATTGTAAGAACACTTTAAATGAAATATTAAGAATAGATAAATACATTTTGATACAAGGTAACATAAAAGTTTGTTAAACAAATTGTTAGATAATTATAGGGGGTTAAATAAAATATTAAGAAAATATAGAGGGTATTTTAATATTAAACATTGTAAGAACATTTTTAATGAAATATTAAGAATAGATAGATATATTTTGATACAAGATATTATACAAGGGTGTTAAATAAAATATTAGATAATTATAGGGGGTTAAATAAAATATTAAAAAAATATATGAGGTATTTTGATATTAAACATTGTAAAAACGTTTAAATGGAATGTTAAGAATATATAGATGCATTTTGATATAAGATAACATACGAGAGTGTTACATAAATTGTTTAAAATCATAGGGGGTTAAATAAAATATTAAAAAAATATGAGGGGTTTTTTGTATTAATAATTGTAAGATTGTTTTACATAATTATTACAGATTTTTTGTTATAAAAGATTAATTTTTTTCCAAAAACCTATCATTGCAGGATTGATAATTAAAATAGATGGTTATACATCGGTTCTTTACTAAGGAGAATGGATTCAAGGTAGCGACAACACAATGAAATATGTTGGAGGATCCAAACAATTGATTAAAATTCCTTATAGAACAACATTTGAGGAATTTATTGAGCTTTCGAAGAAGTTTTGTGGTATTGATCCAATGAAGCCAAGAAAAATTGAGTTCGATTGCCCCGTACAGATCCAAAATGATGAAGATGTCTAGGATCTTATTGATATGTCTTAGTACTTACAAGCATATATTCTTGTTTTTATTATATGTACCCCAATTGAATGATAGAAAGAAGAAGATGAAAATGAAAATGAAGAAGAAATTAGTGGGGTGAAAAAAGAATATAGTTTGGAAAACTTAATTGATTTCAGTAATGACCCATTGTACATTGCAAACTCATGGGCTTATGGAGAAAAAGATAAGGTTCCCCACTGGGGTGACTTTGATAGAAATGATATGTCCGATATTCCTTTTGAAAAGGTAGAACCCGAGTATATGCCACATGTTATCGAGGGTATGGATAGTTTGCAGGTTGAAAATCCTATTTCAGGTGGTGGAAATTATTCTGGATCATTTTTTGACAATGTCCCTACTGATCTGTTTAGATGGCTTCCTAATTTTCCTCCACAGCCATCAACATCATCAAGTGGTACCAGATCGATCCGAGAAGAAAATAGTGTAAAAATTGGTGATATTTTTTATAATAAAGTTCAATTAAAAGATGTAAAGCAATTTGCCTTATTTAAAGGATTTCAATTCATGGTCAACAAGTCTGACATGGTGCATTAGGAAGTGTAAGGCTGAAAATTGTGAGTGGTATATACATGCAAACAACTCCAAAGTCAATGAAGTGTTTCAAATCAATCAAATGAATTATACCCACACATATTTAGTTGATCAAATCATGTCACATCATAGACAAGCTGGGGTATGAGCTTTAGGTCAATTAATAAGATCAAAGTTTGTGTTGATTAATCGAATTTATCGGCCTAAGGAAATAATTATGGACATCGTCAACCGAAGGAATCATTTTATATTCATAGGCGTGGCGGACAAAAAATTGGGCTATAAATTCATTGAGGGGCTCACCGAAGGAATCATTTATGCTCTTACCAGATTATTGCTACAATTTATAGTGTACTAATCTGGACACCGTTACTACTATTGAAATGGACAATGACCATCGATTTAAGAATTTTTTCATGGCATTAAGATGTTTCATTCGTGCATTCAGAGAATATCTCTGATCTGTTATTTGCAATGACACTACTTTCCTTAAAGGTCGATCTCTTGGGCATTTATTCATTGGCAATAACCAGTATATCCCATTGGTTTCGGTGTCAGTAAAAAAGAAGATCACGACACGTGGTGTTGGTTTCTCAAGAAGATTAAAGAATGCATCTATGACCTCTCCGAGCTGGCGATAATCTCAGATCGACATCATACTATATACTCTACAATGACTGATGTCTTTCCAGATGTTCACTATAGATGTTGTTGTCATCATCTTTTGTATAACATGTGAGCAAAGTATAAACGAGACTCAAAGGTAAAGTGTTTAAACAAGTATTAAAATTTTGAAATGTTTATCTTTTTCACACATTTTGATTATAAAGTTTTCATATTTTTTACCACCATGTAGGTTGCGGGTACATATTAGAAAGCTGCAAAATCATACACAAAAATATAATTTGAGGCGATGATGCAATCTCTTGATTCATGAACCCTCCAACTAGAGCTTATCTACGTGAAGTCAGATTTGAGCGTTGGAGTCGAGCACACTTTTCAAGGCATTGATACAATATCATGACAACTAATATTGTAGAGTCATTTAACGCCCTTGTCAGACATGCATGGGGCCTGCTTATAACAATGCTCGTCGAGTTTATTCGTGTTACTATACAACGATGGTTTTACGAGAGGAGAAACCATGCAAATAAGGATCCAATCGTTAATAATTAAAAAATTTTAATCATGTACTTTTTCTCCCTTAGTTTTGGTTATTAACAAATGTGTTGTTAATATTTTTTCAAATTACAGATGAATGCTCTAATTTTATCACCCCTTGGACGGAGGAGAAGATTAGTAGTCGTCTATCGAAGTCTCCACGCTTGGAGGTTCAGCCAATTACACCTACTCAGTATCAGGTTGTTAGTTTTGGTGGATACATTGGTATTGTGGACTTCGATGAAATATCTTGTATGTGTAGAAAGTTTCAACTTTCATGTATTTCGTGCAAGCATGTCATTGTCGTTGCATGACACATGAGGCTCACAAATAATGTTAATGCATGGGTTCATCCATTCTTTCGCACTAAATTCTAATGTGTAATATATCAGGAATCTGTCAATCTTCTTGGAAACCAATCAGAATGGTTGCACTCACTAGAAGAAATAGTTATTCTGCCCCTCGTCCTCGATAGTCGTCATTCGGGTTACCCTTCCAATAGAAATCGATGTCCTTCACAAGGAGAAAATATTACACCCAGGATTTGCAATCGTTGCCATAAACCAAGACATGTACGAATGCAATGTAAAAGCCTAGCACCCGTCTCGAGCTCCGCCCCGTAGTGTTCATCTAGAAAAGGCAAAGGGTCGAGATTTTGACAAACTTATATTTAGTTTTTGTTAGTTATATGATTCATCATTGTTGTACTTCAATAATATGTAACCGATATATTTTCATTATTGTTTCGAATGTGTAATTGTATTCACATGTAATGTAATAACTTTAGCGTAAATAATTTCTTCATTTCATATTTGTTGGAATAAGCTATTTGAGTATTTCTTTACTTCCGTGACAAGATTATTTAAAAAATAAAATCAAATATATATCCGTATATAATGATAGATAACATACATTGTACACATATGTATATACAATAAATATATATATAAGAACGTATGAAGAACGATAAATAAATGATGAACTAACTAAATATACACTCGGGATCTATTTGATACAGTGGAAATACAACTACGACGCTAAACATCGACGCATAGAGGTAGACAACTCTCGAGGAAAATCGACACTCTATAACAATGTCAAACACTCAAAAAAACTTAATATAAACACGCCACAATCACCGGAGCCTTCCCCCTACTGAGGGACATCCGCTGCTCGATGTAAGACAAGGGGATCACGTCGTGGAGTCTGCCCAAAAGCAGTCCAAAAACTCATCGCCTCTAATGATGCAGGTATGAAAGTCGTGCATGATCGCATCTGTCACTCGAGAGATCCCATATTCTCTGAGTATGATACCTTCAAATCGTCCACTGTAATCGACCACTCACGAAAATCTAGAACTCCGACCACCCAATGTAAACCTATAAACAATGACAAATTAAAGTTAATTATAAAATAATTCAATGTAAAATGTAATGAAAATTCGTAAGACATTCATAAAAAAAAAATATGTAAACAAATGTAATAATGAAAAAAAAACATAGAAAGATGAAAAATAGAAAACAATCAAAAAAGAAATGACAAAATCTAAAAAATAAGATTTCATTATCTTAAAACGGTGAAAATAAAAAAACGAAATTGAAATTCGAATTCTGTACATTGAAATACCCTAGAATATCAACAATTGAAAAATCATTCAGAAATCTGAAAAATACAAGTCAATATATTTTAAAACTATGAAAATCAAAAAAATGAAAGTAAAATTCGAATTCTATATGTTGAAATTCCCTAGAATGACACATGCTGAAAAATTATTCGAAAATCCTCAAAATACGAGTCAATATATCTTAAAATCGTGAAATTCAAAAAAAAGGAAGTCAAATTCGAATTTTAAATGTTGAAATACCCTAGAATGTCAACAATTAAAAATCGTTCGAAAATCTTCAAAATACGAGTCGATATATCTTAAAACGATGAAATTCGAAAAAATGAAACTGAAATTTGAATTTTAAACGTTGAAATATCCTAAAAGGTCAATAATCGAAAAGTCATTCTAAAATCTGAAAAATACGAGTTGATATATCTTGAAAGGGCAAAAATAAAAAAAAACAGAACTGAAATTCGAATTCTATACTTTGAAATACCCTAGAATGTCAGTAATCGAAAAATCGTTCAGAAATTTTCAAAATAAGAGTCGATATATCCTAAAATGGTGAAATTCGAAAAAACAAAATTGAAATTCGAATTCTAAACGTTGAAATACCCTAGAATGTCAACAATCAAAAAATTATTCGAAAATTTGGAAAATACGAGTCAATATATCCTAAAACGGTAAAATTCAAAAAAAAGAAAATGAAATTCAAATTCTGTACGTTGAAATACTTTAGAATGTTAACAATCAAAAAATCATTCCGAAATCTAGAAAATACGAGTCGATATATCATAAAATAGCGAAATTCACAAAAACGAAACTGAAATTCGAATTTTATACATTGAAATATCATAAAATGTGAACAATCGAAAAATCACTAGAAATCTGAAAAAGAAAAGTCAATTTATCCTAAAACGATGAAAATCGAAAAAACGGAATTGAAATTCGAACTCTATAAGTTGAAATAAGTTAGAATATCACCAATAAAAAAATCATTCAGAAATC
This sequence comes from Mangifera indica, assembly GCF_011075055.1. Lineage (NCBI taxonomy): Eukaryota > Viridiplantae > Streptophyta > Magnoliopsida > Sapindales > Anacardiaceae > Mangifera > Mangifera indica. The sequence goes on along the minus strand of NC_058151.1, from coordinate 10,293,692 downwards.
TGAAAAATGCGAGTCGATATATCATAAAATGGTAAAATTTGAAAAAATAAAACTGAAATTCAAAAATATTGAGCTAAAATTATGTTATTACATCGTAAAATGTGTCCAAAAAACACAAAAATCAAAAAACTAAGTGTCAAATTCAAAAACTACTTATCGAAAAACCCTTAAACAGAAAAAACAGATATAAAATTCGAAAACCATAAGTCAAGAAAACCTAGATATAAAAAATATCAATTTACCCCCTGAGAATTTCTACTACAAAGTGGTCCAATATTTATCCCTTGCTCCCTCAAAAATTTTCTAATCTCTTAGCACCACTGCAATTTCAAAAAAGTAAAATTTCCCCCGAACCCACGGTATTAGCCCACTATTACAGGACAAATTTTAGAAACACCCCCGTGGACTAACCGCTCTCCGCTAGCTCCCTAATGTTTTGAAAACGCTACTTAACCCTCTAACCCACGGTCAATCTCTCCTGACCGTGGGATACACTGTTTCCACGGTCGGACTACCGATCTCTTCAAACCCATCTTTTGACCAAAAATTCGTCGTTTCGGCCTTCAATTTCAACACAAATCAAATTTACATAAATTATAATATAAAACCCCTCAAGAAATTCAACGAAAACAACCAAGAATCAAAACATTTTAAGCATTGTTCAAAATCGAAACCCAAAAGTTTCAAACCGTAAAATCTCATCAAATCTCAATAATATGAACAATAACTTAATTCAAACAAGAGTAGGGAAGATATACTAACCTTCATTGCCATTTTCAGTCATCGAAAAACATGAAAATCACCGAAAATCTCTTCGCCTGTGGGATGACCGTGGAGAGGATAATTTCTTTGAATTCGCACAGTGCTACCGTGGGAAAATAAGGAAATTTCTTTGTTTATATATAGGGGCAGTTTGGTCATTTCACAAAAATGGTGCATTTTTGCTTAAACTGATTGTTTTAGGCAATTTTCTTAGACCCCCTTAATTTTGGTCATTTAATATAATTTCTCAATTTTTAATTAGAGGCAAAGGTAAAATTATCATTTTATCACTAAACCTTAAAAATTTATATCATTCTCCTCCCCCAAATTTTAAAAACTAACACTATAACCTCATTTTCAAAGTTTGAAAGGTAATATTTTTCCCCCTAAACCTAAGGTTTATTTTCTTCTCTTCTTCGGCCACCGATGACGACGCTTTCAACCTTCTCACCTCCTGGTTGGCTCTCTCCAATGCGATTCTTCTAGAATCAATGAAGACACGTTGATTGAGAATTGATAAAGATGCATCGATTCTAAAAGAATCACGCGAAAGAGAGCCAGTTGGGAGATGAGAAGGTTAAAAATGTCGTCACTGATGGCCTGAGAGGGAAAGAAAATAAATCTTAGGTTTGGGGGAGGGGGGAATATATTACATTTCAAAGTTAGAAAAATAATAAATTATATATTTTTTTAATGTTATTAGTAAAATAATGATTTTATTATTGTCTCTAGTAAAATGATGATTTTATTATTGTCTCTAGTAAAAAATTTTAATAGCAGTTGATCTATGAGTGAGTGTTTAGATTTTTAAACTATCACAAGTGTATTTTTTAAATTGAGTTAAAATTTGGATAGAAAATAATCTTTTAACCCATTTATTAATTAATCATCCCATTGGCTAAAATAATCATGAGTACACAATTTGTCATTATTTTTATTTCAAGTTTTCAACTGGGCTCGCATTTTGTACGTATGAGAAGATATTAAAAGAGAAAAATCTTGTGAAAACCCCATATCATATCGAATCTTTAAATGTTATGTATATTTCAATTTATAATTAATTGATAAAGGATTGCACTTATGATTTTAAATAAAATCATTCCAATAAAAATTTTCAGTCACCTGGATTTATAGAAGTTTTATGGTGAAGAAATGGCCATCAAACTACCCTAAAGCCCAGCTCTAAAGACCCAAATGGATTCTGGCCCAGTCTTGGCTCGTTTCAACTTTTACACGATTCTTAAATAAAATATTTTTAATGTATTTAATAATGAACAGCAAATTAATCTTACAAATCGAGTTGGATTCAGGCTCGCTGAGCTAGAATTCAAGCTTCTCAAACTAATATCATAATTTAATAAAAAATTATTATAACGATATTATTTTGATATGTATTAATTAATAAAAAATTATTTTAAAAAGTTATTTTAATTAATTTATATTGAAACCCTTTATGCTTACAAGTTCAACAAATTAAATAACTTTTAATTTGAAATTAAGAATATTAAATTCTTAAACATAACTCAAATTAAAATTCGGTTGAATTAAATTTATTCCAACCTTATTTGAATTGAATTTATTTTCCAGCATGAATAAACCCTATTCAAACGCCTACGTTCGTGTATATAGACCCTTTGAAAATAAACACAAAATTCCAGAAGATGGGTTAAAATATAACCGACATCTAGCCGTCCATTTGAGAAAAACGAAGTAATTTTGTCAAAGTAGTCCATCAAGTTTTGTAAGAATACCCCGACAACAATTGAATTATTTTTAACAAACTGAAAATGTCAAACGAAGATGTAATTCGGCTGCCTCATAATTCTCTTAAATGCAAATCTTAGGGTTGTAGTTCAACTACTTCTATTATGGTTGACCTAATTTTTTATTATTTTCAGCCTCAATTTGGCAAGTTTCCTGGTTTATATTTATTAATCATGAACCTCATCAATATATTAGTTAAATTATTTTTATAATAATAAAATTATACGTGTGTATATATATATAATATATAATTTAGATATATAAATAATATATTATTATATAATTGAATGATTTTAAATTAAAAATAACGTAAAATCTAATCGTATGATGTTACATTATTTATATTATCAAATTATGTATTAAAAAATATATATATAATATTATTCTTATTTTTTATAAATATATAAATTTAAATTAAATTTGATTCCTTCTCAATAGTCAGAATGATTTTATAAAGGAAAGGCAAATTGAATCTCTTACGAAACCCATTAAATAAATAAAAAAATATGTTTACATCTCTCGAAATAGATCTAGAAATATAAGTCAAAATAAATAAATAGAATCCAAAGTGAAGGCCTATCTCACATGGGAAATGAATTAATATGCATTTTTGAATTTTGTATTCAGAACAAATAAATAAATAAATAAATATTTCTAAAGCATTGAACCAAAACACAAAGAAACAAGGACCCAAATGTCACGTGCAAATAATGTGTGAACATTGAGGCAATAATTAACTTTGAAGATAGACAGTAGACTTAATTGATAGTCTGAATTATTCAAAATATATACGTGTTGGCAAATGGGAATTGCACGTATTGTACAGACTTGACTTTTAGAGTCTGTTTGCCCCATTAAACCTTCTTGTGATTCATTAACAGGAGTCTGAGGGATATATAGAAATAGAATTGAGTTTAAATTTTTTTTTTTTGTTTGAGTTTAATATAAATAAAAATAGTTTGGTATAAATTCGTTAAGTTAATATTAAAGATTATTCAAATTTAATTAGAATAAAAATAATTTGATTTAAATTTGACTTCAATTTATAGTTTAAATCTATTGTTCGAATATATGGCTTAAATTTATAATTTAAATTTATGATTTATTAATAAAATAACATCGTTTAATAATTATTTAATATAATTTGAATTAAATCACAAGCTAAGTATGAACTGAATCGAGACGTCTACTTAACTTGCTAACTAAACTAAGTCAAATTTTCTCTAACTCTAATTTAGCTCAATTTTAAAATAAGTTAAACTTTTTAATTTGAATTTAGTTCAAATTCAAATTAAATGAATTTGTATCAAATTGAATAGAGTTGAGCCAACTTTTGAGTATGCGCTAATTTGGTTTGGACCTAGCACTATTACATTACAAATTAATCATTTCAAGACCAATAATGTGGTTTATGATATATTTCAATAAGGCCATAGGACTACTTCCCACCCGAAGTATGTTATTTTTAAGTTTTCTCTTGTTAACTTTGAAAATCTCATTTACCTACTCATGGTCGGTTAAAATTAACAGTTTCAAAGATAAAATTATTATTTTATATGTAATATTAAAAAATAAACTAAAATTTAATTTCTTTTTCTCTCTAAAACCTTAAAAACTAACTATTTTTCCTTAGGTCAAGTTTTAAAAAATGGCATTCCCCCTTAAGGTTTAGTTTTCAATCCTTGACGTCAAATTTGGCTCCATCACTAGTGACGAAGCTTCTCTGATGTATCACCATGCTTCAACGATCTCTCTCCCCTCCTCCATGGAACTAGGAAGATGATCATCTTCCTAAAAAAAGACATCTAGGAAGACGATCGTCTTCTCAAACGAAGATCGTTTTCGTCTTTCCAAGTTAGATTTACATCGATCACAGTTCCAAAGAAGGGGAGAGAGATCATCGAAGCATGGTTAGTTTTTTAAATTTTGGCCATTTTTTAAAATTGAAAAATTTGGCACAGAAGATTGAAAACTAAACCCTACAGAGGATGTCATTTTTTAAAATTTGGCCAAGGGGGAAAATGATTAGTTTTTAGGGTTTTGGGAGGGAAAAATAGACAAAATTTTAAGGGATTAGGATTTCGTTAACTTTAACCGTCTATAGATAGGTAAATAGAATTTTTTAAATTAACAGAGAGAAACTTAAGATAACTACATACTTTGAGTGGAAAATAATCCTTTGGCCTTTCAATAAATTTCTACTTTCATGTATGTTTGTATTTATTAATAACCTTACAACTTTCATTTATAATTAATTATACATAGTCTAAATAATCCATTTTAGAAAAGAAAATTTACTAGATTTGTTTGTATATATAAATTATACAAGGGGAACTTAAATAAAATGATCACATTTCTGGGACCTAAACAAAATGATATGGTTTTTGGGTATTAAACAATTTAATACCAAAATTACCCTTCACCTTTTTCATGTAAACCATAACCTTGTATCAACAAAAAAATTATCACATCACACCCCATAAGCTTTGAAATTTCAAATTTTCACCCTCTTCCCATGCTGGGGTTATTTGACAATTACAACTATGCCATATGGGGGTAAATTAAAATTTGGGAAATTAAAATAAATGCCCTTTTTATTGGGGTAATAAAAAATTTACCCTAAATTTTGGGGTTAAAAAAAATACCCTTAAATTAAAGTATTTAAACAAAAATGTCCCAAATATCCCCTTAAATACCAAAACTACCCTTCTAATTTAAATTACTATTTTATTTAAGGGTAATAAACAAATTTACCCCTAATATTGGGGTTTAAACAAAATACCCCTAATCTAAAGCATTTAAATAAAAATGCCCCAAAATAATACCAAAACTACCCTTCCTCTATTTCTATATAAACCACATATCTTCCTTCATTTTTAACATATCTAAGAGAGATTTCTGAAGAGAGAAAATAAGTTCATGTTCAAGATTTCGGGTGTAAAGAGAAAAGTTCGTCATTTCGAAGTATTTATCTTTGTCATTACTTTAATCGTTATTATTTTATTAATAATGTAATTATATGTGATATTTTATATAACAAATTATAGTTGTGTGTAATATGTAAAATAATAAAAATTAGATAGGTTATGTTTTAAATATTATAGTAGTATAAGATAACATGATATTACTTTAATCGTTATTATTTTATTAATAATACAATTATATGTGATATTTTATATAATAAATTATAGTTGTGTGTAATATGTAAAATAATAAAAATTAGATAGATTATGTTTTAAATATTATAGTAGTATAGGATAACATGATATTACTTCAATCGTTATTATTTTATTTATAATATAATTATATGTGATATTTTATATAATAAATTATAGTTGTATATAATAAGTAAAATAATAAAAATTAGTAGGTTATGTTTAATAATATTATTCTGTCAAATTAAATTATAGAATATGTATAATTGTGTAATAGACATCTATAAATAGTATTTTCAGTCGTATTATTTATGTTGATTATATATTTTGTTTGGGAAATATACAATTTACCCCCAAATTTTGGGATTTAAGCAAAAATACCCTTATATTAAAGTATTTAAACGAAAATACCCCAAATATCCCCTTAAATACCAAAACTACCCTTTTAAATTAAATTATTATTTTTTAAAGGTTAATACCAAAACATGATATATTTAAGTAGTCACAATATATAATTGAATTATAGAATAGGTATAATTGTGCAATAGACATATGTAAATAATATTTTTAGTCGTATTATTTATGCTGATTATATATTTTATTGTAGAATTAATCTAAATGGCTGGATATGCTTCAATTAGATATGGGAGAAATTGGATAGAAAAGGATGACAATGTTATAAAATATATTGGAGGTAATAGGAAATTGATTAAAATTCCAGAACACACATCATTCGAAGAATTAATCGAAATAGTGAGCGACAAGTGTAATATAGATCGACAGATATTTAACATTCAGTTAAACATGAAACCGAGGTATCTTGACGACGGTGTTCCGATAAAAATTTCGAATGATGAGGATGTTAAGGTTCTTAACGGTCTATCTAATCTCTTCAAAGAATGTGTTTCAGTTTTTGTTATAACTACAGTTATTGATGATAGTTATGAGGATTAACAAGAAGATGAAGATTTTCAAGGTGGTGAGCCGAGCAGTTATCCAAAAAATCAAACTATTGGTGTAGAAGAGATTTAAAATATCGAGATCAATTCGAAACAAGAATTCTTAGAGGAAGATTTTGCATATATAAATGAAGTTAATGTTGTGCATTGTATCGCGCAAAAGAATTTCTTAATGGGGACGAAACAACTTTTCCAAAGTGGAGTGAATTTAATGGAAAGGTTGTACATGATATTTCAATTGAAGAACTAGAGGTTGAAGAGAAGATTTATGTTAATAACGATATTGGAGGTACAAGTTATTTTCCAGAAACAAATCCTGCTGGTGGGAATGTTCTTACTGATGCATTTCATTAGTTACCACCTTTTCCTGATCAACCATCTACATCTAGAAACTCTAAAACATCGATCGATACTGATTTTCCAAAAGTTGGTATATTATTTCCTAGTAAACAACATGTCATTGATGCGATACGTTAAGACGCGTTTTGTAGGGGATATCAATATTTCGTGGACAAATCTGACACGCTTAGATGGTGCATCTCTTGTCGCAATGAAGAATGTAAATGGCGTGCACGAGCAGTTAGGGTGGGACAAAGTGATAACTTTGAATTACGTCATATGGATAGTTGTCACACATGTTACAGAGATCAGATATTACCTAATCATAGGCAAGCAGGTGCCCGAACTTTGGGACAAATATTGAGAACCAAATTCATTTTGGTTGATCGTATTTATTGATCGAAGGAGATCATTGCTAATATCGCTGACCGATATAAAATTGATATATCATACGCACAAGCATGGCAGACGAGAAATTGGGCGCTTCAATCAATGAGGGGGACACCAGAAGAGTCGTTTATGTTACTGTCAGAGTATTGCCTCAATTTAGAACATTGTAATACTGGGACGATGACACATACATTAACGGATAAGCACGATCGATTTAAATACTTTTACATGGCATTCGATTGTAGTATCTGTGCATTTCAGCAACATATTCGATCGGTTATTTGTATTGATAATGCTTTCTTAAAGGGTAGATATCTAGGTCAACTATTTATTGTTGTTGCATTGGATGGGAATATCAGATATATCTAGTTGCTTTTGGGATTGGTCCCAGAGAAGATCATGACACATAGTGCTGGTTTTTAATAAAGCTGAGGGATTGTATTGGTGAGGTACTTTCGTACGAGTCGTCGTATCCACTATACGACTCAATCTATCCTCCATAAGAGTCATCCAACCCTTAATGTGACTAAACTTATCCTCCATCCTAGCCCCAGTAAGTCGAGCTAAGATAAGATTTTCCCATCAAGCCAATGTAGCATCGAAGTGATGAATAGAGAAATCGGATCCAATGACAAGAGGATCATCTGATATCTGCTCGGTGGTAGAGGGCCTAGGCACGGGACCCAGTGATATAAGCTCCTCGATAGGGTCACTAATCAGGCACGTGGGAGGGGGCTGAACACAAGTATCAACAGGAGTTGAAGCACCAATCGGAGAACTAACGTCACGAGGACTTGATGGTGCATCTTCTAACGTCGAAGAAGATCGACTATCTAACACCCCTGTATATCAGACGATATCCTCATACCACTTTGTATCTCTCTCAACCAGAGATAAATCTAATGGAAAATTAACATAATCCTACAAAATATTTATTTTCATTATTCATTATTGTTATATCCAGAGTATATGTTAATGCTTAATAAATTAGTACTTACTGTATCTCCAGTGAAGATAGCTGAGATAGAATCCCATCCCGGAATGTCCTTCGTGTGCCATCTCAACATCCGGGCAGTTCCTACATACAGCGACATATCTACCATCGAAATAACGAGTCCAACGTCTCATAAATCCAAAACTGCAATATCAATATAAATCGATTATTGTATATATTTACAATCATATTAAACTAATTTTATTTTAAACATTAATTTTTTGTTTGAATTAATAAATACCATAATTACCTGAAACGCTAGTGAAAATCCCATGATGATATACTGCTTAAGCTAGGTTTCTTTTTTCTTTTTCGGGCCGAAATCTATAGAAATTCGGGAGATGTTATTGCATATAAAACGATATGTCATCTACCATACTCGTACTCCCCACGAGTATGCATTAAACTCATCAAAATGATCAACTAATTGTAATATCTTCTGGGAAATTATTTTCCTCAAGTCACTCCCTAACAACCCCATGTGAAGATAAAACAACAGTGCTAACTTCAGTGCATCAATGTCATCCTCCTCCTACGGTCTCTGCTGGAAAACACGACTCAGATCAACATATGTAACTGATTTACAACCGTGAAAATATGTCTGAAGGATCCGATTTATGGCCTTCGATGGAATGTAGAGGTCGATATCAACCAGATGACTGAATCAAAGGCCTGTCATAATAGCAAACTCATACACACTGAATCTGACATCTACATCATTAACCCGAAACCATAACTCCTCTCCCGATGTCATCTTATTTACGGCTCGAAGAATGAAGGAATGTATTAGAACCCCACTAAATCGACTATCTTTCCAGTCCAGAAAGTGTCCGAAATAGGTACGTCAAAACATTTGTAATTGCCACTCTGTTAATAATTTCTTGATCACGGCTTCAACATCTCTATATCCACGTGTAGTAACTTGAGCCTTGAAGTGTTTTTCGAGAGGAAATCGCAGTTCATCTCTGCTTTTGTCCCTTTTTCTCTTTTGTACAGCTCCTTGTATGAAAATTAAATTACAATTACATTAAATTTATATAAATTTTAGGGAATAAATTATTCAATTCTATACATAGAGGCCTTATTCGAAAAAACAGATATCAAATTTGAATTCTATACGTCAAAAAACCTTAAGATGGATAAATTTCAATTTGATCTCATATGAAAAATATCTAAAAAGCCTTAAAATTTAATATAGTCGCATTTGCCCCCTTGATTCCAACCAGACTGCTCGGATGGCGGATAACTCTGGAAAATCACGTTTTGCACCAACCGCGTGAATTCGGGCATCAACCGCACTAATTCGAGGGGTTAACCGTAATTTCGCATGTTCACCACTTTTCCCAATTTCTACTTTGCCCCACCACACGATGAAAAAGCGCATTTTCACCCCAAACCACATGATACCATGTAGTCCACAAAGTTTGAAAAGTGCAAAACGCCACCCTGTCTTCGACAATTCTCACCACACGAATTCGTGTGGTCACTGCACCATTCGCGTGGTGACTGTCGAATTCGTGTGGCCACATTTTGTCTTCCAAACTTCGTTTTTCAAACTTCATTTCAACAATAATCATCTCTACACCTAATCTAACATAAAAGCCCTAACATAATTCATCAAAATCAGTAAACAATCAAACATTTTCTTCACAAATTTCAAATCCGAACTCTAATGCTAAACACCCAAATTTCACATCAAATCGCTCAAATCATGAAACGAAATGCATAAAGAGATGACAAGGGTTGTTTTACTAACCTTTTTGTCCATCGTCGTTGCCGGAAACGTCTGAAAAATCGTCGGATGAAATCGGAGTTGTCGAGTGCGCGAAACGTGTATTCAAATTTTTCTGTTTTTGTGTGTTTGGCGTGGTGCGCGTGGTTATGGATGATTTTGAGTGGAGGGGCATTTTCGTCTCTTCACAATTTTAGGGCATTTTCGTTTAATGTTAAGATTTAGGGGTAATTTTGCTTTGCCCCCTAATCTTTGGGGCAATTATTTTAATTTCCCTTAAAATTTTGTCATATTGAGGGCAAATTGATACTTTGCCCTAGTATGAATTTTTTCAAAAGTATATTTGTACGTTTAATACTTGCTTTATTCAAATAATGCCTACTTTATTTTTAAAAAAAAAGGGATTAAAATTTTGAAAACTACATTCCAGAAAAAGCATGAACTAAAAAATATAAAATTGCCCAATTTTCGTATGAATTTTTAAAGGGTATATTTGCACTTTTAGTTAGAGTGCTTGGGTTATTAGTATAATACCTAATTTATTTAAGAAAAAAATCAAAATTTTAAAAATTACACATTAAAAAACTCTAAATTGAAAAAATATTGATATGCCTCTAAATAAAAAATATCAAAAAACCCCCAAAATTGAAAAATATTAAATCTTCAACCGAACAGATCACACATACTAAATAAAACACACGTTGTGAAAATAACTAGATGCATCCACCATGTGCGCCTAACCTCCCAACGTAATTGAAAGTTACCCTAAACCCCACCATGCGTGACTTGTATAGTTTGAAAAATAACAAATGCACTCCCTTTTAAAGCCAAACCATCATGTGACTGTGAATCACATGTGATGATCAAATCATATTGAATATACTATTTTCAATAGACTATACACCTACTCTAACATAAATTCAATAACAAATCTTATCAAAATTGTAAGGGATTCACGCTATTTCATAAAAAAATAAATAAAAAAAACCGTAACAAAAAACACCCTAAATATATACCAAAATACTTAAATATTGACACTATAATTTATTAAATATGATATGGGATAATTTACTAACTTTTTTTTTTTTCATTTTTGTCAAAAAAAAAAAACAAACAAAATCATCAGTTATTGAGTTCGGTGAACAAGGTTGTGCAATGGGTATGGGAATGCAAGTTAAGAATGGAAGATTTCAAAGTTGAAAATGAATATAAAATTTGTTTATATATAGGAATTTTCATCAAAGTGTAAAATGTTGATTATATTGTTTGACACTAAACATTTTGGTTAATTATGTTTAGGTTATTATAGTTTTCAATTGTGAATAAATATTAATAAGATTAAATCTGAAATGACAAAATGACCATTCAAGAATTATCGAAGGTGCATCCAATAACAGTATCAAATGATATTAGAATCTTTGTATAGGCAATTTATTAGGTAATGTTGACTTTGCAACAATTGAACACCACATCTTTTTTTTATAAACCAGAGATCCCGTTTATATTTATTAGATAGGTAAACTGAAGATATAATGATCAGACTCACAATTACTATTATATTAGATAAATTAAAATTTTATAAATATGTTAAAGGGTCAAACATATTTATTAAATAGATAAACTAAAAAGATAGTAATTGAACTTATAATCACTGTACTTAATAAGTTAAAGTTTTACTAACATGTTAGAGATTTAAATTTACATCTTTATCTTAAAAATTTTAGTATTTTATCGATTCATCTAATCTTTGGGATCATTAAACACTATATCTACGATACCTATAAAAGGTTGTAAAACTTCATAAAATTAAAATAGCAAATTGCATCCTTAATTATTGATTAAATGGATAGATTAGAAAAACCAAATCGTACATAACACGAGGAGACGTCGGTGATTTGAACGTTAGAATAAAATAAAATTAGTAATTAATAAACAATCCCGCGGGTTCTCCAACAATCAAGGGCAGTTGTTGAAACCAAATTGCGTCTGCGTCTTAGTTAAAACAATACGACCACGTTTTATTTATTCAAATGAAATGACGTGTACGCAAATATCATCTGCGTCTTAATTGGTCGAAAGTGGACGACAGAAACATGTTCAATAATCCATAAATAAAATAATATAGGCAAGTGATGCCGACACGTGTTCAACTTGTCAGCAATCCCAACAATGCGTGACGTGGCGTCCAATTGAGCCACTTTAGTCCACATCACCGTCTTTTCCTTTTTAAGTGCGATATTTCTCGGTGCCTTTCCTTGCGTTTGTGACAGACAAGGCCCAATGTCACCCCCAAGTTTTAGTGCATTCCTACTCACACCCACGGGGTTTGAAAAACCTACAGTCCCACCTATGGGCTAACTACTGTTAAAAAATAAAGGGTAAAATTGTTATGTCATTAATTATATTAAAAATATATAAAATTTATTCCGTTCTCCCCTCATAGTTTTAAAAACTAACAATTTCATCCCTGCCTAAAGTTTTTTAACTTTTAAAAGTAACATTTTCCCCCCCCCCAAAACCTAGAGATTATTTTTCAGATGTTCTCCAGCCACCATCTCCACCAACCGATGACAACGCTTCAACCCACTATTCGTCAACTACCAAATCGTTACTCTCGAGTGGAAGAAGAGACGACGAAGACACGTCTTTGTCGATTCGTTTGAGTTGACGAAATCTCAGTCGATTCTAAACAAATTGACGAAAATGAGCATCTTTGTCGATTCATCTAGAATTGACAAATATGGGTCTTCGTCGATTTTTCTGAAATCGATGAAGATGAGTCTTTGGTGCGCCATCTAGAAGCTTTGGTGGTAGTCAGTGAGATGGTGGGTTGAAGCTCTTCTCTAATGGTCGGAGAGCCTCTGAAAACTAAACCTTAGGTTTTTGGGGAGGGGAGTAAATGTTACTTTTGAAAATTAGAAAACCTTTTAACAGGGGCAAATTTGTTAATTTTTAAAACGGTGGAGGGAAAACTTAATGAATTTTATATTATTTTAATATAATTAATAAAATGATAATTTTACCCTTATTTTTTTAAACCAAAATTAGTCTATAGATACGACTTTGAGTTTTTCAAATTTTATAGGTGTGACAAGAATGCACTAAAATTTGGGGGTGAAACAATCCTTCAGCGTGATAGACAATTGAAAATAGGCCAGGTGACTTTCCAATCAAGGCATGATAAAATAATATTTAAAGGTGGATGTGTCGTTAACCGGATCTATATACCTTTTTATTCGAATTTAATTTGAATAAAAAGTAGTTTAATTTAAATTAATTAAATTAAAGTTGAAATAACTCAAATTCAATTAGACTAAAAAATGTTAGGCCCAATTTATTTTGAGTTTCACTTGATTTTACGAATTTTCGTTTTATTTAATAATAGATAAAATAATATTATTTAATATGATCTAAATTAAATTATGAATTAAGTTCAAACTAAATTGAACTATATATAAGTCAAACTTCTTCTAAATCAAGTTCTGTTTAATCTAAAAAATAAGTTGACTATTATAATATAACTCAATTTAAATTTAAATTAAACAATTTTGAGTCAAAGTATACCGAATTGAGCTTGCTTTTAAGAAAAAGTCAATTTATTTCAAGTTTACCCTAGAATAGATAAATTTTCACTTTTTTTACTTAAAAAAGTCATTTCCTTATTCATCTATTAAATTTGTTAAAAAAATATGTTAATGTTTTTATAAAATTGATTGAAAAATCAAACTAAACAACAATTTTCTTCTAAATTTTTATTAAAATGTTTTTAGTCTTAATTTATATTAATTACAATATAAAATATTAAAAAAATTAAAAATAACTGTGAGTAGTAACATTTATATTTGGTAATGTTGAGAAGCACATTAATTAATGCAATTATTTACTAAAATCGCACCTAATTGATGTGAATCTAGAATCCATACTAAAATCGCACCTAATTGATGTGAATCTAGAATCCATACTAAAATCACATTAATTTGTTGTAATTTTGATAAATTCACATTGATTTAGTGTGATTGCATCGATTTTTGACTTTGTTGACAATGAATGTTACCACAATAGTTAATCTTTAAATTCATTTAAGGTGAAATGAAAAATTAGGAAGAAAAAAGGGGAAAAAAAAGTATTTAAAGTTAAAGATAATTTGTTTATACTATTAAGGCTATAAGTGATCTTAATCATATTATAATACTTGGAAACATAGTATAAATGCCCTTTCACGATTAAAAATACGAAAAAAAATTTACACATAAAGATTTACTTCACAATAAAAAATATATTATAATCTTTATCAATAAACAAATAATAAATTTATAAAATTAACTATATCAAGTAATAGAGATAAGCAAAGAGGTAGCAATGCTAAATGTATATAATTTGAATATACAAAATGAATACACAGATGATACATCATCATATGATTGAATGTTATTTCATCTTTAATTCAAAATCATCTAATTATATAATAACATATTTTTTGTGCACCTATTTTGTGTACTCAAAATGTGTATACATAGTTTATGAGAGATTAATTTGTTTAGCCATTTTTTTACCACATCCATGCAAATCAAATCACTATTTTATTTATTATACAATTATAGCCAACAAATGAGTATGACCAAAAATACCTAGATTAAAAATTAGTAGCAAAACCTATTTCTTCCCTTTATGTAGTTGACCAGCCAACTTGTGAAAATTTCTTCTTCCCCGATTTTGATAGATCCGACAAAAAATAAGTGTTTTTATTCAGTCTTTAGGTAGAAACATCTATAAAATCGCAACTGAGTTGAGTAATGCACCGATTATTTTTAGTTTTTGACTTAGTTTCAAATTCTCAGTTAGGGTTTTCAATATCTTGTTTGATTTTAGTATGTTTATTATTTGTTGCTGAGGGAAAATGCTTATTTGCTGAATTTTTTCCTCGACAAACCAAGAAGTCAGATTGTTATGTTGGCTTTATGCACTTAGATTTGATTTTTGTAAATGAAAATAATGTTTTGTTAATTAGAAAAAGTTTATGTGTGTCGAAAATTGCTTCTTATGCATGATTTGATTGATTTGTTGGTTAAGGCAGGAAAATCTTTGTTTTTCAATCAAATGTCTTGGTGAATTTGTTGGTCAGGTGGTTGGCTGCATGACTTACAATATTTGATTCAAAAAACAAGTGTGTTATTCCTCTATATAACACAACTATCAAATGTCATAGTCATCTTTCATTGTTGCCCATACCCACTTTCACATTGTTGGTGTAAACCATGAACCCTAAAACAACTTACAATATTTGATCATGAGGACAAGTGTGTTGTTCCTCCATATGACGTAATTGCCAAATGTCAAAGTCATCTTTCATTGTTGCCTATGCCCACCATTCACATTATAAGTGTAAACATATGATCTCCCACTGTTTCTTTGTGGGTTGAAATACTTTGTATTGAAAACTTGTTTCTAAAGTGTGTCTTTCAAAAAGTTCTTGTAATTCATCTTTACTATTATAATAACTCATTACTTTGATCCTTGTGCCAAATCGTCTTTCAAGATTACCAATACCTTCTTTCTCAACAGCACTAGTTGTTGATGGAATCCACTAAAATGGATTAGGAAAATAAATATTTATTGGAGATGCCCTATGATCAACCAAACCATAAGATGTTGCATTACACTCGACCTCGACATTATAAACATTAGTTGAACTTCTCTTAATGTCTTCTCTTCCAACCAACTCAGGCTCTTTGATCGATACATCATACATCTTGTCAACTTGTAGCACCGATAGGTATGTTCAAGAGTATTTTAGTCTTTTGGTCTTGCTTGTATTTAATTATGCACGACCCTATAGGGTTGCCACGCGCTTGTGTATATTATGACATAGAGTAAAATGGTCTTTTCTTGTGTGTATGCATAATATGGCTAAGTATGGAAGTCATGCATGATCGTGTATAAACAGTACGTGCCCATGCATAGTCAGCATATTTGAATTTTGGATAAGAAATAGTTTTGTAGGAATTTCATATATTATCAATATTGTGCAACGACATACAAGGTCATATATAAATAGTACATGCATGTGTATCGCTAATAACAGTGAAAATAAAAACAAACCCAAACACATTTTAGTGGACATTCACATTATATTATAAAAAAAAAGAGAGCTTGAAGGGTTGAGAAAAAGGTATGCATAAGAATCTGAAGGATTAGCTTTGCCAAATGAAGATTCACGCTAGTTTACGGAAGAAAAGTAAGTAGCACCTCCTCTCCTCTTATAATCTGTGATTTTTTTGTTGTGTGAGCAAATTGAATTGCCTTGAATGTGTTAGGATCAATCATTATTATAGGGTGAGAATTAAATGTTGAAGGTAGTTTACCAATTTGATTGTTTATATATGTGTGTATTTATGTTGAAAAATATACTTATTTTATTTGGTTTCATATGTATATTGGCTTTCTGTTGAGAGTGTTCATTTAGGTGGTATGCTAGGAACTTGCATGTTTCATATTGGTGATTATTTAAGACTATCTAATTGTGTTAGAGAGATATGGTCATTTTATCATAAATTGGTTAAAGTATGTTGCTTTTGGTTGAGAATTTAGGATTGTTATTGAAGTCTAAATAAGGTATACACATGGGTTAGATAGAAGGTTACGTATGAATGTTATTCTGGACGTGTATGTTAGGTTGAGAGGACTAGAAGTTATAGGAAAACATAGGACATATTTTTATAGATCATACTACATGTCTATGTGTCACCAAACACGCAATCATGTACTTTTCAGGGAAATCTTCCTTATGCAGGTTGATGCCATGGGTG
Organism: Mangifera indica; assembly: GCF_011075055.1. Classification (NCBI taxonomy): domain Eukaryota; kingdom Viridiplantae; phylum Streptophyta; class Magnoliopsida; order Sapindales; family Anacardiaceae; genus Mangifera; species Mangifera indica. Next base: position 10,276,791 of record NC_058151.1, on the reverse strand, counting down.
TGAAAAAATGGGGGTGGATATATGCCCATGTTGTATGGGACATATGACTGTGTATCTTACCTTTATTTGTACACCTGTGTTTAATATACGCATGACTATGTACTATGAGAGAGTACAACCCCATATATGATAAATACACTTCCATGTATTTTTTAGAAAAATGGAATTTAATGATTACGAATATGGGAGTTCTTGCTTATGGTTAGTGTAATGACTATTTTACCCTTAGAATGGATAATTATGAAGACGAACAAGATGAAAGGCTCTAACAAAGGCTATTGATAATGGAAACTATTATAAAGGTGCTCGACTATGTAGACGACAACATAAACTCTGATTGGAGGGGTTTCTAGTAAAAAACACCAATAGTACATTTTAAGATTCTTACCACTAGACTGTATGCAGTGTGGATTCATCACTAAGCTAAGTACAATGTGACAGATCACTAAGTTATATGCAAGGTGATGTAGCCATCAAGTTATATGGGATATGACAGTGAAACTAATAGGTTTAGTCTATGTGACCTCAACTTTAAGCTTGACTAGCACGTGTATAGGGTACATCATTTAGGTGGCATCAGAGATGTCACATGCTTTCACCAGACATCAAGGATAACACTGATAATGAGAATTAAGCAGAAGATGCTAAGATAATCGTTTGGGTATCTAAGGTGCTGGGAAAACATTTGGAATACCACAACATTGATGTTCATAGGATATTTAAGAGATATTATGTTATGTACTAACCTACCTATTGAGTGTGTTTCACTATGATCTTACAGGTAGACTTATGGAGCAATAGAGCGGTGGTAGAGGTAGCAATTCAATTTGAGATATTGCATGATGGGTAGGGGCATTTTCTTCATATTCATGATTGGATTTCATTTATGTATTATGGCTTGTTTATGCAAATTTATGTATTTGAGTTCATTTATGCACATTTGGGTTTGTTAAGTAATTAACTACACTTTTGGGGTTTTGGTTATTTGTACTTGTTGTCATGCATTTAATTATTTGTTTATTCATTTATACATTATTGCAAATGTTTTGAAAAAGTTTAAAGTAACTCTCTTTTTGGGTACATATTCCAGATAAGAGTATACATCTGAGAAGAGGCGTTTCATTTTTGGTATCAGAGTATGGTCCTAGGAACACATCTAGGTAGCCCCCATATAATGCTAATCATTTTTGTGTGTTGACCGTTATAAGTATAATATAACTTGCATTTAAGTTGTAGTATATGTATGCCTGAGCAATATGTGTTATTTCAGGAAATGGAGAACCAAGAAACTCATGGTTAATAAGCAAAAGGTTCTACCCTAGAGGGCAATCAAGGGGAGACAAAAAGGTAGGCATCCAATGTAGTTTTAGTGCCACAAATTGATACCTTAGTGATTAGACAAGATTTTCATAGATTCTTTAATAGAATCAAGAGACTTCTAAGAGTATGAGACATTTGATTGTTGAGCACCCACTAGTGGCAAACATCAACCTCTAGAGTTCCATGATATAGGGAAAAGATTAATGTTAGTTAAGGATTAGTTAGAGGTCGTTGACGAGGTAATAAAGCTTTTTGAGATGACAAACCATGAAAGGGTCTAATATATTAGTTACCTGATAAAAGTTGATGCCAAGGTTTGGTGGTAAGTACTCCAAGACACTTGTCGAATGGATATGATGACATAAGTTAAGTTTAGAAATACTTTTAAGAGGGATTTTTTAAGAGTTAATATATTATATGTTTGGGCACAGGAATACCTTAACTTGAGGCAAGAACATATGACAGTTAAGGAATTCTCTACCAAATTAAATAAATTGGTCCGATATGCTCTAGATGTGGCTAGTACTAATAAAGGAAAGATAAAGATCTTCATCAATAGGCTCCGAGAAAACATTAAAAAAGATGTAATAATAGGGGATAACCTTTTTAAAACTTACATAAAGACAGTAAGTAGAGCCTAGAGATAAAGGCTATGAGGCTAAGGATGGCCCAAGAGAAAGGTATGTCAGAAGAACCTAGATATACAGCCTTAGCCCTGAGATATAAGTAGATAATGCCAAATAATAGTCAGGATTCTTGATGAAAAAGGAGTTTCCAATCCAGAGGTCTAGGAAAAATTAAAAGAACAAGAGGTTGAGGCGACATGAGAGGCCACGATAAAAAAACCAACTGAGGTGTGATAATCCTCTTTCTTACCTAGGTGTGACCATAAACACATAGGAGATTGCATAAGGAAGAGACTATTCTAACAATGCAAACAGTTAGGTCATTTTACTTGAGAGTGCACTATAGTGGTACCAACCCCCAATTAGGTAGATTGTTAAGAGAGGTCAGGCTAGAGTTTTTGCCACCACACAAGCATAAGTTAAGGCTAACTTATCTATTGTGATGAGTTAGTTGACTTTTCATTCTTGTCGTTTATATATACTAATTGATTTTGGTGCCACTCACAATTTTATTACTCGTGGTATAATAGAAAGGCTAAAATTAGGGCTTACATCTGTTGATAGTGTATACATTGAATTGTCTAATGGAAACAAGATTACTATAATCAAATGTTATCAGGTGAGACAGTAACTAAGAAGGGCATAGATATGACAATTGATCAGATTGTGTTTGACATGCCCGATTTTGATGTATTCTTACGTATGGATTTCTTGAGTCAACATGGAGCAAAAATTGACTACACAAAGAAGAAAGTCTAGTTCCATCTAGATAATGGTGAGAAGTTCACTTTTAGTGAAAAACGAATACTTAATTTGATGATCAGTAGCATTAAAGCTAGAAAATTATTGAGTAAGGGTTTAACTAGTTATTTGGCACATGTTGTGAGTAAAGTTGATAATTCAATCCCAAGTTTGTAATGCACTCCTTTTATGTGTAAATTTTAGGATATGTTTCTTGATATATTGTCAGGGTTGACATTTGAGAGAAAGTTGTAGTTTAATATTTAGTTGGCTCCTAGGATGATCTTTATCTATAAAACATCATATAAAATGACTCTAACCAAGTTACAAGAATTGAAGAAACAGTTACAGGAGCTCTTAGATAGTGGTTTTATTGGGCTAAGCCATTCACCATAGGGCACACCAATGTTTTTTATGAAAAAAATGATCGATCAATATAGATGTGTGTTGATTATAGAGAGTTAAATAAAATGACAGTTTAAAGTAAGTATCCATTAACAAGGATTTGTTTGACTAATTGAAAATTGTTTATGTATTTTCAAATATTGACTCGAGGTCAAGGTATCATCAAGTTCAGGTGACTAAGAGAGATATTTCGAAGACTACATTTAGGATCAGATATAGACACTATAACTTTATGGTAATGCCTTTTAGATTGACTAATGCATCTGTAGTCTTTATGGATTTGATGAATATAATGTTCCAGGATTATATTAACAGATTCATCATGGTGTTTACTAATGATATCTTAGTATACTCCAAGACTCAAAAGGAGCATGAGCAACACCTAAGATTTGTGTTTTAGAGATTATGTCAAAAGCAATTGTATGCTAAATTTTCTAAGTGTGAGTTTGGTTGGATCAAGTTGCATTTTTAGGACATGTAATTAGCTTATGGTATCTTACTATACCCAAGTAAGGTTGAGGTCATGTTAAATTGGCAAAGACCTAAGACAACTAAGGAGTTCAAAAGTTTTTTGAGATTGGCAAGGTACTATAAACGATTTGTAAAGGGTTTTACTAAATTAGCCTTATTATTGACTAAGTTAACTAGAAATAATATTCCTTTCTAGTGGTTTGAGGCTCGTGAAAAGAGTTTTCAAGAGTTGAAGTAAAGATTAACTTTTGGACCAGTTTTGGTATTGCCATCTAAGGGTGAGGAATATGATCTGTATATGGATGTTTCTTGTCATAGTTTGGGAGCTATATTGATGCAAAAAGGCAAAGTGATTACATATGCCTCTTCACAGCTTAAAAGGTATAAGATTCAATACCCCACCCGTGACCTAGAATTGGTAGTAATTATGTTTACTTAAAAAATTTGGCAGCATTATCTGTGTGGAGTAAAGTGCAATGTTTATACAGATCATAAAAGTTTAAAGTATTTTTTTAGTTAGAAAAAATTGAACATGAGACAAAAAAAGTGGTCAAAATTAGTAAAGGACTATAATTGTGATATCAGATGCTACCCAAGAAAGGCTAATATGACAGCATATGCTCTGAGTAGGAAAGTTGGTATATCCCATATTACTGTCTGTAGAGAGTTGCAACAAGATTTAGTGAGGGAACAAATTGAGTTAATTACTAGATTGATAGTTGGATTGAGGATTCAATTGACTCTTATTGATAAGATCTATATTGCACAACCTGTAGATGAGTAGTGTATTCAGATGAGACAGAGGGTTATTGAGGGTATTCAGTTTAAGTTTGTTTTGGTCGATGATGTGGTGAGGTTTCATAATCGAGTCTATGTTTTTAGTGATGATGAGTTAAGGCATAAGACTCTCACAGAGGTACATAGTTCCCTTTACGTTGTTCATCTTAAAAGTGTAAAGATATCTCAAGACCTGAGTAAATCACTTTGGTAAATTGACATGAAAAATGATGTTGCTAATTTTTTTGCTAAATGTTTGGTGTGTCAATAGGTTAAAACTAAACATCAGAGAGCATTCGGGTTATTATAGCGTTTGAGTTTTTTAAGTGAAAATGGAAGTACATCTCTATAAATTTTGTGGTTGGATTTCCAAGGTTCAAAGGTGGATTTAATGCATTATGTATGATTATGGATTGCTTGACCAAGTTGGCTAATTTTTATCTCTATTAACAATAGCACAAGTTTCGATCAACTAAGTCAAATCTATGTTAGAAAGATTGTGAGACTTTATAGGATGCTTAAGACTATAGTGTCCAACAAAGATATGAGATTTGTTTCAACATTTTCATAGAGTTTAGAGAGATTTATGGGTACTAGATTGGCATTCAACACTATTTATCATCTTCAGATAGATAGGTAGACTAAGAAGGGTAAATCAGGTGATCAAGGACATGTTAAGAGTATGTTGCATGAATTAGGAAACAAGTTAGATTGATGTGTTGCCTTTGATAGAGTTCTCATATAATAATAGTTATCAGACAACTATTTAGATATCTCTGTATGAGACACTTTATAAGAGAAAGTACAAATCATCACTCCATTGGGATGAGATTACAAAGAGAGATGTTTTAGAGTAGACCTTGACACCAAAAATGACCTAGAAATGATCAAAAATGTAAAATTGATCAGATAAAAGGTGAAATAGACCCATAATCGTCAGAAAAATTATATAGATTAGAGGAGGCGAGATCTGGAGTTTAATATGGGTGATATGGTATTCATGAAAGTAGCCCCCTACCGTCATGTTATAAGATTCAAACAACAAGGAAAACTTACTCTAAAGTCCATGAGACCTTTCAAAATTATAAAGTGTGTAAGTAAGGTTTCCTACTAGCTTACGTTACTAATAAGTATGGAAAGGATTCATAATATGTTACATAGTCATTGCTACGTAAGTATATCAGTTACTTGAGTCATGTGTTGAGGATTGAAGGCATGAAGTTTAAAGACAACTTGGTTTATGAGGAGCATAAGGATCAGATATTGGATTGTTGGGTTAAACAACTAAAAAACAAGTAGACTCTTTTGGTTAAGGTTCTTCGGTTGAGTTATTAGGTTAAAAAGGTCATATGAGAGGTTGAGTAAGACATAAGACAAAGATTCTCACAACTGTTTGAATGAATTCCAGGGATGAAATTCTTTTAAAGAGGGAGAAATGTGGCACCTGCAGGTATACTTAAGGGTTTTTTAGTCTTTTGGCCTTACTTGTATTTAATTATACTTAAGTATTCAAATATGTTGAAATCACGATGCATGACCGTCTAGGGTTGCCACACGCCTGTGTATGTTGTGGTAAAGGGTAAAATGGCCTTTTTCTATGTGATGTGCATAATTTGGCTAAGTATAGAAGACATGCATAATCATGTATGAATAGTACACATCGTGCTTAGTTAGTGCATTTGAACTTTTGGATAAGGAGCAGTTTTGTGAGGATTTCAAAAACTATCATTATTATATAATGATATACATGACCGTGTATGAACAATAGACACCTATGTATCACTAATTATAGAAAAAATAAAAAACAAACTCAAACACATTTTGGTGGACATTCACACTATATTCTCTAAAAATAAAGAGTTTAAGAGGTTGAAAGAACTTTTTGGAGCCAAGGTATACCATAGGAATCCAAAGGATTAGCCTTGCCATGCGAAGACCCAATCTAGTCTATGGAAGAGAGATAAGTAAGCGCCCTTTCTCCTCCTATAATTTGTAATTTGTTTTTATTCTGTGATCAAATTTAATTGTCTTGAACATGTTATAGATTAATCATTGTTGTAGGGTGAGAATTGAATGTTAAGGGTAGTTTACCAATTTGGTTGTTTATATATGTGTGTATTTATGTTGAAAAGTATACTTATTTTATTTGGTTTCATATGTATATTGACTTGTTGTTAAGAGTGTTCATTTAGGTGGTATTAAAATCTAGATAAGGTATACACATGGGTTAGATATAATGTTATTTTAGAAGTGCATGTTAGATAAGGAGGATTGGAAATTATAAGAAAACAGAAGATATATTTTTGGGGAAATCTTCCTCGTGCAGGTTGATGCCACGGGTGTGTGAAATTAGGGCTAGATACATGCCCGTGTAGTATGAGACACTTTATCATGTATCCTAACCTAATTTGTGCACTCGTGTTTGATATACACATGGTTGTGTACCAAGAGAGAGTAACCTCTGTATACCTTTGGGAAAAATAGAATTTAAAGATTATGAATATAGGATTTTTTGCTTATAGATAGTGTAATGACTATTTTACTGCTAAAGAGGATAATTATGAATAAGAATAAGATGAAAGACCTTAATGAAGGCTATTAATAATGAAAACCATTATGAGGGTGTATGACTATATGAAAAGCAATATGAATTTCGACCAAAGGGGTTTCAAGTTGAAAATACTAACGATGCACTATAAAATTCTTAGCACCGAGTTGTGTATGGTGTGTGTATCATTAGGCTTAATACAGTGTAGATTCGTCATTGAGCTAATCATGTATAGGTTACATCATTTTGTTGACATTGGGGATATCATGTGCTTTCACCAGATGTTGGTGATGTCTTTTATATAGTTAGATTTGAGCCATTTAGGGATGACACTAATAATGGGAATTAGGCACAGTGTTGAGACAATTAAATGGGTATCTAAGGTGATAGGAAAACTTCTAAAATACCATAACATTAATATTCATGGGAAATTTAAAGAACATTTTTATGATAATATATTATGTGCTTACCTACTTATTGAGTATTTTCACTAATTGTGCTTACTTGTGATTTTACTGGCAGACTTATGGTATAGCGAGGTGGTAATAAAGACAGCAGTTTAGCTCGAGACGTTGCATGATAGGTAAGAGCATTCTCATCATATTCATGATTGGATTTCAATTATGTATTAGGACTTGTTTATGCATATTTATGTATTGGAGTTCATTTATATACATTTGTGTTTGTTAAGTAACAAACTACACTTTTAAGGCTTGTGGTTATTTGTATTGGTTGCCATGTATTTAATTATCTATTTATTCATTTATACATTGTTGCAAATGTTTTGAAAAAAGTTAAAGTAACGTATCTCTTCAGATAAATATGTCGAGTAGAGGTATGTATTTAGGAAATGTTATTACATAACTTTCACAAACTTCACAAATTCATGCTCAATATCCTCATGATCATCGTCTTTCACATTATCCCATTCATCATCCTCCGGGACACTCTGTGGTTATGCCTAGTCTTATGTCAAGTCATCATTCAAATGTTCTTCCTTAACCTACTCTTCTGTCAATTCCTATTACCAACATCATAGAGTGAACATCAATGTCATCTCGAAACTTATAGGGCCCCCCATACAACCACATTTCATTGTCCATAGATACATGGACATTTTATCACTTTTGATTAATTTTGAGACAATAGCAAATTTTCTCAACAAATCCTCTAAAATTAGCTCTTATATCAACCATTATTATTCTATAGCACCTACAAGTCTATCTAAGTGCATTTTGGTCTTTTTTTTCTTTTGAATTTGTTTTTTTATTGTTTATGTGATTTTTAAGGTTACACGACCATATGGGTAGGCCACATGCCCGTGAAACTATCCTTTTCACCTTTTTTCTTCTAGTTAAACAGAGAGTTGGAAAAGGAATCTGGAAGTTTAAAACCAAGAGATGTTACGAGGCACTAGGAAACTATCCTTGCCACGTGAAGACTGCACAAATACTAGAGGAGAGGTAAGTACAATACTCGATTCTTTTGGCTCTCTTGAATCTTCTTACTATGAAATTTTAATATATAATTAATCAAGGTGATTCTGTGAAAGGTGTTATTAAGGAATTATTGTTAGTAATGATACATAAGTATATTAAAACTATGAATATGACTACTTTTCAATTAGGTATAAGAATTGATCTTTGAAGATCTAGGCAGTGACTTATGATTACTTGATGACCAAAATTGGTACTGCTATATCCTCTTATTGATGAAGTAAACTAGTTATTTATGATGGTTGATATTAGTTATGTTAGAAATTGACTTAGTGACTTATATTATCAAGAGAATTGGTCATGGTTTATTATGTTGGTTTGATATTGTTGGATTTAGTTATGGTATATTGAGAATCAAAAACATGTTTTGGATGTCTAGCAATATTGTAAAATTACTTAAGGATTGTGGTTGGAAATTTAAATGACTAGAAAACACATAGGAACTTAGGATGTATTTTGCATAAAACACGCTACACAATCGTGTATGTTTGCATATACATTCATGCATAATTAGATGAAATCAGTCCTTATGTCAGAAGAATACACGAGCTTTTTTAATTTAGGAATAGATACACACCTTTGTGGTATAGGACACACAATCGTGTATACCACCCTAGATTACATGCCCATGTTAGCCAATTGCATGGCCATTTAGTTAGGATTCATACACCCCCGTGTATAAGTGGGGAAACTAGAAAAGAATGTAGGTGAAATTAGTAATGCTTATGTATCATTTTGGTATTGAAAATTTTACCCTTATAAGGGGTGAATAAGAAGAAAACCAATGTTAAGGCACTAACGAAGACAATATGATATGAAACTATTATGGGTGTGTCTGATTGTGTGTAAGATGACACGAGGGGATTTTTGGGGTGTTCGACTATGTGAACAATGATACAAACCTAAATTAGAGCTATTTTGAGTCAAGAACTAAAACAATGTATCACTTTATTCTCACCACCAAGCTATGTGTAGTGTGGTTATTTCACCAAGCTTAGTGTTACGAGGACTCATCACTAAGTTGCTTATAGTGTGACCTGCCACCGAGCTATATATTGTGTGGTCTTGCCACCGAGCTATGTGTAATATGATTGTAAGAACATCGAGGCTAGTATGTGTGATTGTCTTTGTGACCTTAGCTTGAAGCCCGAAAGACATAAATACATGGCACATCATAAAAATGACATCTAAGATGTCACATGCTTTCACTAAGGGCCTAAAACGCCGATATATATAGTTTAGTATTAGTCATCAAGGATGACATAGATAATCAAGTTTGAGCATAGGGTGCCAATGCATATAGATAGGCATTTTAGATACTGGTAAAATATCCAAAATATCACATCTAATTAGATATGGAACACCTTTAGTTATAATATTGTTTTATTATTCTATGGACAATGTTGAATGTGTTTCACTCATTGTATTCATTTTTTATTTTGCAAGAAAGATCGTGGAGCAACGGGGTGGCTCAAAAGTTATATGAGCAGTAAGTATTTTCATCATTTGCACTCTTTGATTTTAGTCATGTTTATCTATGTATGGATTTTTTATTTAGACCATTATGCACTTGGGCATTAGTAAACTTGGATTGTATACACATGGTTTGTATTAGATTATTTGTTGACATTTATTTAATACATTTTGGGATTATGGACATTTAATTATACTACACATTAATTATATTGTTGTGTTGGTTTGAGATATGTTTCAAGTTGATAGGTCTTTTCGGGTACATATTTCAGGTAGAGGCATATATCTAGAAAAAGGTATTACAAATTCTTTCATCCACACAGTAACATTCCCTTCCAAAAGTACTACCTTTTAGTAGAAGATGTCACTAAATTGACTATTTTGACCATGCATTTAATTAAAGGGAAAATGACTATTTTTACCCAAATTTTAGGTCATTCTCAAACCTACACCCATGGGAGATGAACAACCCCAATTCCCACCTATAGCCAAACTTCCATTAATTTTTTTGTTAAAAGAATGGGTAAAATAGTCATTTTATTGTTTATATTAAAAAGTTATAAAAATTTTTACTCCCTATCCCTCAGGTTTTAAAAACTAACATTTCACATTTACCTAAAGTTTTCAAACTTTAAAAACTAACATTTTCACCCTCAAACCTAGAGTTTTCATATTTTTTAAAATGCAGCCAACTCTTATAACTTTCAAAAATAACTGTTTCACCCATATTCTTTAACTTCATCTTCTAATGTCATCTCCGGCCTCCTCTTTCTCTTAGTGCAACGATGGTGGTGTGATGAGAAAATGGAGTCTCATCACATGATGTGACGAAGAGACAGAGATCTCTTCGCATACCACCCAGATGATAGTCGTCCTTCATCACTCGTCGCATTATCCAGACATGACTCTTTCATCTGTTCTTTCAGATTTAGATGATGTTTTATCATCCAAATCGGGGAGACAAAAGGTCATCCTTTACAGTCGAAGATGGGAGATTGGTGGAATGCATTGGTCGTCGATGGTGGGCGGAGAAGGAAGCAAACCCCAAAGGTGAAATCTAAACTTTTCAAATTTTGAGGATGGGTTGAAGTGTTAGTTTTTAAAACCTTAAGGAGGGAAATGATAAAATTTTAAAATTTTAAAGTTTATAAATAAAATGACAATTTTACCTCTATCTCTAACTAAAATTTTATACAGTAGTTTGGTCATAGGTGAAAATTAAGGTTTTTCATCTTCTGTGGATATAGGTTTGAGAATGACCTAAAATTTGGGTGGGAAATAGTCATTTTCCCTTAATTAGATAAACAAATAAACACATGTATAATAACTAAATAAAACTCATTTATTAAATTTTGAGAAATTACTGAATTTCCTATGTCAAACCAAAACAGAAGCGTTCAAAAGATGTTCTACCACATAAACATAAATTGAAAACCATAATATGTATAGTAAAATACAATCATAATGAAATAGCGCTGATAAAATTGAAATGTTTGGAATGCCCTTACAGCTCTACGCTCATTAACAGTTACTCATGTCATAAATGTCATGATCATTTAAACTCAAAAAAGTAAGTGATAAAACACTCAATAAGTATAAGACTTTACTGAAGTGATAACTTTTAATAGAATCCCTAAAATGCCCTTGGTCTTGACCCATACTCTATCTGTCATCTAGAGTCAACACTAAACTCCCTAAGGATGATGGTGAGTTCTACATGTAATCTTTGTGCTTAAACTGTACTCTAGAGAATCTTTAGACTATATGTCATAACCCTCGGATCAATTGTTTCATGCTCAGTTACTAAGGAACCATTTATCAAATTCCTATTAGACTTGACCATACTAGGCTCAATGAAAGCATCTAATTCTAAAACTTGTAACTGAAATTGTATATTAGATGATTGATCCAAATCAAATACAAAGATTTGTCACTTTGACCATGTGAGCTATCTCTTTATTCACTGCACCAAACTAAACCTCAATTGGGCTCTACAACAACCAAGTACTCTACTATGGGTCTGGTATCTTACTATGGACATGTCTTACTATTGGTGGTGTAGTAAATGTATACTCATGGTGCCCCTTAGTAACAATTCTATGATGTCTAGCATGCAAGCATTTCGAGCCTTTATTTAATTTAATGCATTTTTACCTCTACATAAAAGTATATCTCGTGTTGTGTTATAATACAACTCTTAAGCACTCAAGGTACTATGCGTATCCAGGATCTATGTATTGTTACTCGAGTCAACCCATTAATTCCCTTTTTATTTTTCTTTAATTTGCTCTATACACACAAATATGTGTTTATGGACACATAGAGATGTGTCTCTTTATTTCCAGGCACACAACTACCCCTAATGGCATTTCCTCATGTATTAATTTTTCTTATACATATGGGTGTATGTCCTTTCAAATATTTATTTTACTTTCCTTCTTCTAAACTCATCTCAACCATGTCACTTCTTAGGGATATTTCAATCATTACACCCTCACACACGATCGTGCTAAAGCAATACACTAGAAGTCCACATGTTCTTATTGACCATTTATCGATCAACGACATTTGATGATCATCAAAACACTGAAAAATGTAAACTAAATTCTGGGTATCGCACACATGATCATGTGTCTCATACCACACAATCGTGTATCAAGTCTAGAATGCAAAAAACACCAGAGTTTGAGCCTTATTATGGTTCTTACGAACCCTGATTTCCTTTCGACAACTTAGTATATCACAATCCTAATAATATGTCTATCACAAAATCACTATCATCATAATCTCACCTATAATCTCACATAAGAAAATTGCATAAACAGCAACTTCACACTTATTAAACATTATCTCTTTCATCATTAATCAACATAGTTTCATCGTCTATCAAGAAATCACTGTCATCATCAGCCTTTTATGCTTTAACTTAAATGGATCATAATAATACTCCTGGAAAAATAAAGAGATCATGAGTTTGATCTAACTTTAAATACCATCAAAATCATAAAAAGATCATAAGATTGCCTCAGTTTGCATTCAAAAACAATCAATAGATCCTACTTACCTTAAATCCACGAAAATCCAAGTGTACAAATAGGTTGCCTTCTCTCTAACTTTTCTTATTGCCACGTCATCAAAATCAAGTCGTCGGAGACACAAAATAGAAGTCTAATCGTCAAATTTTCACTCTCTCTCACTTTTAGGAGATTTCGTGCATTTAAGGATTATGAATAATAATCTTTAAAATGTAGCAACCTGTCTTTTATAAAAACTAAAACACATAGCTACACACATGGGCATGTACCACCCGATACACAGTCATATCTTGTGAAATTTGAATTTCATGTAAAATCTATCTTATTATGTTGACTTGGCACAACATGCGGGCATGACCTCTTTATACACAATCATTTGTCACCTAAAATTTACACCTTGACTTTCAAATCACATTTAATCCTTAACACAGCAATTAAGCTCATGCATAAAGAGTGTATTACCCTCGAGACATATCTGTGGGTATTACATAGACCAACATTTTGAAATGAAAATAATACTTGCAATACAACACAACATCAATTTAATATATAATAAAATGAAAATTTAATATCATAAAAGTTTCAAATGAACTATTAATAGTACTTGGCGAATAGGCCAGCCAAACCTTTAGGCCTAAGCTAGCCGGCCAACCCGTCTGGCCAATCTCACAAAAATTTTAGATTTTACCAGTTACACTTTTCTAGCAATTTGACCATAAAACATATATTCTACTTAATCTAATGAATTTTTATGGCAAAATAATCAATATTTTGACTAATTTAACTAGCAAACAACAACTTTCATTAAGAAATGATGACTTACCGCACAAAATCACAAAGGATATGCTATTTGAAATTCTAGGGATTTCAAATCTCTAACAAAATAAAAAAGATTATTAGGATTTAGATTTGTACTTACTTAGATTAAGATGAGTTTAATGTAAGATTTTTATAATTTTGCATTGATTTTTACAAAACAATAGTTGAATTTATAGTGAGTAGAGGAGGAGCCGACAAAAGCATGTCTTTTTAATTGTATAATAAATAAAATAGTGGTTTGATTTACATAAATAGGATAAAAAATTGTTAAAATAATTAATCTCTAGTTTTATTGATAAGTATATACCCACAAGATATATTTTATTTAACTTGATTTATTACAAGAGTTCTCAACTATAATTAAGAATAATAGCAAGTAATGTTTAATTTCATGGTAATATTTTTAAAAAAATACTAGATTTGCAGACTCTTTATATAAACTCATTGTACAAATTGATGTAGAACAAGGAGAACCAATGAATTTATGCAAAAAATATATATACTTAATAAATACTAAATTAATATAGATATATAATATATATGTATAGAAAGGGGTTGCACCACATCAATTTGTATACATACTTAGTTACATATAATTGTCAATATCATGTTAAATAATAATAATAATATAATGTTATGCTTACAATTAATATAGTTAACAAAAATTGACCACGCCACTAAGAATTAAAAATTAAAAAGTATAAATAATAATTCATTATAAAAGAAGAAAGGTTAGTGTGGATGATAAAGGTGAACTTAGTTATAATCCATAAATGTAGATAGCGATGTTAAAGTAAAGCATATAGTTTAGGCCCCCATTGTTTTTTTCCTTAATCACCTTTGCTACTTTAATTCCTAACACTAATCATATAGTAGTAAGATTAATGTGCATAGCTTTTTGTTTTTGTATTTATCTTTTTGTGATAGACTGATAGTAGATACGATAATAGATCGCATCAAACATATTGTATCGTTTTTAGTGCAATCCACTGGTATTGTTCAAATTTTTTGTTCGAAATTTATTTATACATAATCCTTATTTAACATGAGATGATAATTTTTTAATGTAAATACAACATGAAATAGGATAATAATATCGGACATACTTGAAGAATTAAATTATCAAATGAGTTTTTCTCGTAATCTTTGAATGCTAGAATTTTTATCCGCCTTTTGAGCTAATATCTGGATAGATGGTCTATTTGATCACTAACTAAGTAACTTGTCACTTTAAAGTAGCTTGTTGTTCTTTGAGGTGTCATTCATGAATTTGATAAAATTTGGGTTTTATTGTATAATATTATTTATATCTATACTATATTTTATATTTCTTATTTTGAAATATAATATTTAAATATCTATTTATTTTTAATATGCTAAGAATAGTAATTAAGAAATTTAAATGCATCAAACTAGCTTATAAATTTATTTTAAACAAGTATACAAGAATTTAAAAAATTAAAAAAACATTTTACAATTGCAAATTAAGCATAAATTCTATCTCCCATTTACTTACATAATTTTAAATAATATTTTTAGTTATATACAAAATTTTATTAGTTAAAAATAGAATTTGGTTTAATAAATTACAGCTAATGATGAAAAGAGGAAATACTTAAAATACGTATTTATATTTTATCTATATATTATAATAATAGATAAAATTGTAATTAAAAATTTAATAATAATTGGGGTCAGAAGAAACCATTTCAAGGCTCTATATCATTATTATCATCTTTCAAAAAAAAAATTTCCAATAAAACTATACATATTTATTTAAATATATAAATTATTATATATTTAATTATATTATTAAATAATCAATTAATTTTAAATTAAAAATAAAATAATATCTAATTATATAATAATATATTATAAATATATTTATTTATATATTTAAAAATAAATACGTCTATTCAAATTCTCACTCGTGAAGCTTTATTTTAGTAAAATAGGTCCATAAATTTGAAAAGGGTTAGTGTCATCCTCTCTATTTCTTACTTTATAAAATCATTTTCTTAACTGCAAAGTTTTCCAGATCTTATATAAGACAAAAGTATCTTGATTAACATTTTCACCCTAGTGAAAAATGTATAATATCAATTTTAATGTTTGAAGGCAAAACAATTTATAAATTTCTAATTCTATTTTGCATAAAGTTCGTGTTATTAATTTTAAATTTTAAATTTTCATAACATTATTAATAAAATAATAATTTTATCTTTTAATCTTAACAAAAATAATTTTAAAAATATATTTTAATAAAATAAAATTTAAATAAGTATTTAAATTTTTTATTTATGATAGAGATATATTTACCGAAACTTAGATAGAGAAATTGTCCTTTTTTCCAATTTAAAATGATATTCGTAATTTTATTGAATAAAAATTGTCGTCCATGCATGCGTGTGGACTGTGTTGTGTCGACACGCCGTTTATTATTAAAAGAAGAAAGAAAGGGGATCACGAGACGCGTCAGCGACACGTACTCTCTAGGAGCATGCTATCACTCTCACCTCCTTCCGTGTAATAGGCCCCACCGACTTTCACCTCTATCTCCATCTCCAATCGTTATATCATGTCTATCTGTCTCTCTCTCTCTCCTTCAATTATTGAAAGGCGCAGCTCTTCCTTCCTTGCCATTTTTACATTACACAACAACCAGCTTAACTCTCTCTGTTTAAGTGCTTTTCTAAAGCTATTACGAACTGAAAGAAAACGAAACATGGCGGCTTTAGTTGCTAAAGAACCCGTTGTTCCTCTGGTTTCCCGGACTGGAAGACATTTACAACGCTATTGTCAGATGGGTTTCCGCCAAGTCGTTGGGTTAGTGTCTCTGAATTCCTTATTTGCAACAAGTTTTTGTTTTTCTATCTGCCTACTTCTAAATTCTATTGTTCAAAACATTTACATCAACAAATTAATCTGAAATTAAGATTTTGAGGACTTTTCAGGGAAGCCTTTGCTTGTTTTCTATGAAATCTCATAGCTTGGGTTGTTAAACTTGTCATATTAGAATTATAATGGAGTACTTTTACAATTTTATTTCTTGGGGGTAAAAAATTATCTTTTGTTTAGAAAGTGCTAAGGCGTGTGCGGTGTTGAGTTAGCCACTAAGCCTACGCGCTGACTTGACTTCCATATCTTTATATAATTTCTGGCTTGAAACAGTGGTTTTTGGGTGGTGGGAAAGTCATTTACCTTATTTTGACGAAATGTTTGATAATCTACCATTGTGCAGATGTGTACCATATAGATATAAAGGGATTAAGCAGCCTCAGCATGAGATTGATGAGGAAGATATACAAGTTCTTCTCATCAGTTCACAAAAGGGCAAAGGGATGCTCTTCCCTAAGGTAATTATTTATATCATCAAGGTGCTATTTTTTGTCACTTGAAATGCAATAACCTTCACATCAAAATGATCTAAACCCATGTTTAATTTGCAGGGAGGTTGGGAACTTGATGAATCCAAAGTAGATGCTGCTTTAAGAGAAACTGTGGAGGAAGCCGGGGTAACCGGAATTGTTGAGGTTGGTTCACTTTTATAAGTTTTATTTATGGTGATTTAGAGATGATAGTTGCCATAAATTTTGCATCTAAGAGCACAAATTGATGTAATTACTGATATTAATTATTATTTTGCAGCATGAATTGGGTAAATGGAATTTCAAGAGCAAATCACATGACACTTATTATGAAGGATTCATGTTTTCTTTACTTGTTAAGGAGCAATTAGAAATCTGGCCGGAGAAAAATGTCCGAAAGAGAACCTGGGTATGCATATTTACACGTATTCTTTTCACTCTACATATCAAATCCATAGCGTCTGTATAAACAATCTCTGATAATTGTGCGGGTAATTTGTGCAGATGAGCGTGGCAGAAGCCAGAAAAGCTTGTCAATATGTGTGGATGAAGGAAGCATTGGACAGATTAGTTGAGGAACTAACGTCGCAACGACAACCCTGAACTGGTACATCATTCTTTGTAGCTGATGAAGAAAATCTGACTTGTAAATAGGATGTTGTTGAAGACAGAGCTTGCAGTTAGGGCGGATAAACTTTAGATCGTTCCGAATTGCAGGACAAAGCAGAGATGTTTGCAATTGTTTGTTTCTTGTTTCACTCACCTGGAATTGTAATCCTGGAAGTTTCAACATTTTGTGTTAGTGGGTGAGTAGGAATTGTAATGTCGACAATCTTTGTTAATAAAATAAAGTGTAGTTTGATTTGAGAAACTCAGCTCTTATTGGTTGCTTATTTGGTCTTGGAGAAAGTGAATCTTGGTGTTATCAAGAAGGAATATCAGAGTGTTGATTCAGAAATTGGGGATTGTTGGGTACCTTGAGAAATAAATTCTAATAATATTATATTTACTCATTTTTTTAGAATATAATTTAATATTAATTATTATTAATAAAAAATTATTTAATTTTTTTGATAATATATATTTATTTGTATATTTAAAATGAATAAGTTTAGATTATTGATTAATTTCTTATCTTTTCATTTTAAAGGGTGATTGATTTGAAAAATATTTTATTATTAAAATTAGAAGATTATTTGATAAGTTTAAATATTATTGTTTGATAAAAATTATTATATATAAATAATTATTTCATTTTAGAAAGTAATAAAATAATACTAATATTTTATTATATTTAATTTTTTTTTAAATTTAATTATTTTAAAATATTTTTTATATTATTTAATAAATTAATTAAAAATAAAATTATTTTTACTTTAAAATATTAATAAATAAAAATATAATTATAATAAAATTAAAATTATCTTAATAATTTATTAATATTTAAAATAATGATAATAATTAAATTATTTTTTATATTATTTATTACATTATTATTAATAATAATAAAATTTAAAAATATTTTATTATTTATTAATTAAATAAAATTATATAAATTATATTATCAGAATAATCTATTCGGAAATAATTTTTCCACTCTTGGGACCAAACGCCCACCAAATCTTTTGTCAGTTTCTCCTTTCTTTGTCTATTTCTTCCTCCCCTGTCCCCACATAGCCAAGAATATGATTACTCCCCTGTCCCCACTTTCTTGATGCTGCATCATTAGCCTTTTATTTCTCTTGGGAAATTAAAAAATGGCCAAGTACGATTAGATGTTTTGTACCATTGGATCATATGATGTACTAAATTGTTCACATTCAGCCACTGTTTAATACAAAATAGGCCCTACATTTACAGAAAGAGACAGATGACAATGCCAGAGGAACTACTCTGATAAGCACAAAAACTGAATTTTCCCCTACTCAATCCATAGATGTTCCATTTTAGAAAACTAACTGATTGTACTGCAGTTATTCAGTGAATTGGTCTGAATCTTCGTCAGAGGTTACCTCTGACTCTGAGCTTTCCTCTTCATCATCTTCTTCTATCCTGATGCGATCCATTTTAGCAGTCATCTTGGACAGTGCGGCAGTCTTGCTTGCCCTCTGTGAGCGGGCGCTTGTAGTTGTGGGAATGTTCGGAACCACAGATTGAATTGAAGTATGAGAATCTTCTTCATCCGAGGAAGTTTCTTCACGCTTTACGCGTCTTCTTGAACGGGTTGGTCTGGTTGAGCAAGGGGCTGGTGTTTGTGGCACTGCAGCAGGAACACTGGTATCCAGATTGAAGTCTAAGTCTAAACTCCCTACCAATCCAACAGTCACACCCAAGTTACTCTCAAAAGCATTAATTTATGCATGTTATCAGAAAACTATGCATATGACTGTACGATACAATCAAGCATACACAATTTCAACTCAACCTCCTCTTTATCTATTTTTTTCATCATCGTTATACTATTGTAAGTGACGCATGTTCTATTAGACCATTGCGATATGTATCCAATGTCAATTATAGAAATATTGATTCTGAAAGGAAATATATATACCTATAATAGTATTAGCTTCATCTTGTGAAAGTTCCTCATCGGGATGTTTCTCTAGTCCCTTAAGACGTTCAGCCATCGGCTTCAACTCCTTCACAAGATCCTTTTCAGCTGAGACAGATTCAAACACACCACTCAAAAGCTTCCTCATTAACTTTATTGCCCCTTGCTCTGATAACCGGAAATGGAGTAAGACAAGTATTCTACACAGGGCTGAAACATATGACCGCTCAGCAGGTGTCTTTTTCATATGGAAGCTCAGCACCTCAAAATTCATAAGAATAACAAATTAGTAAGTTGAAGACCGGTAACATCAGAACATAAGTATATATTAAAGTTCTTAGAATATAAATTGTAATAACTAACCCTATCATGATCAATATATTCTTATCCTATACAAAACGCGGGACCTTGGTTCAACAAAGCAGGATATGCCACACTAGTGATCCAAGCTCCTTTCCCTTTGAGAAACTAGGAAAAGAATTTGATAATTTCGGTAATATTTCTAAGAGATTCTTTACCCTCAATTGAAACTGTACTGAATGAATTGGTATATGTTAATATATATGCATGCACATAGATATCTCATTTGTACATATCAGTATTATTTACGGACAAACATGTATATGACACATGCATGTGTATACATTGCAAGATGTAATAAACAATCAGAGAATGTAATACTTCTTTCTAGCTCAGCTATATGGAAATTAAACAATATTATTCAAATAAGCATTTAACCGGAGAGAAAAAGGTTGCATATCATTGTGAAATCTCAGGTTTCATGGTTTAAGAGATTTTAACAGACTCAACTTTGATATGGACAAATATTAAGCTATGCTTGTGATAATGCAAATAATTTATCATGTAAAACCATGCATATGGAGAAGTTAAGGCAAACACGGAAGGTAGGGGGGAGTCAGCTTGCTTCTTAACCTATGAGTGAGCTGAAAGAGATTAACTTTCAATTTATTCACCCTGAAAATTAGCACTTCATTACAGAAAGTTTAGCACTTACTCTAAGATCACTTGCAACAGAACAAGAAGTATAAGGATCAATTCCTTATACTGTAAGATCACAGTAACAAACATTAACCAGGATAACATGCGCTATGACTTTCTAATCTAAAAAACTGTACAAGAATTTGTCTTGCAATTTGAAAGAACATTTTTGTTCACAAACAGCAAAATATTGGCAACAAAAGTAATCCAGAATTTAGAAGAAACATTTATAGTTGAAGCATGTGATAATGGCATAATCAGGAAAGTCAGAATTGACATATTTTACTTTTCACTATCCTTCATAGTCCAACATAAACCTTATATAAGCTCAGCCTATCAATTAAAAACAATTACCTCAATTGCTATGCGTATTGCAAGCCCCTCCTCCCCATACTGCAGTGAATAGTCCTTGCTATCTAAGGTCTCTGGCGGTTCTCTACTACCATTTTCCCCCTCCACTTCCTTTTCTTTCCCATATAAGGGAGCCTGCATCATCTGCAGCATGAATTTTGATGCTAGGACTGCTCGCTTACGCTTATTCGACACCACCATTGAAGAACCTCCAGCATTTCCATAGATGCCTGGCCACATAGAACGCATGACTGGCACAAAAGCCTTGGACAAACATTTCTGCACTTCCAAATTAAAGAAAATTTATACTGTAAACATACAAAGATATCAGAGCATCTTTGCTCAGCTGAAAAAACAAAAAGGAAAAAGGACAGTTGATTTTCCCTGGGCACATATATCTACTTACCTTGTGATTTGCTGAGAGGGAAGCATAATGCTCGAAGAAAATAGATAGGCACTGTTTCAACCTGGTCAAATTCATAAGAGAATTAAGCTAAAAGATTATTCTTATAAAGATGATGAGAAGGAATGCAAAAAAAAGGCACAGATATCCACCTCTGCAGATCTTTTGATTCATTACTGAAATACAGGTTGATGAGCTTGACTAAGATCAAAGGGTGTAAAGCAGCTGGTATACTTGGATACTTTTCGCTAAGAAGAAGAATTTTTGCAAACCCCTCTCCAAGAACAGCTTGAATTGACTCATTTTCATCACCTTCTAAAGATTTTCCCCAATCACTCGTCTCAAGTCCAGAGTATAAAAGATCAAGTAATCCAATATTCAAATCCTCATCTATTTCTGAAAGGTTTATTGGACTAAAAGTCATCTTATCAGATTGAGGTTGGAAGGAAAGATCCTGCCCCATGGCCTTGTCAACTTCTAGTGGACCATGCCACATCCCAAGATCAATTAATGCCTTACAAGCCATCATGCTAACTGTATGGGGGCCTTTTGTAAAAGAGAGCCTCAACTGCTTTACCAGTTCCTCACTTGGCTTATTCTGTAATAATCCAAAGAGGCCAAGGCATCTGACCACAACCCTCTGCACATCCAAGTGAACATGTTTTGCCTGCATCCACAGTTAATAAATTCATACCTTTGAAGAATTTTTGAACAATAGCATACTCAGCTCAAGCCGTGAGCAAGTACAGATATTTTAGACACAAGGGTATGGGTCGGGGAATATATTTTTTACGCAATCAAAATGTTGCACAAAGGAGGACATGTATTTAATCTACAATATGTTTGATTATTTTCTTTCTCAATTTTACAAGATTACATAAATATTTCAGCTTTAGTATCAGTACACACATTGTTTATTATCTTAATATATTTCTCATATGATTACAATCAAATTATTCAGTTTTATGTAAGTGCCTATGATTCAGAGACAAGTTGGACACCTAAGCCCACAACAAAATTTAAACACTTTATGCCAAAGAACACCTGATATAGCCCTAAACAATTTCAGTGTGAATATTTAGATGAAAACTTGACATAACAGCAACAGATAAAATTTCATACCCCAGGAAGCAATAAAGATTGCAGAAGTTCGGCAAATTCTGTAGCCTTTTCTTGGACCAAATGAAATGATTTTGCCTTTTCCAATAGAAGTCCAGTCACAGCAAGACAATGCATCCACTGCATAAAGTCAGCAGTTCTCTCCCTGCATGGCTGGGCAAGCTTTTTCACAACCTCAAGAATAACTTCTTCAAATTCACCGGCAGCAGCATGGACTTTTGTTGCCAATCTGGATACTGCATCAGCCCAGTCTTTGTCACCACCAAGATTTATGCCATCTCCTATGACAACCTTGTTCCCCTCATCAACCATTTCATATTCCAGGGGCCTGTGCAATAAGTCTTGCACAAATGCACCAGCAACTTTCCTGATTGTAACATCAGAAAAATCAAGCATCTCACCAAGCAACAGTAACTGCCTAGATGCAAAGCGAAAATTTGGTCCTGAAATATCAGGTCTAATTAGAAACATATTGTGATACAGTATGTGCTTTCATCAATCAGAGGAACATAACCCACCAGCATCTATATGAGTTTTAACCAAATTTACATAATCAGAAACTGTTGCAGGAAGAATTCTTTCAAGAAGGTCATGTTTGTCTGAAGCTTCAGCAGCATATACTGCTGCTTCAGTGCCCAATGTAGCAGCAGCATCAGAACCTTTTGCCTGTTGAATCACACTTTTTTCTCATATAAGTATGAATTTTTCAAGCATGACAATCTGATAACAGAGCATAAGCATGAGAAGTCCAACAAACATTTCATATATTTCAAACAAGGCTAGTCTGTTCTATCCTCTCTCACACTATATCTTCCCACTCCCATCTACTAACATTTTGAACAAAATAAGTATAGAAGTGCAGCAAATCCACATAGTCTAGACACAGCATACAGGTTTTCAAATCCTTTGAGGTTTATAATAGAGAAGCAAATGAGATGGTCTCACTAAAAACTGAGCTGAATTCTCTGAAATCAAATAAACTTGCACTTAGCAGACAGCCATTCCAGCAAGACAAGGAGAAAGTAAAATGGAGAAAACATAAACAGACAAAAAGGAAAATATAATCATAAATGGAGTTGTTGAGAAAAGTTACCTGTGCTTCCATCTGTAGGTGCCTGCAGTGACTCCTCCAATAAAGAGCAACCTCTGGTTCCATTAATTGGATGCTTTGGTTGTCATGTGATGATGAGTTACCTAACATCAGCAAATGAAAACATTTAGATACCATATAGATTCTTGAATCTGAGCCTCTGACACGGCAACAGCAATTGGTATAAAATTTTTTTTCTTAGTCGACTCATTAACAAAAATTGCAAATTAAGTATAATGAATCTGGAAACTACAGAAGGAATTAGAGAAGAATAAAACACAATGATAATAGAAAATTAAGAATGCCTGTGATTTATCCAAAAGTTTCACAACCTTCGATTTCATCACCAGCTGATGATATGTACTCCCTGATACTTTCACCATCACTCACTTTCACTAAACCATCTCTTAAAAGAGCCTGCATTACAGACTCCCCCACTGACTCATATGTTTCAACATCAAGATACTTGAGAAGTTCTACAGAGTTTCCATTGCAGAACTTGGCTAGCCAGTGGTCTTTCAATAATTTCAGACACTCCTCTGAAACAGCTTCAGAACGATCAGCAAGTCCTCTCTGAAGAATTATTGTTCTAAGCTTGATGCTACCAGATGAAGAGGAAAAATAAAAAATGTAAACTACATAAAATAATAGTCAAACAACACACAATAATTGTCATTACAAATAAGACTATTTCTTAGTTCGCTTACTACCCTGATATTTGGTTGTGTAATATGTGAGACACTAATCTGTATGAAATGCATGTAAATGAAACTTACCTGAGGCTTTGAAGAGGAAATTTATTAGCCAGTACAAGATATGCAGATTTGCGCACTGACTCACTAACATCTAGGGTGCAATTGACAATTGCTTGTGAAGTCGCATTTGAAGGAGGCAATGATAACACAATTGTCTTTCTCACCTCCTGAAATCAGAAGAATTTTAGCTGCTGAAGCAATAGGTTCACACAACAATTAACTTTCAAAAGTAAGATTAAATTTATCCATCTCTATGGCACAAAAACTCTTCAGTCTTTTGTGAATAAATATTTAAACCTCCTTGAAATCCATTGGAAAAATGAGAAATTCAGATACATTTAAGAACAAATTGAGCTTATGATCAAAAGTTAGTTGCTCTTTTCTACTTCATGAGATTTTACCTGAAAATAGACATCAAGAATTTTTAAAAAAAAAATTATGAAATGGTAACCACTACCACAAAATTGAAATCCTAGTACTCAAGAAATTATTGAATCAGTAATATTATCCTGATTTCTTTAATTCCTCCATTTGAATACTAAATTAATACCTAAAAATCCTAAGAATGAATTTAATGGATCTGAATAAAAATGATTTTAAAAAGGCCTTCACAAAGGTCATCCAAATATTCAATACTCAAAACACCCATCATAAATTTCATTTGAAATAATCATTGTATGATCCCACGACACAAACAGTGACTAATTTGTGAAAATAAGAACCCAACATCCATGAACATTTTTAGAATAACAAGCATTTTGCTGACCGTCTAAGTTTTTATGTTGTGAAAAAAGACATGTTTTGGTATAATTTCCTAAACTGACAAAGTTGCTGGATACGTAATCATGTGCTATACTCAGGTAGGCAAAGGGGTTAGTTAAAACCGGTCAACAAGAGTTACAAGACAAACATCAATACAGTAACATAACTTGCATATAACAGGCACTTGTCTAAATTCTTGGAATCAAAACACTTCCATTTGGGAGCAAGAAATATTTAAAGAGTGTCACTCACCGCATTCTGCTCAATGGGAAGCACCTCAAGGAATAAATAAAGAATGTCACTGTTGTCCGAATCATTTACAAACCGTGAAAGAGACCTGATTGCAAATGTACGAATTACAGGAACCTTGTCCACTACCCTTACTTTCATGCATTCTATCACCTCCTCCAATATCTCGTCACTGACTTCAATGTCATCAGGCAACCGCATTATGATCTACAATGAGAAATGGAACTGGATTAACTAATAACACGAATAATAGTCTAGTTAATAGATTTATTATTTAAATAAAATGATACCCAAAATAGAATCCAACAGAAAGCCGTTTACCTAAGAATTTTTTCTTCGATAGCTTTACTATTTCAAATACAAATAACAGGCATTATCTTTATTTCTTTCGTTCTTAATAACCCCAAACTCTAACCCTGCTCAATTCAAATTACAAAACCAACCAACCAACCAGCCCAGTAATTTAATATTGCCCAAAAAGAAAAAAAAACAAGTATAATTGAAATTATATACCTCAGAAATTATCTGACAAGCTCGAAATCTAGCGGTTTTGTTGGCAGCTGCAGCACCAATCAAAAGAAACTTAAAAAAGTCCTCCACAAATCCGTCATTATTGTTTACCGCGAAGGCCGAAACAAATTTAGCCACGCGCTCAGAGGAGGCAGTGCGTCGCTGGGCGCCGAAAAGAGGAATTAGAATTTTGGAGAAGGCGGAGAAGAACTGGGCCGGAGATTGACATTTTGATTGAACGGCTCGGAGTTGTTTGAGCTTACGGTTGTGTGTGGCATATGATGTTCGAATTTCGTCCAGGATTTTAGCCATTACCGTCATCAATTGCCTCTGTTCTGATTCAGTTTCCGCCATTCTCTCTCTAGAGCTCTCTTTGACTCTCTGGGTTTTTACAGAAAATAGGTCTGATTTGAATTGAGTTGCCTCTTGATTTTTGAAACGGAGCGGGAGATGAAAATTCTCTTTTAGGCTGGGCCGACATGTAAAGCTTCATTCTAGCCCAAGCTTGGCCCAGTTATCAAAGACAGCAACATCACAAAATGGTTTCTAAAACACTGAATGCTTTCACAATTCTAAACCGGTTAACTCGACCGGTTTAGCAATATTTCAAATTGAATTATTTTTTTTAAAATCAAACCGGTTCAAAAATTAAATAATTTTAAACTAAATCAAAAATACTAATTAATAGATCTGAATTTTTAGTTAATCAACACTGAACCGAATTCGATTCTTTATAAATTTCTTGTTCAATTTTTCAAAAACTAATTTGGTTAAACAATTTTAAAAAATAGGTAAATCAGATGGAAAATCTAGTTTTTTATATTATTAAATTAATATTTAAATTAATTTATTTTTTTATTCAGTTTTTTTAATTGAAAAACAGTTCAATTCAGTTACTGGGAAATCTGAACAGCCCTACTATCAATCATATCAATATAAATTTATTGTTAATATTTTATTTTAGAACTTTTGGCTTGGATTTTTTGGGTGAAACTGTGAAAGCCACAGGGTTCCCATGACTCAATTAAAGTCTTTGTGATGTTAATTTTTTAAAAATTAGGTCAGATAATTATGAGTATTAATTAATAATAATTAAAGAGTTTTGAACTAGAAATTTGTCGTGGTTCAAAGCTAGAACAAATCAAAATCAACAAAAACATTGGTTGAACCGCAGCCACACAACACATATTAGACATTTGACAAAGAAATATCAACCCTCTAATTGTAACATGCAATGTTGAATGTGCTTAATAAAATACACTTTTACAAAGATTTGCACTTTCCACGAAGTCATCTTAATACCACCGTTTTAAAAATTAGATTAGGCAGATCAATCTAATTAGTTAAACAAATAATTATTAATTAAATCAATTAAATTATATATATAAATAAGTTTAATTTGGTCAATATAAAAATTTAATTTTTTTTCAAAATTCATTATAAAAACTTGAAATAAAACTTTATTTACCATATTTGAATATATATACTACTAAACTATTCTTATTTTAATATTAAATAAATTAAATTTTATATTTAATTATAAATTATATAAAAAAATTTAATATTATTTTTAAACAATTAATCAGTTTGACCATTAATCAACCGATCTAACTATCAGTTAGACTAAATCACCCTTTTCACTAGATCAATATTTAATTTAGTTCTAAAAACATTGTTTAATACATCAACTTATTTACAAGCAACTTTACCTTTGAGACAATTGTAATGGCATCTTATAATTTGGGGCTTAAATCTTTAGAAATTGATATTTATTTTATATATTTATTTCACATTTTATTTTGATAAATAAGAGTATTTATAATCTGATATGATGCAGTTTAAGAATTTTTTCAAACTAAACTGAAACAATTAGTTTGGAAAATTTTCAAAAACTAAATCAAATCATTTTATGTTTTAAAACAAATCAAAACAAATTGAAAAAATATGGTTTGGGCTGATTTGGATTATAGTTTATACTTTTTTCTGGGTGTCATTTTAATTTGGTTTGGAATTATCTAAATCATATCCTAAATCGTAAACTAAATCTTATTAAATTAGATTGAATCGTTTTATAAACTAGATCAAATCAAACGATAAATTTTTGAATGGTTTAATCAAATTTTGCAATTCTAACGAAATAATGTATACCCTATCTATAAATAATAAACTTCCAAACTGTATGGGGATTTCAATGATCTTTTCCGAATGCTGCCATGACGAATTATTGGTTCTTAAAAAAATGTAAATCCCTTCTAGGGAAGGATTAAAGCATCGTGATTCCTTTATTCCAAATAAAATAATATCTATAAATATTCAAAAAGTTAAAAATAAATATTACATTTAACTGATTAAATGACCCAACAAAAGAAAGAAGACATGGGCTGGTATGGACAAAGATACCTGAGCTATATTTATATGATCATTATTGTGGCCGCCCAATGACACTTCTTGTAAGCATCAGAGATGGCATGCCATTGCCAATGCCCAAGCCAAAACCCAACTAGGATGCTGCTGCTGATGCACCACTCGCTGTCAATTCTTGCTGTCAAAATTCTCCCTAACAGCAATGCTGTCGCCTTCATTTGTCAGCTTCACCAATGCAAATATGCTTTCTTGTTCACACAAATGTTTCCACTCTCGGAAAAATGGAAATTGGAAATTGTGGTCATTTTGGCTGCTACATTTTTTTTTTATATTTATAATTGAGGTAGACTTCCTATTTATCAAGTCTTCGCTTCTCCTTTCCTTGCCATTGCTTTCTCACCAAATCATTTATTATTTTTTGGAAAGTATCGAAATCATACGTCATCTTATTATTATTATTTATGAATATTATAACACGACCCAAACCAAGGTAACAAGTCGGTCGAGATCAAATATATGTGATTAATGTGCTTTTAATATAATATAGGCAAGATACAGTTTCAGTTATGTAAAATTTGACAATATTGGTCAGATACAATGTTGGTGATGTAAAATGCCATGATATCCGTCAGATACAAGTACAGTTTTGATTGCACTAGAGTGTTTCACAGAGGTACAGGAAAATTGCTCTAATCCCCTATTTTTAATTATTTATAAAGGGTGTTTAATTTAATTAATATTTTATTATTAAATATAAAAATTATTATAAATATAAATTATTTTAAGAATTATTAAAATAAATGTAAAAAATTATTATATTTAGTTAGAGATAATAAAAAATACTAAAATATTATTTTTATTTAAATATTTTTAAGTATAATTATTTTAAAATATATTTCATATTACTTGTTATATTAATTTAAAATTGAATCCTACAAAATTAATAAGTAAAGATAAAATTATAACAAAATCAATATTACTTTACTAATTTTTTAATACTAAATTTGGATACATTACATGTCATGTCATTATTAATGATAGAAAATATATTTTATTACTAATAAATCAAATAAAGTAATATAAATAATAAAAAAATAAATTACTAAAATAATATTTTTTTACTATAAATCACACACTCGTATATTACTTTGTTTGATGGGTAAATAATAAGAGATTCTGATACTCAACATAAATACACATAGACTTATTGGTTATATTTATTTATAAATAATAGTCATTGTAATAGATTTAGATTTAGTGGATAACAGAGCATGATATATTACACACAAATAAAAACATTCAATGAGACCCCCAAAGAAAGCTTAATCGGTAAAAGAAAAGACTTTATCAAATTTAAATAAAAGAAAATATAAGTTCAAGTACCCTCTAATTGCATATCCCAAGGCTTTATCTGTCCGATATGAGTAATTCAATCTCAAAGAAATAATGATTTTGCTCAAGTGGGCTTCCTCATTATCCAAAAAAAAAAAAAACATTCAATGTGGATTTACCCATGTTTATAATTAATTAGTTTTTAATTATTTTTTGAGATTGCTATGCCAAGATTAGACATTGCTAATTTGACTTCAAATTAATTTTATTAGAAGAAGTTGAGGTTCTGATATGTTCTGATAATCAAGTTATAATTAATGTACAAACAAATTAGTCAAGTTTACAGTTGGCCTTTCAAGATAATGAAATCAAGCACCTTTCGTGGTAGACACGTCAATTGGGCCGGGCTAAATGGAGGCCCGGCCCGAAGCACGAAAAAAGGCCCGGGCACAATAAAGCCCGGTCTGGCACTTAGAGTGTCGGGCCGGGCCTAGGGCTTTAATATTAGGCTCATGGGTTAGCCCGGCCCAGCACGATACTGTATATATATATATATATATTTTCCTGACAGCAGAAGCTACCTTGCTTCTGCCTCTGCATAATTTTAAAAAAAAAAAATTTAAACAAATCTATTTTATTTCTTTTTATTTTCATTTTTATTTATAAATCTTTTAATCACTCAATTTCAATTATTTCATTATATTTTCAATTTCATTAACTCTCTTTCAAAAAATATATAAATTCGTAAATAATAATTATTTATTTTTGAAGAATTCAGAGATTTAAGTATAAAAGATGAGTAGATAAATATTATATAATAGATATATTTTATTTATGTTTTGTAATTCATACCATATGTAAATTAATTTATTTGTACTATGTTATCAAATTATAATATTTTTCATCATATAACTACGGTATTCCTCCGTCACAAGTGAGGGATTATAAATAAAATATTCGGGATACTGTTATCGGTTTTAATAATTGAAAAAAATTTATGTTAAAAAATGTTAATTAAATTTTTTTTATAAAATTGATTAAATGGGTCGGGTCGGCCCGATTAAAGCCCAACCTAGCCCGATTAAGGCCCGTTATTATATGGGCCGGGCCGGTCCGAAGGCCCGTTACTGTTTGGGCCTTAGGCTCGGCACGGCCCATTAGCCCAATGGGTCGAGCCGGAGCCAGCCCGGCCCAGCCCATTGACATCTCTATTTCGTGGCCTTGGAAAAATTATCACTTGAGAGTAAAGAGAGGCCAAATTTTAATAATTAATTAGATGTTAGAGAATCTCCTAATTTTTGTTTAAGCCTCTAATAATTCAACTAATATAATTCAGTGAATAATGCTAATAGATTTTAAATTTTTTTGTCTCTCACTTATTGTATTTGATAACACAATCCCTAAAAGAGACATACACCTTGCGATATAACAAGAAATCCTTTAGATTTTTACATGTTGAGTTTCTTTTGCATCTTGTCTAAGTATACATTTTTACTTAAGATTTAGTAATTAATACAATATACAACAATATATCATATTAGGAAGGTATAATCTGTCTTTTTTAGTTTTTTTAATGAAGAAACACTTAAATAAATAAGTTTTTTATCGTATGAAAGTATAGTGTGTTATTTTTGATAGACAATATCGGAAATACTATCGCACTTCCATTGATTGTTTGTGCACACAAGAGTCATATTTGTTTTGATAAAAGCAAAAGCTTATAAGATTTTATCTAAATGAACATTCAAACTTCTCAATGTTTCTTTGAGTTGATAAATGTAACTCATTAACTAACATATCTGACCGACTTTTTTTTCAAGGATAAAGCCCTTGGATGCATTATAATCACATCCATAATGATACTTTAATCCATAAAGTTGGTCTTTAACAATTAATTGTAAAATTTTGAATATATAGTATGTAGCAAACACAGACATATTTGGTCTCACCTTATCATCAAAGTTAGGTCGTGGGTTTTATCATCATAGATGACCATTATGTTATTATCAAGAGTCATGAGAAGTATAGTCCCTATGCACTCACGACATACCCCACCATACCTATGCATTTCTTGTGTATTAAGATGGTTAATTTCACTTCATTTATGATCATAGTGACCCTCTATCGATGATTAACCATCTAATATAACATATCCTACGTTCAATATCCATTAAGTCTTGTAGTTTGTAGAGTATATTTTTTAATCGCCCCACTCCAAATCAATAATACACATGTATCATTTAGTTACATTTTCTATTATATACTTATTACTTATAATTAATTTTAAAATTTTAAGTTTTTTTTTAAACATTTTTGACAGTTAAAATTTTGAATTGAAGTATTAATGGATATAAGAAAATCAATAAAACTATGTGCATAAATAATATATATAATTTTATACACAAACAATGATATATCATTATGTGACTGAGTATTATTTTATCTCTAATTGAAAATTATTCAATCATATGATGATATATTATTATTTATATATGAAATTATATATATTATTTATATATATAATATTACTATGAGAAAATTAAAGTGCAAGAATTATAATAAATTTTATAATTTAAATAATTCCCATCACAATTATATATACATATTTTTTGCCATAACGGAGTTGTTTAACCACAATTTATTTGTTTTCATTTCCTAAGATAACGGAGCTTTCAAAATTTTTATTTATTTTGCTGGCAAAGTCTATCACGACTCTTGATTGTAAATGAAATTTGAAAAATAATAAAATTAAAGTTCATTTGTCATCTCCTGAGATGAAAAAAGTAAAGATAAATTCTATACAAATTGATTTGACCTAAGTCTACGACTGGATTGAATGAGATAATCTGAAATAAGATTTTCTCTATCTAGTAATATTGTTTATATTTGATCCTAAAAGAATATTTAGTTTGAGTAATATTTTATTATTAAAAATAGAGAAATTACCTTGAAGATATATTACCTCGAAAATTATTGACTATAAATGATTATTATATTTGATAAAATTTGATAAGTATAAATAATTATCATATTGGGTTAAAATAATAAAAAAATATTAGTAAATTATTTCACTTAAATGACATTGGATATAATTATTTTTAAATATTTTTTTATATTATTTATTATATTAACTAAAAATAAATTTATTTTTATCTCAACAAATTAATAAATAATAATATAATTATAGCAAAATCAAGATTAATACTTAAGGTGAAAGTGATAATTAAATTATCACATAAATTACCTGCTACGTCAACGTTAGTAATAAAATATTACTGCAATATTTTATTACTGACAAACCAAACAAGATAATAAAAAATATATTACTAAAATAATCTTTAAATTTTAAAACCAAATGACCCCTAAAAGTTAACAAAATTAAGAGAATATTAAAACTTTTAGAGAGAAAGACTTAGGTTTAAATGTCTACGGTGCTTGTAAAATTTTAACTTATTTGATATAATAATTGTGATTTGATTACAATGTTTTGAGATTATTTGTCTAATTAATACAGAAAAGATCTTTAATTATTAAAAATTTTTAAAGAAAAAAAAACATTGTTCATACGGTTACTAGTTCTAGTTTAACGATAGATAAATGAAGAGCCTCTGGTTAGATTCAAAATCTGCAAAGACCAAGTTAATAAAATAAATACTCCTTTTGAATGGTGGGTAACATGACCAAATCCCCCCCATTCATAGTCATCACTCATCAACGAAATCTGCGGGGTCAATTCCAATATAACACAAACATAACATATTTGAATATGACTAGACTTTGATAACACATCAACTTTTCCAATATTAATACGTGTCAAATAATTTTTAATTTCCCAACAAAAAAATTTATAAAATTAAACCCATTAAATATTATATCAGCATGACAAAAGGGGCAAAAACCCACTTGCATAAGATGACGTGAAGAAGCTGGAACAAGTCTGAAAATTGACAAATTCAGATTCAGAGAGTGGAATCTGAATACGAGGCTCACATTCGTGTTAGTGGATGACGAGGAGATAAATTATAATTTGCGGTATTTAATTTTTGTTTAAAAGTCAAAATTGAATTAAATAAATTAAAGGATTGGTTGAATTTGTGAGAGGTGGATAAAGTAGATAGGGTTGGTGGTGTCTTCCATCCCATGTGATCAGCTAAAACTTTCTCCTACTACTGTTACGTTCAATACAAGACAACACTTAGACGTGCAATGCCCGCTACATATTGTTGGAATTCCACATTTTTATTTTGTTTATAATTCTGATATCCTTTTCAGATTATGGTACAACAAATAAATAAAACATTGCAAGTCGGTGGTTGATGTGAGACGTGATGTTGTCTGATATGAGTATATTTCACCCTAGTTTTACTCAATTTTAAAAACATAAATGAGACTATTTACAAATTTAAATATTTATTTATAAATTAATTTTTATTAAATTTTTTATTTAAAATAAAAGTAAAATCGTTATTTTATTACTAAACTTTAAAATCGTAAAAATCTATATCATTTTCTTCTCTTAGTTTAAAAAAATAAAAATTTATTTTTAGAATCAAGTTTTAAAAAGTTATCATTTTTCTTCTAAAGTTTGAAAATTATTTTTGGTCAACTAATCTAGTGAGTAACAAAATCATTATTTTATCACTAAACCTTAAAATCGTAAAAATCTATATTATTTTCTTCTCTTAATTTGAAAAATTAATAATTTATTCTTAAGATTAAGTTTTAAAAAGTTATCATTTTCCTCTTAGGGTTTGAAAATTATTTCTGGTCAACTAATCCAATGAATAGACGGTGGCCAGATAATGAAAGAACGGTGTCTAGAAGACGAAGGATGGCAATACTTGATGAAGCGTTATCGATCTAGATGATTTTTCTCGACAACGAAGCTTCTTCTCCAAATCGATGACACTTTTTCTCCACTTGAGCCGCCAAATCGACGATGCTTCTTCTCTGGATTGATGATGATGAAGCAATGAGAGAAAATGAAGACGAATGGGTGAGAATCGATTCGTCGAATGAGTGTGGCTACTCTTTAACCAGAGAAGGAACTTCATTGCCAAAGAACATGGGTGGAAAGAGAAAGTCGGCCAAAAAGAAACTTTGTCATTGGAGAAAAAAAAAAAACCTAAGGAGGAAATACAGTTTTTTAAAGTTTAATAATGAGAAAAAATTATTAGTTTTCTAAATTTAGAGAGAAAATAATATAAATTTTTTAGATTTTAGAGTTTAATGATAAAATAATGATTTTACTCTTACTTATAATAAAATTTGTTAATATAAATTAGCCAATAAATAAATATTTGAGTTTTTAAACTGAGGTGAATATATTTTTAAAATTAAGTTAAAATTTCAATAAAAATAGTCTTTTATATATATATATATATATATATATATATTATAAAGTTCTCATTGGGCAAGCATTTATAAGAGTTATATCTCTCCCATGCTTGAAGATAAAGTTGAATTCAAATTGAATTTATTTGAATTTAAATTTGAGCTTAATTTGAACAAGTTTAAAATGAGATAACCTTAAACAAGCTTGAGCAAGCTTGAGTTTGAGCAAACATTTTCGAGCTCGAGTTTAAGCTCGCTCGTCAAGCTTATGAATTTAAAATTTTGATATAAAATAATATTATTTTGATTAATATGTATTAAAATAATATTATTTTAATAACGAATTAGTTAAAAACTTAAACTCAAAATATATCAAATCGAACTTGAACATAATTTGAGTTTAGCTATAATGAATTTGAACTTAAACTCTATTATATATAAATCAAATTGAGTTTAAATATGACTTAATTTAAATTTAACCCTACTTGAAGATAGTATGCACAAAAAGCAACAACACGGGAAAGCCGAATTTTACTTTGACAATGGTGAAAATTTCTTTTCCTCTCAGAATTTATGGGAAGAAAAAGTTATCCTTACCTACCCATGACTGAAACTTTTTTCTAAAGTTTGGGAGGGAGCTTTTGATTTTTATTGGTACACATAAATCTGCCGTGATTCATGATAGCTTTTGATTTAGAGTAATGAATAAAATTATACTTATAAAAGAAATTATCATTACAAATAAATTATCATAACAGTTTAAAAATTGATAATATGGTTATTTATTTTAAAATTATTTAATTAATTATTATTATTTCAGTTTGTATATATATAATTTATTTATAAATATAATATTATTCTGAATTAATTGAAATTTTGTGAGATCAATTCAATTATTTGTTCTATAAAATCAT
Source organism: Mangifera indica (assembly GCF_011075055.1). Taxonomy (NCBI): domain Eukaryota; kingdom Viridiplantae; phylum Streptophyta; class Magnoliopsida; order Sapindales; family Anacardiaceae; genus Mangifera; species Mangifera indica. The sequence continues at coordinate 10,240,979 of NC_058151.1, read as the reverse complement.
AAGGAAATATTTTATTAAATTCAATTTATTTTCATATTAATATTTTCTTCCTTTTGGCACATTAGCCTTTGTTACTGTAAAACAGTTGACTGTCTATACAGGAATTGAGTGGCTTACCTGGACATACACCAACCTTACTTATGTTAGGTGAGTGATCCAACTCCACATTCATGCCAAGCGCGTGCTATTTAAATTGTAGCACAGTACAGCTTTATAAAAAGAGTAAATATATGTGTGTATAAATACTGTACATAATAAATATATATTTATGTGATTAAAAATTAATTTATTTTTTATATAAAATTATTCTATCATATAATAATATATTATTATTTATATATAAAATTATATTTATTATTTGTATATATAATTTTATTATTATAAAAAATCTTAATGCAAGAGACATTATCCAATACCTCTCTATTATTAGTCGTAGAAGGTACTCCATATGTTCTAAGTTAGTTGATGGATATGATGAAACATTATCTTGTTAGGGTAGATGTTTTAGAGCTAATTGCATTTGATATTTGCGAATGTAATTTTATATTAATAATTAATAAAAAGAATTATTATTATTCTATTCATATATGTTTAATTATATGATAGTACAAATAATATCCCATCAAAATGGTAAAACCGTAATGAGGGGATTAGACAACTAATCGTGAAAATCCTATGTGCATGTTAATTGGTTATTCTAAAAAAGTTCGTAATCCTGACATTACAATAAATAAATATATATGTAATGATGATGAGATTATCATAGTGTTGAACGATCCTATCAAAAGCGGTGACAGTTTTCATGTGTCGAAACTATTGTAGATTGTTTGGTGCAGCACATAGGTATATGCTATAGACATGTTCATTAGACTGACCCAATCAGAAGATATTCAGATAGATGGTTGCTCTAGTGTCTATAGAATAAATCCTCTAAACATCACGGGTGCATGTAATCCTTTGACTTGAGGTTATTAGATTGTCTTGTATAAGAATCAGTATGATTTGACACTATCTAACATGTCATTGTAATCGGGTTATCTATAAAAGTAGTAATTGCCTATATCATGAGATACATAGAGAGTATAATTGATTAACAAATGATTCGTTACTCTTAAGCACAAAAGAATATATCTCACATAATAATATTAAATGATATTCATGACTGTTTGAATTAGTGGCTATAGTGGGATAAACTTATAGCATAATCTGTGTTGGTCATTGATGTATATCAGTTCATATCGAGGAACCATTAAGATAAACATGTTAGAGTATGCCTTAAAAACTAATCGCTTTGTTAATTTCAGGGCTATATATTTTGCATATATATTTATTAATAAAGGAAGAGTTTTGTCATACTTCGCATGTTTACTGCATCACTTTTATGCATATGTTGTAGTTATATATTCAACCATATTAGTTATATACATATGACATGTGAGAGGTCCCGATAAATTTTAATAAACGTCATCAAATTGTTCCCAACATAGGCAATTTGTTTGAGCAATAGTATTGCATAGCAGACATGTGCTATATCACCATAATATATTATTGGATGATATTGGCATGATGGATGTACACAAGGGTAAACAATAGAACCATTTGATAGTTGGAGAATTGATTAAAGGTTATTATATTATATTGTTTATCGAATGTGACTACTAAACAATGATCACATGAACATTAATATGCAGTCAATGATACATCATAAATCATACTAGTGTATAGATTCTTTGACTTGAGATATCATGGTTGTACTTTGTTTCGAGATGTGTGGTTCATATGGTGTATACCACGGGGCTAATCATGTCTCGTTCAGAAGTCGATTTGATCATATGTTGCTTAAGTAAGAGCACATGTGATGATCATACAAGGATCTATCGGCTCAACTGCTTTTGAGTTCTCGTGTGAATATCGAGAAACATAGAAATCTAAGACGTTGACCAGTTTATATAAAAGTCCATATGAAAAGAGTTTCAGTGCAACACGTTCTGATGTATTACTTGATATTTAAAGAGATTAAATATTGGATTTTGACATTTCATGAATTCAAGTTTAATCGGGATGTAACGACGAAGAGATTAAACTATATTGTAAGTATGAGTAAGAAAAGTTCATTTGATATTATATGAAGCTTGTACTTCAATTGTGATGTAGGGGTTATGAGACATTATTAAATGACACCACATGATCAATGGAAGTTTCATTAAGTAGTAGAAAATAAAGTATATTGGTTAACTATAGTGTTGGGTTATACAATGATATAACAAAACGTATCGTTCGATATGAAGCTCACGACTACGTCATTATGAACCTTAAAGGTCTCACCCATATTTCTAGGAAGAAAATAGTGTTATGAAGATGAAAATATTTATCCAAGATTGGCTAGTACTTTCAGAGGATAAAAATCGTGTTTTTCAAATAAGATTTGAAAAAGGGGTAAAATTATTATTTTATAATTTTTAAATTGTTTAGAAAGTCGAATGAATAATTTTGTGCACAAATTACTCAACATGTGTCAACAAATATTGTTTACTCTTAATTACAAACCAATAAAAAAATGGCACATGCATTTACTTTATAAATATCAAGTTTATGCATAAAAATGGATGAGAAAAATAGAAAAAAAAAAGTTTTTTCCCTTTTCTTCTTCTTTTAGCCGAGAAAGACTCCATTGTTTTTTTTTGAAGGGTTCAAGTCAAAAGATCACTTATTTTAGTAATTTAAGCTTCCTAACTTCAAATTAAATTATAAGGTGCAAAGTATTTTACATATTTCTATACTTTATTTCTTAAAGCAATATGTAAATTTTATGTTGCCATTGTTGCATATAATGTGAACATGATCTAAATTATTTAATTTTGTTACTAAAATCCTACAAAACACAAATTTATGTCTCACTCTTGAAAGATATTGGTTGAGAAAATAATTGAATTACATATAACTGTGATGTTATAAAAGCTTAAAAGATGTCCACTGACACTCTGTCATATACTATCAATTCGATATAGAGCTTATGGGTCACATATAAGGGTGTGCACGATCCAATTTAATGCAGTTTGAGAGCTTTTTCAAACCAAACTGAAAAAACGGTTTGAAAAATTTTCAAACCAAATCAAATCATTTTAGGTTTCAAACCAAACCAAACCAAATTGAAAAATACGATTTGGTACGGTTGGGATTATGGTTTAAATTATAATTATTAGTATCTTAAGATACACAATACATATTTTATGATATGATATGATACAATACAAATAGAAAATGATGTGTATCATAAAGTTTATCGAATTAATATGATACAGTAAATGTATCATATGATACAATACATAACTTATAATTTGATACATATTACCAATATAAATTGATACATTTAAAAAAAAAATGATGACATAGTTGGGGTTTATGCAAAAATTTTTAAAATGTTAAGGGTGTTTTTGATACTTTTTAAAATATTGATGTCTCAATAATAATTTTTATAATTTTATTAATATTTTAATATTTTATTTTTTAAAAGATATATCATAGGATCCGATACACAATATACAATATAAAAAATTTGGTTTTTAATATACAATTCGATTACCATATTTTGAACATTTTAAAATTATTAATTTTTAAATATGTATATCATTTAGTAAAATTAATTGAATTATATTTTTCAAAAAAATAATATAAACATGTAAAATAAATATGAAACATATGTATAATATACATGTAAAGAAAATGACAAAATAAATATGAAAAGAAAAAGTTGTGCACTTAATTGTTTATTAAAAAATTCTATTAGATATAATTTTATATATATATTAAATATAGTTTACGATTTGGTTCAGTTTGAAAATTGCTCAATCTAAAAAAAATAATTTGGAAAATTTTCAACCAAAACGAAATCATTTTATAAACCAAACTAAATCAAATTATAATTTTTTGACGATTTAGTTTGATCTTAGAGTATGAACTGAATTATGAACATCCATACTTACATGCATAAAATAGTTGAATCGAACTTAGAGGTGATAATTGTTTGTTGACAATTCTGGTGTTTAGGGTCAAGAAAGAGATTGTGAATGGATTGAGTTTGCCTATTAAGGTTGAAAAAAACCTGGCTGACCACACTTTAACGAAATGCATAGCCATGCACCTAAATGTGCTAGTTGTGCACTTGGTGGGATAGTGTTGTCTATGCAAATGCATGATGTCGGCCAATACCATGAGTAAAAAGCATGTCGATCGACACACATATGTCATGCTAACTACATAAACTTTTAGCCACACTAGCTGACACACACAAGTGATGACGATAGTGCAAAAGCTTTGGTGGAATGTTGACTATGCATTTTAGATGTTAACCATGCATGTGTGTGTTGATGAGTGTCGTGCTTGGTTGAAATTTTAGCCATGCTCAAACACTTGCACATATAAATTGAAATGTGAGTTTGAGAAATAAACACAACATATGACACATACAAACCCTAGTCATTTATGTATTCTTTCTTTCTACTGTGGACACATCCATCCAGCCAAAAGCCCTAGCAACCTCTTTGCCTGAATTTCCTCTCTTCCACTACATTTTCTCTTTTTTGTGCTCATGTTCTATGTAGATACTAGGGCACCATCTTGTGAGGGTTGGATAGTGTATTGCCTCAAGTCACTTGAAGTTTGAAGGAGCTATCAATACAAGTGTAAAATCTAAAACACCATATGAGTGTTTTTGCATGTTTCATGAATTTTATCTTTAAAATGAATATCTTGATTGAGGTTTTTCAAGATTGTTTGTTCTTAAAATTTTAAATTTCGCTGCGCTGTCAATTATTGGCACTTTGAAAACCCTACATATCTAATACTCCTCTATTTTTTGTTGTGGAAGGTACTCCATATGTTCCAAGATAGTTGATGGGTATCAAGAAACATCTAGTTATTTAAATTGATGTAGCAATTGTAAATTTAAAATTATTTCCATGAAATGATGAAACCAAATGATAGGTTTCTGAACCACTTTTTAGCTTCTCTTATGAGTATGATAGCTACACAATTTCATTTAGTGAGCTTGGATACTTAATCCATTGAATTTTAGAAGGTATATGGGTGTTTTTGGGGATCACTTCTTTTGTCGAAAGAAGTGATCGATAATGCCTTGAAATCGTTGACAAAAGGTGCATGCCACATCAGATAAAAGAAATATAGATTCTTCAATCTCAATTTTTGGAGCCCTTGTAGTAGGATGTCCATTAGTTCTTATTCAACCACTATGTATGGTAGGTTTAGTAGATGTTTAAGTGGTCATGCATTACATGTCTTTAAGTTTGTTTGTTGAGGTTTATCATTTTATCAAAGACATTTTTTGACCTATTTAATGATGGTTTTGAGTCTTCAAATTCCTCTTGACATAAGTTACTTGTTACACATCAAGAGATGATATCCCCTCAATGTGAATGATTATTTTTATGTTGTCAAGTGACACAATAAAAAGTAAAGATTGTCTTTCAAACGTAGTTGGTTGGGTCTATCAAGGTTTAAACATGTGCCTTATTTATTGATATTGTCTTGATAAGAGTTATTTTGAACACTTAGGGGTTATTACCTCACACGTGTGACATGCTCTACATGTCAATAGTTATTATTTAAAGTAGGTGTCCTAGAGCCAACCATCTTTATTGTTTGTATCATGTATATTCAATCAATAAAATGGCATTGTTTAACGGTTTATCTGTTTGCACATGTCTTTTTATATAAGTTAAGATAAATGTCTTTAAAATAGTTGAACTATGACAAAATGATCAAACGATCTGAGAACCTTATGAACATATATATCCCTAATGTCATTATGATTAAGGGTACATATAATATGATAATACTATCATAGTGTTGAGCAAACTTAATAAAAGGTAATAACATATCTCACATCTTAGAGTTGTTTTTTAAAGCTTGGTGTGACACATAAGTGCTTGTTGACTAAAGTTCATCCAAAATGAACATTTGTTCCATTGATTGGAACAATTGCTCTTTGGTGTTATTTAAACAAACAAAATTTTCCATAGTCATATGACTTGAGATACACCGTATATTTCAAGATGTGTAAACCTTTTACTCTCAAAATATCCTTTATTCAAGATGCACTAGTAGATGTTCGAAGTTTCTTCTAGGTTTTCCTCTTCTTAGAAGAATTATTTGTTGCTCTTGTGTGGATGAGTAGGTGTCTAATACCCTTGAATGGACAAACACAAACTCAAGTAAGATTTAGATAAATAAAAGGACCTGCTTATATTGGTTTGTGTTTTCCAAAGGCTTATATTTGTTTTAAATGCATATTATGTCTTATAATCTAATCTTGGTTATTATTTCAAAATATTATTGTTTTCTGTTGTATTCTTATAATATTTTGATCCCTAAGTACCTACATTATCCTTATCATGATATGAGTTAGAAATTGCATGCACTAGGTCAACAATATCTTCACGTGAGTTCATATGTGCACATGGAATGTGAAAACACCTTAATGACTAATATATTCCTAGAAGGGGTGAATATGATTATTTAAGAACTTTAAAACATATTACAAACTTTACAGACAAATATGATTAATCAAAATTAAACCACACAACAATAAACTTAAAGTAAAGAGAAAGGAAAAGAAATGTTCAATATTTATAGTAATTTGGAGCTCTTTGATTTAAGCCTCCTACGTCTACTTCTTCAAATTACCTGCTTAAAGTTTTACTTATAAAGATTCTTCTCTTTATAAGAGTTCTCAAGGATTTGACCCAATTATAAAGTGAATACAAAGAATTTAAGATGAAAAAAGGCTTTTACAAAGGCATATACAAATATTAAGATAAGTGCCAATTGGGAAAAGATCGTTGTTGTAGAAATAAGTGTGTTATCATGGGAATGTAGAAAAGCTTTTTGGATTACCCTATTTTCAACGTCATATTATTAGTGATAAAATTAGCACCGATGAAAAATACATTAAACTATTATAGAATTTAGTACAATAAGATAAAGTGAGACAAAAAGATAAAAAGATACAAAAAGATAAAGAGACATTGAGATTTTAATATAGTATGGTTACAAAACCAAGAGCCTACGTCTATGATTTTGATATTATCTATAATGTCTTGGGATTAAAAAAAATAGTATCATAATGCTATAATACTGGTAAAATGTTGAAAATGTCTTTATTTTAGCTTTTCCACTGTCTTGAATTTATAATAATAGAGGTTAAAGTTACATGTGTAATTGTTTAAGCAAAATATGAAATTATATGACTTGATAGGCGTAATTTGTAACACCCCCACTAAAAGTACTCCCATTAGAAGGAAACACTACTACACTTGACTATCAAAAAACATGTTATACTCAAAACTTGATTGACACAAATATTAGAATTATGCAAAATTACAAGTATACCTTTAAATCACATTCATCAACATTGGAAGTGAACAAAAGATGTCTAATACAAAAATAAACATAACATAGTTTGTTAAAAATTCATTCCATAAAAGAAGTCTATAAATACAACTCATATAGACACCATTCTAAAATTGACCAAATTGACCTCATGCCAACTCCAAACTAATCGATCTTGCACCATAACTGTCATTCTCACTTGTTACTTGCAAAACATTAAAGAAAAAAAGATGAGTGACAAGTCACTCAATAAGTAGAAGAACTTAGTCCTACACTTCTATAACTTAACCCTTTAATCACTCAAACTTTATTTCACCTTGACTTAGTCATCGAGAGTATACATTTGGATTCCAAACCTTGATGACATAGAACTCTTGTCTTAGCTCAGTCATCTCGTGAAAGCCTATGGTTTCATAACTTTGATGACATATTACGATCATCTAGAATACTCTTTTAGATCCTATATTAAGATGACTCTTTATATGCAATGCATGTAAAAATTATTGGTGAAACATTTTTTTTTAAACATTTTTCTAAAAAAACATTTTCTCTGTGCTAATCGATTTATGTTGAGATAAGGATTTGGCGTTTTAGCCAAGTAAACTGAATATGACGTAGTCCTTTTTCTTTACACACAATATTGGATTATTATGCCATAACTATTTCATATTGCAGGTGTTTGTAGAAAAAATCTCACAAACACCCCATCGTAACAACTATTATAAAAATATATCTAAAAATTGTCATGAGAGATCATACTTTCATAGGTGTTATAAAAACTGATATATAAAATTTGTACCACAAAAATCTACAGATATACTAAGTCTTTATGTGTCTTATAAGATCAAGTTTCACACATGTATTAGAGATTGCTAGTTATCCATGTGTACTATGAGAACAATTTTAAAACATGGTTACACCTTAAGTTGAGAAAACATATATAAATTTGTCTCATGTAAAACTATATTATTATAAGTTGTCATAAAAACTATGTGGATGCATTTGAGCCATAAATATAACTCAAACTCGTATCACAATTTCACACTTAATTTATTTAACTCCCATGCTCTAATTTGTGTGTATGCTTATATGACATGTTTTGACACTATTACATACCCTATTTTTTATATAAATTGTCGAGACGTTATTGCAAATGAATGAACATTTGATATGTCCAACTTTTATTCTGATGCATGATTGTACATCTTAGGTAAATAGGGGTGCATCTTTTTCCTTTCATACACAACATATGTGTCCTCTATACGGTCATTCATGCCTTTGTCACACACAACTTAACCTCTCATGATTATCCTTGCCTATTATATCATGCATGATTGTATATGTCTTTTGTACGATTGTTCATGCTTTTAAAATGAATGACTTCATGTTCATGTTCACATCCATACAATGACCTCAGGGTATACCATCTTTTTTTTTTTTTTACCTATATGAATGACCATATTCTCTTTTACATGATCTCTCATCGTGGCTAAGTATATGTGTCATATACGGTCTTATGTGTCTTATAAATGATCATTCACCAATTCTCGATGTATTTACCCTAGTTGATGAATGGTCATGCATATTATTTTGCACGGTTGTCCATGACAAACAAAAACTAAACATTTGTCAAGGTCATACCTGTCATTGGGACAATCGTGTATTCGTGTATAGAACACTATTTTTAGGTTGTATTTGTGTAATTCCCATACTAAAACATTACCAATCACAATCTTATTATTTATAATATGTTTCCAATGTTGAATATGTTCAAAATATAATCCACAATCAATAGATTAGACCATTAGTTTATCGATTACCCTTTTAAAACATATTTATGTGTGATAAACAACAAACATGAAGACTAACCTAACTGTCATGAAATCATATTCATTTCTAACATCTCCAATCACATAATGATAATCTTAACTTACAAATCACATGTTCATAGAAACTCTTTTTTTTTTTTCCCTTTTATGATTGTGCTTATAATGAACTTAGTCATGCATTCCATACTTATCTCAACATATTATTTTATGAAATTAGTCAATATCATAATATAACTTCGCATATGGTTATAATCAAATTACATAACCTATTCACACATCATATCAAGCCAAAACTTAATGCGGGTACATTTTTCTACTTACTGTGATTCCAAGTAAGAAGTTTGATGCCAAAAATAAATCTTGATGTCGTCAAAAGGCTCTATTATAGGTTGGAATCACACCGGTTCCATTGGATAATGATGAGTATAAAACTAAATAAGAATAATTTGAGAATGTTTTAGGAATAATGGCTATACTATTGTGTATAACATTTCTTAAATAATTTTTTCAAACTACAATAGCATGCATGAGCGTGCACTCGAAACACATGGTTGTGCATCTCTTCAAAATTTCATATGTTGCACATTATTTACTTATCCTACATGGCATCGCATGAACGAGCATGCACTTTTTATGCACAATTGTTCATTAGCTTAAAACTTTACTTTTAATACTTAGCCACATTTACATTTTACACTTTTCCCATTATATCAAAATAACACGATCACTAATGAAAATACAAAATTACCCTTAAGACATACATATGACAATTACACTATTACGATCTCATTCTGATAGTTGAGTGATTGTACTTTTATTACGATTATGGGAGTCATGATATAATGACATTTGTTTTTTTATCAACCAAATGACTAATTCTCATTCAAGGTATAGTAAAAACCCAAAGTGACCCCTGCTAACTTTCAAAAACCCAAATACCCATCTATCTATTAGTTTAGCTATTACAATCAGGTGTAAAATCGTCATTTAAAGATTTTTATTTGAACAAAAAAAAGCTGTTTCTTTTTTCCCTCTTAGTTTTAAGAACTAACCATTTCCCCCTAACTCAAACTTTGAAACATTGTATTTACACCTCAAAAACTTCATTCTATCTTTTTGATGGTCGTTCTTCTTGGCATTTCTCTCTAGTAGCATTTTCCCTCCCTCCATGGTGGTTTCTCGGTGCTAAAACCACTAAAAAATTGATTGAAATGATTGACTTTTCTTACACAAATTTGTACAAAAATAATTTATACAAATAATTTTATAATAAGATGAATCTCATCTTCATCGTTTAGGAAGATGATTCATCTTCTTATATGACATCACATGACATCGGAGGGGTTAAAGTCTCACTGAGGCAAACTGTCTGAAGAAGAGAAACCGTTGAGAGGGAGAAACGGTTAGCGATGGGGTCAAAAGGAGTAACCGGATATTGAAACTAAACCCTAGGGGGAGGAAATGTGATTTTTTCAAACTTGGTTTAGGAGAAAAAAATGTTAGTTTTTTAAATTTAAGGGGGGAATAGATAAAATTTTAGTTTATTTTTAATATTATATATAAAATGATGATTTTGCCTTTAAAATTAATAGATTTAATAGTCTATGAGTGAGTAAATAAGATTTTCAAAGTTAAGGAGTAGAAACTTGGGAATGCTACATACTTTGCGTAAATGAAATATATACATAACAAATAAAATTATAAATAAATATATACATAACCAATATACAAAATTGTGCCCACATGTAGAATATGCGATCTACTTGATAGGGAATGCCATTTCGCCATTCGCCTTATCCTTTTTCTTTTTTGTAGTGGTCTTTGTAAGATAAAAATTGCAATAACATCATTTACATAATAAAAACAAGGGCAATTTTCAAGATAAATGCATTATTCAAAAAAATGAAACCTCAAATTTAAAATCTACGTGTCCAAAAACTCTAAAATGAAAAAAAAATTGACCTAAAAATATTGGCAAGTTGAATAGCAATTTCGCATGGTAACGCTTGTCTATTACACAAGGTGAGATTTCACCACCTAAACTTTGTTTTTCGAATCCTATTTCATCATAAATTAACTCTACATTTATTCTAACATAAAAACTTTAAGAAAATTGATCAAAAACACCAATGAATCAAGTTGTTTCATCAAATCTTTCAATTTAAAATCCTAACCCAAAAACACTTAAAAACTACACCCAATCACCTAAATCTTCACACTAAAATATATAAAACATGATAAAAATTGATTTACTAACCTTTTGAACCATTTTAGTGGCCAGAAAATGAGTGGAATCTACTAGAAATTGTTGCGATTGGGTTTGCATTACTCTGTGTGTGTGACTTTTGTGGGTTGCATTTTCGTGTGGCTAGATTTGTGTGAATTTGGTTAAATTTCCAACTTTTACTTCATTTTTGCTAAAGGGGTAGTTTGGTCTTTTCACATTTTGTTTAACGTTGATAAAATTGGGCATTTTTGTTTGTATATTTATATTTTGAGCATTTAATTTAATTTTTTTCAAATATAATTTATTTTATCAGTGGATATTTTTATTTTAAATCGATATGAATCTGCTTTAATTTGTATTTTGATTTGATGATACATATGACCACTTAAGTGAAAAATCAAATGAGATTATCATTGATATTTTTTTGGAAAAATGAAATTGCAAACCTTTATAACTATTATAAGTAGTTTTAAATGGTATAATAAGATAAAATGGCTTGCAGTAGAATATATTTATAGTTTAAAAATATTTAAATAATATAAATGAATATATAAATAATATTTTTTATGTGATTGGATAATTTAAATTAAATATAAATCAAAACTTAATTATATTATAATATATTATTTATATATCTAATTATATATTAAAAAACTCTTTAAAATATATAGATAAAAATATTTTTAATTTTTTTTGATAAATACTAAAAGTATTTATGAAAGCAATTTATATGCAGATTTTATAAATTCCTAACTTATCGAGAAATCTTGATGTCATTTTTTAAGTATTATTCCTCTATTATACAAAAAAAATTAACTAATATATAATTATATTATTAATTAAAATTTTTTATATCACTAAATCATCAAAGTAATAATTAAAATTTAATATCTTCTCAGCGGGTAAATTAAAAAGAAATATCCTCTCGGCGAGAGAGGCATAAATATAAAAGAAAAGCTCGGTGTATGGTTCTGCACGAGCAAAAGTGGCGCGTGACCCTGGTCCTATTATTATTTATTTTTGGAGGTAAGGAAGAAACAAATTAATGGGTTTGATTTAGGAATTAAAAATAAAATTTTTAAAGGGTTTTTCTCAGAACACAATGATCTGATTGGTAGTACCAAGGTGAAGGTATATGGGCCACCACAACGGAAGACTCCGATCCGCGGTGATTATGGACTTTTCAATCTCGACAACACCTGGCGGTAATCTCAATGCCCTCACTCACATTACACTGGCCCACGTCTTCACCGTACAACAGTAAGTATGCCGGTTTCTGAAAAGGGTAAAATGGTATTTATATACCTATTTCTTTTTTATTATTCAATTTTAAAAAATATTGACATTATATTGATGTCATTAATTTACTAAATATCTCATGTCATTTATATTAAGATATGAAATATTATTTTAGTATTAATAAAAATTTCAGATTATTATTAATCCAATCACATGAGTTGTCAATTGAAAGGCTTCTTCCATATATAGACAAAAACCTAAACTGGTTAAGCCTAACTAAATTCACAAACTGTCTAAAAAATTTTGTTTTACTATTTAATAATTCATAAATTAAATGACAAAATAAACGACTGGCGAGGCCGGTATCCAGTTAATCCGAAATCATTAATAAAAAAATCTGCAACAATATGGACTATCTGATAAGATTCCAGTATTAATTTCGCCAACAGCCACGAAAAATGAAATAATCCCTAATTATTTATCAGAAATAAAAATAATCAAAATTGTACAAAGTAGACTTCTTTTATACGGTCAACACTGCAACAATCCGGCACTATAAAGAGGCAGGCAAAATCCTCTTCTTTGCACGTCTCTACAAAGCGAATCATTAATCCAGGGCGAGAGCAAAGGGAGTTTGACTGTATTTTTTTTCGCAGTTTTGATTTTGGTTGGGAAAGATGTCGCTTCTTACAGATCTCATCAACCTTAACCTCTCAGAAACCACGAAGAAGATCATCGCCGAGTACATATGGTTCGTCTCATTAACTCTCCTTGTTACCATTTTTGTCACTCTGTATTGTGGTGTAATACTGGACATCATACTTTTCTTTGCTGTGATCTGGACTGTGGTGGTGTTAACATCGTTTTTTCGTGTTGGTTTTGTTGTGTCTTAAAGTTTTTAAGAACATTTCATGTTGTTACACGCCAGTGGTTTGAGAAAATAGAAAAATCGTTGTTTTTATATTTTTATGTTTCAAAATATTGATCCAGGAATGAAAGTTGTAAATTGTTTTGCTGTGACTTTTTGTGATCTGTGGTTTTATGAGCTTATTTGTTGATTTGTTGATTTGTTTTTGTTTTTTTAATTGTTGAATAGGATCGGCGGATCTGGTATGGATTTGAGGAGCAAAGCAAGAGTAATCACTGATCAACCTTCTATTTTTTTTATTAGAAAGAAGAAATTTTTGTTGTATTTGTCAGTATTGTTTCAGTTTCTAATTCTACTTTTGGTTTTGGTTTTTACAGACTATTGATGGACCTGTTAGTGATCCTTGTAAGCTACCGAAGTGGAACTATGACGGTTCGAGCACTGGTCAAGCTCCTGGTCAAGATAGTGAAGTGATCCTCTAGTAAGTGTTTATTTATTTTTTTTATTTTTTTATATTTAAGTTCTTAGCTTCTTACCGATGTATTTGGTTATGTAACAGCCCTCAAGCAATTTTCAAGGATCCATTCAGAAGAGGCAACAATATTCTTGTGAGTTTTATTTTGTATTTTATGTTTTGTTTCATTTGTGTTGACTAAATCCTGATGGGTTTGATTTTGTTTTAGGTTATGTGTGATGCTTATACTCCTGCTGGAGAGCCAATTCCTACCAACAAGAGACATGCAGCAGCCAAGATCTTCAGTCATCCTGATGTAGTTGCAGAAGAGCCTTGGTATATTATTTAACCTTTTGGTTTTTTTTCCCCACAGGTTTTGCACCTTTTTTTCTTGGACTATATGATTGACTTTCAATTTCATTAGGTATGGTATTGAACAAGAATACACCCTGCTTCAGAAAGATGTTAAATGGCCCCTTGGCTGGCCTGTCGGTGGTTTCCCTGGACCTCAGGTTTTCTTTCTCTCCCTTATTCCTTGGTTTTGATATTTCTTTGCAAGCATCTGGAATGATAATAGCTAGATGTTTTTCCTCAACAACATTATGTAGAGAACATTATTCTTTTCTACTTAAATTGTTTTGTATATACTGTCTTTTTGTGTTTGCCAGCTCCTAAATCTGAAGACTTCATGATCTAATATAATAACATACCAATATAGCTTTCTTACCTTTTGTTTGATATATTGTGTACATTTCCTTTCAGAGTTGTTTGATTAGAAATTGTTCTCATAATAATAGGGACCGTACTACTGCGGTGTTGGTGCCGACAAAGCTTGGGGAAGGCAAATTGTTGATGCCCATTACAAGGCTTGTTTATATGCAGGAATCGACATTAGTGGTATCAATGGAGAAGTCATGCCTGGCCAAGTAAATTATCTAAATTTCATACTAGGGTATTAACAATAGTGATATCACAATTAATCTAAAGTATTCTTCATATATCATATAGTGGGAATTTCAAGTAGGCCCTGCTGTTGGTATCGCTGCTGGTGATCAATTGTGGGTTGCTCGCTATATTTTGGAGGTAATTGATGGTAATCTATTGTGAAGAAGATATTTCTGTGACTAGCACTCTTATCAATTCAAAGTTGGAACCTTAAATTTCCTTGTTTGTGTTTAACAGAGGATTACAGAAATTGCTGGAGTTGTCCTTTCCTTCGATCCCAAGCCAATTGAGGTATATTTTCCTTAATGCTTATAATTTTTTAATCTTGATTAAATTTCACATTTTCATTGTTGAATTGCAAATTTAGTGGTGACAGAGTTATACCATGTTTAATATGTCATTTTGCACACTGACTTAGTCTATCATTTTATTTTTTTCCACCAGGGGGACTGGAATGGTGCTGGGGCCCATACAAATTACAGGTAACTTTATATTTTGTTTGTGCTGCTTGTATCATTCATTTAAATTAACAGAATTGTATATCACATTTTATTAATGTTTCAGCACCAAGTCGATGAGGAAGGAAGGAGGATACGAGGTTATCAAAAAGGCAATTGAAAAGCTTGGGCATAGGCACAAAGAGCACATTGCTGCATATGGTGAAGGAAATGAGCGCCGACTCACTGGTCGACATGAAACCGCTAACATCAATACATTCAAATGGGTATAATAAAATGACCTTTTAATTATTTTTTGTAAGAGTTTGATAGTCAGGACTTTCTTCTTGGGGCTTGAATTGCATGTTTGAGTCCATCTTTTCTCTGTTTTTCCTGTGGACTGCATCAGTTTGTTTAATTTTCGTTTTATTTTGTTCCTAATCAGGGCGTGGCAGACCGTGGTGCATCCGTTCGTGTTGGGCGAGACACAGAGAAAGAAGGAAAAGGTTACTTCGAGGACAGGAGGCCTGCTTCTAACATGGACCCATATGTGGTCACTTCTATGGTTGCTGAAACCACCATTCTGTTGAAGTAAATGATTGCTTAACCAAGGCTGAGATACTGGTTTGCTGTCTGCATTGGGGGTCATGAGTGATGAGTCAAAAGAATTATGTTTTACTAGGATCCATTCTATCTGTTTCATTAGTAGTATAGCTAGTTGTGTTTCAGTGTCTGCCCTTGTATTTGGGTTTGGCAAGGTGGGTTCATTGCTTTCATCTCTCCTTGGTTTCAGAATAATGTAACTTTCATATTTGATAACTATATGAAAGGGCTGATTTCTATTGTTCTAAAGCTGAACTATGTCTTGCAAGTGATATGCTTCGATGGAAGTTTGATTTAGGGTGCTTTCTGTTTGCATTATTTTCTTTCGACAAACAAAGGTTAAAATAGTCTTGTATGATAGTCTGGATGTTTGGTTTGATAATGTGAATTTGCAAACTCATACTCAGCACTCTAATTCCAGTTTCATACATTGTGCATAAGTTCAGTGGTTCTTGAATTGTGGCCACAATTTGGGATAATGTTATTCTTGATTCAATTTTTGGTATTTTGAAAGGTTGATGTGGGGCAAATTGTCCTCCTTGAGATTCCCATTAACATCTCAATATTTGAGCTTTAACTTATAAACCTCACTTGTCTTTTGTTTCATTTATTGATTTTGTCGTTTTATTTAAGCGTGAGAGGGTCTATACGAGTTTAGAGAACCCATCACGGGTAATATGATTGTAATCAAACATCTTAAATATTGCCCTATAGAGTGAGAAACCAATTTTCCTTTGTGGATATATGTGTTCATATCTCGTGAGATTGGTTAAGTCTCTGTATTCTTTACCTTAGGTAGGTATAGTTCAGGGCGATCATGTTTAATCTTCTTAATCATCTCATCTTGATCCTGTAAAATTCACATTTCATTATCTTATAAAAACTTGTCCTGCAGGTAAAATAAACCTATTTACTTACAGTGGTTGACTTGCGAGTTGTTAGTGTTACATGGGGGACTTAACTTACTACACACATTTACTTTTACTTAGACATCGTTTGAATTCTAAAATCATGTTATGATATAACGTCCCTCTCTAGAAGTCTAACATTTTGTAGAAAGATGCTACTACTCTTGAGTATTTATGTATGATTACAACATAAATATAATACTTAGGTAGAAAAAAAAACCCATTCATATAACTTCATAATAGTAAGAACTCCAAATAATGGAAGTGTACAAAAGATGTCATAAATTAAAAAAAAAAAACTCATTGCATGTAGTACAAAACATAAAATTGTAAATGTATATAAATAAACATATCGTAAATTAAAACATCATGACATAGACTCATATCATGCCCCCCCTCATGCTCGCCTTCATCTAACCCACCGTTACATAACCACCATCATCACATGTTTTCTGCAAAAACATAAAATCATAAATGTATATAAAATCATAAATTAAAAAAAAAACTCATAAATTAAAAAAAAAAAACTCACTGCATGTAGTACAAAAACATAAAATCGTAAATGCATATAAATAAACATATCGTAAATTATAACATCATGACATAGACTCATAGTGCAAAAACATAAAATCGTAAATGCATATAAATAAACATATCGTAAATTATAACATCATGACATAGACTCATATCATGCCCCCCCTCATGCTCGCCTTCCTTTGACCCACCATTGCATAACCACCATCATCGCCTGTGTTTTGCAAAAACATAAAGAGAAATGATTGAGTGATAATCACTCATTATGTAGGAGTCTTTAGATTCTACACATTACACTTTTTTTGCTCTTAGCTCGTTTTCACATCTAATACTTGCATTCTTAAACTCTTTAATCTTGTCATTTGAGGTGCATCTATGAACCTAAACTCAAATGACATGAAATGTAATGCATGTAAAATGTCATTCAAAATCTTTTGGTGAAAACATTTCTTTCTTGAAAACATTCTTTTATTGAAATATTACATCATTGTGTCAACTGAACTAGGTTGAAGTAGAGATTTGATATTTTGACCATATTTATCATGCATTAGTACAAGGTACAATAAACGCTTATATTACAGTGGAACTGGATTTTCCAGAATATGAACCATATATTTTGGATCTTCTTGTAGATACAAGAGTAACTAAATGTATAGCAAGAAAGTTTTGTTTTTCACAAGAAATTTGGAAACAACTTGATAAGCCTATCATGAATATAGTTGCCGATGAAGGACAAAGTATGGTTACAAAATATGTCCAAGATGTAACCATATTGTTAAACAAGAAAAGATTTACTCTAAGAGAAGTCATGTTATTAGACTATTTGGAGGTTAACTTTATTCTTGGAAACTCATTTTTGCGAGGACAAACATAAATGAGGCTTTTTATCTAATATAATGATTATATTATTCTTGAAGGACACAAAATCCCTATTCTAGCAAAGCTGGAAACTACTGAAGTCAAAAATGACTTTAGGCCAAAGAAAATACAACAAGAAACTAAACACATCATATTTTCTTTGAAAGCTAAAGAAAAATGGTGGGTAAAAGATTTTGAGCTGGAAGAAAAGGATGAGATCACTTGTAATGTGGTTTTTCAAAAGTTTAGTCCTAGTCATCATGAAACCCGAATTGCATGAGGTAGATCATAAGAGGAGGAACCCTCTAGTGTGTGTTTTGAGAGCACGGATAAGATAACACATAAGGATAAAACTTTATTACATGAGAGTAATGAAAACACTTTAATTATTGAGACGATCAGAAAATTTAAAGAGGAATTTTCTCTATATTTTGATGAATTACCATTGAAATTATGGTAAAGAAACAATATTTTTGTTGAAATAAAAATGAGAAACTTTGATGATAAGATAAAATTAGATTCTCATAGGTACTCTGCAAACATTTAAGGGAAATTTAAAAAACTAATATCGAAGTTATTATTGAAGAGATTAATACGAAAAAGTAATAGCCTATACTCTTCTCTAGCTTTTATGGTTATGAGTAGAGCTGAATAGATGAGAGGAAAAGCTCGGTTAATCATTGACTATAGACAGCTGAGCAGTAAAACTATAGACGATGCCTATAAAATCCCTAACAAGTCTACTTTGTTGAATAAAACCAGATTGGGAAAAATCTTTTCACTCTTTGATCTCAAGTTAGGATTTTGGTAGATCAAAATGGCTGAAGACAGTATACTTTTAACAACATTTACTTGCCCTAAAGGATTATATAAATGGTTGGTATTGTCTTTTAGGCTGAAACAAACACCATCCATATTTCAAAAGAAAATGGACAAGGTTTTCTTTAACTTGTCTGACTTTTGAGTTGTTTATATAGATGATATACCGGTTTTTAGTAAAATTAGGATAAAACACGAAGATCATCTTAAATAGGTAATCAAAAGATTCCTTAATCACGAATGGTCTTATCTTAAAGAAAGATAGTCTGGCTCCAGATTAAGATAAAATTCTTAGGAGTAAAATTCGGAAAAGGAGAAATCTAACTCCAAGACCATATTTTAAAGAAATTATTGGAATTCCCAAATATGCTTGAAGCAAAGCATATGTTACAACAGTTCCTTGGACTTGCTAACCAAATGAGGGAATATGTTCCTAATTTGACCAAGGTAATTAATGGATTAACAAAGAAAGTTAGTTTGAAAGTTCCATGGGATTGGACTGATGAGGCTACTAATTGTGTTATCCAACTTAAAATCTTTATCATTTCTTAAAAATTATAATTTTTAATTATAGAGAGTGATGCATCTAATTTATATTGGGAAAGAGTTCTTAAAGCCAAGGGAACTGATAGTATTGAACAGATAGTTCGATATGCATTAGGAAAACTCTCTTCATTGGAAACAAGATATTCTATTGATGAGAAGGAAGTCTTAGCGGCGAAGGAATATATTGACAAATTTTTATTATTCGTAATTAGTTAGGAATTTTCTTTAAGGATAGATTTTAAATATTTAGTATCTTTTATAAAATTGTCTTTAAAGGATGATAAAACTAGATTGATTAGATGACAAATCTAGTTTGCAGAGTATCCCATGAAAATTGAATATATATCTAAAAAATCTAATTTTATCGTTGACGTTTTGTTTAGACCTTTATAAGAAGATGGACAAGAAGAAAATTAGAAAACATTTCTCATGGTCAAAGTGTAGATCACAAAGACATTTGCGAAAAGATTGCCCTTCCAAGAAAACTGTACAATAGGATTCTTCATATCAAACAAAGAAAATTTCTAAGAGAGGAGATATAAATACTGCAATCAAACAGGTAATAACTATATTACAAAATAATACTATTGTAAAATAGGATATTGTTGAAAAATATGATACTACAAAATCTAAGTAGGATTTAACTACGAAAATGTAAGGTTTAATACATTCCAGGTCATAACAATCATTGGATATGAATACTTTTGATAGACAGAATCCAAAATATCAGAAGGCAAGCATAGCTCGCGTGGTGACACAAAAGCTAGTTTACATTGATAATCAATGGATCAACTCTGATACAGGAAAATCTGTTTAGAGGAACTTCGAAGTTGTGAAACCAATAGAAGGAACTCTAAGGAAATTAGAGGAAAATAGGTAGTTACTACTAAAACTGCTAGAAGGTAGGAAACTAGAAAGAAAAACTACAGGAAATTTCGAATTTTGTAGAAAACTTTAAAATTCCAAGACACTTGAAGCTAACAAAAGCTAGTAAAACATCACGGGAAGATCTTGATTCTTAATGTCAAATTGTAGTGGTGAATGACAAGGCAAAGTAGAGCTCGATCAATTAATGTAAAAACTTGCATGGCTTGAAGCTAATAGGGTGTATTATGAAAAAGAAAAATTTTTTAGACATACTATTCTTCGGACTCAAACACTCCAAAAACTAAATTTAATGGATGAATTATCCATGTTTGACATACAATATCTCAAATTAGTAACTTTGGAGGACTTAATAGCACATTTGGATAAAGAAGATATGAGAGATTTACTCTTAGGATTATCTGTTTACTAAAATGGAGCTATGGAATTATATGTTCTATGAAAACTCTTAAAAAAAGGATATTGTAAAGATCTTTTATGAAGAGGATGAATCGATGCAATGAAAATTGAAGTACAAAAAGCAATGGTGGACTTGAATATACTAGATGTTGTAAAACAAACATTCTGTGTATCAGATAGATGGATTCATACATTCACTTGCATGATTACCTTCTCTTTGCAAGAAATTGACGAAGTTCAACCTGCACAGATATGGGAATTCATTGTAGGAGAACTATGACATAATACAATAGTTCAACATGATGTCTCCATGGGATCATTCAAACTATATGAAATTCGAAAAAGACTTGACAAAGAGGAATGGTATTGGACCAAGATGTATATTGTTAAAATAATGCAAGCTTGTGCCAAATTGAATGACCTTCTAAAGAAGAATGTTGCTATCCATATAGACAAGGGAGTTATTGTTGTATTATCAGATAAATATGCAAATATTTAGGAAACTCTCTTAAAGGAAAATAAGGCTAGATTGCAAAATATAACAGATGGATTAATCTTGCTAATATCTCAAAATAAGCCTTGATGGAATGAACAAAAGACATTCTTAGAGTTATTCTAACTAATGAAGCAAAGGCCCAAATTGAGGACAAAGAAGCCCAAGAAGAATCTTTTAGAAACTTCATGGACTTGATAAACAAATCCGATTCTGTTTAAGCTTAAGAATGAAGGCGATTTGATCAATCCAAAATGATCAACACGTGAACGCAGAGTGTGTATCAAAGATGGGGATGACAAGTGAAGAATCAAGATGTTGTTGACACCTCAGAATCAATGATCGAGATGTTGCCAATACTCTTTTTCACTTGGTTAAAATAATTAAGTATCTTTTAGACTTTTAAAACAACTGAGAGACAAATAGAACCCAATATAGTTTGTCATTTGCATTGGCTAACAAAAGCCATTTAGATAATTATTTCTTTTCATTGTTGTTTTGTGTTTGGGGGATTCAAAATCATTTGAAATTTGAACCCTTACTTTCTTTTACATAAATGGAGAGGATGTAAAATATTTGAAACAATAGTACAAAACTTAAGGTTTCTTTTACTCGCTAGATTTGAAAATAGGTTACTCTTTTGCCAAATCAATAAGGTACTTAAGTCTCTTTCCAGTTATATTATATTTATGTATTTAATAATATAATTTGATAATTTTTCATGATATATATTCGTAATATAAATGAATGAAAAATTGATTAATGTGAGATTTGAGACACTTCTAGCTCACACTTTGTTAAAAAATATATTATTATTTATACCTAAAATTCTCCACTTCATACTACGTTTATCTTTATGCAATAAAGTATCACTTTATAACTAAATAGCCACATTCTCATTCTGAGGACGGAATAGGATAAGAATATCCGAGGATGATCTCATGTAATGACGGTTTAAGTGGGTAATATAGGCATCGCCAAACAACCCCTTTCTCCAGAGCTAAGCATTTTAAAGGGTTTTACCGTTGAAGGAGAACATTTAAACCTCACAAAACCTTCCTGCTTTGTCGACTGAAGCCCAGACAAACATGTATCTTCGACAAGCCGCTTCTAATTTCGTAAGAAGAATCCCTAAATTACCTTCCCGAATCTTCTGTTCTTCGGGTGACACAACCATAAACGCATCGCCATTGCCGCTTTTCTGTATGAGTTTGTCTCGAACTGCATCTACATCTGTCTGTGTTTGTGTTTTCTAGTGAAATTAAGAGTAGATCATATTTAGTTAAGAACATGTTTTGTTAAATTAATAAATTCTTATTATCGTTTGAGGGTTAGCAGTTTTTGGGCTTCGATTTTTCTTTTTCTGTTTTATTGGGTTAATTTAATTTTTTGTTTTTTAAAGTTTAAGAGTGAAGACTGGCATCTATATATTTAAACTTAATCAAGATTGAGTATGTCATCTTTAATCTTGAAATTGTGTTGTTATTATTTGCTTTAAGTTTTTCTTCTATCTACTTGGTTAATTTCTGTTTTAGAGTAAGAATGGGGTACCATCTTTAATATTGAAACTCTGGAGTTACAATCTTGCTTTATTAGATTCTTTTTGCTGTTCCCGGCCTATATAATATTTTGTTTTCTACATGTTTTCTTGGGCCTATTTTCCTTTTAAAGCCTGAAAATGATTTACACTCATGAGCTGTATGTTCTACCATAAATAAACCAAATTAATCAATATTGAGTATTTTGCTTTTAATCTTGAATTTGTGTTGGTCACTCATGAAATTTATGAAAAAATTGCATTTCTTTGCTAATTTCTACATCAGATTATTTTAAAATGAAATTTGGAGCTATTATATTTGCTAATTTTATAGAAATATCTTCCAAGAAACCAAAATTGATTTTGAAGGCTCGTTAATACTGTTATTGAAGCACTTCAAATCATTGTACACTTTATTGCTGTATATGTGCTATAATATGTTGTTTCCTGTTGGTGATACTTGTTTCAAGCTAATGCATTGGTAGTACTATTTTGATTTGATTAATAAATCACCATGGTCCTGTTGATTATTATTTGTCAATAACTGGTTTGATTTGTTTGAATCACTTATCCTTTCTAATCATCATTTCAGGCAAAATTAAATTCTCCAATCAATATGGCTTTGGAAGTTATATGCGGAGAAAAAATCAAGAAGATTCATTTCTATGGATTCTTTTGTTTGGTCAAGCTGGTATACTTCTTTCTCGGTTCCTTGGGTGACAATTTTGGTAATATTATTATTCTTCTAGTAATTGTTAATTGATATTTTTACAATTTCTTCTGAAGGAGTTAAGTAATAATGTGTATTTAGAACAGGTTTCTTGTGCATAATGTATGAGCAAGACCAAGAAAATAAGCTAAAGAACAAAACACCTAATAATGGTGCAGTATTGTGATTTTCATTTGTAGCTTTGTCATGCTGTTGGTTAGTAGTGTTAGTATACAAAGATTTGGGAAAGGGATAATGTATTGGCATGAGGCTATTGTCAATACAATATATAATGCTTTTCGTATTTTGTGTACATCACTGTGGTATTTTCTTTGACAACTGATTTCTCTGTTTATGAAAACTTCTGGTTTAGTTTTGAGGATTGTTTTGTGACAGAAATAAAATTTCAAATAATTTCTCAGTGCAAATCTGATTTGATTTGCAGCCACATTGTTAGGGATAAATTCCACAATTGTCTTAACAGAAGATGTTTCAATTCAATCAAGCTCTCAAAGTGACCTTGAAGGGTCCAATGCAGTTGGATTAACCAAAATTGAGGATGGTTCTGTGATATCTAATATTCACACCTCAAAATGGCGAGTTTTTACCGATAATGGGAGGGATTTTTTCATGCAGGCAAGCTTATTTCGCCTACATACCATTGCTATGTATATATAAATTGGCTGTGTTATTCAGAATACTATTTTTAATAGGGAAAAATGGAGGAAGCTGAAAAGTTTTTCCTTTCTGCTTTGCAAGAAGCTAAAGAAGGATTTGGAGAGAGGGATCCACATGTTGCTTCTGCATGCAACAATCTGGTTGGTCTGCTATTTAGATGCTTCAAGTATCATATTGTATTTTGTGGCTATTACCCAATTTATCTTTATTTAAAATGTAATTTTGAGAATTGCAGAATATATAAGGAAATGAATTGGAGAAATATAATTTTAAAATGCATTAATAATGTCACATTGCTGTTAAGCTTGAATGTATGTTATCTAGATAATACAAATCATCAAAATGTTAATTTATCAATTACATTTGAACGCAAGAATTCTGGCTTCCTCTGGTAATTGTTGGGATTTTCAGAATGATTACGCTGTTTAAATTTCTGTGTTGTGTTTGATTGCAGTTCATTTTTCTTTTCCACAGCATTGTTTAACACTTGTGAAGGTAGTAACATAGACCCTTTCTCTTTAAAATGTTACAACTTAAACTTCTGAATAGATGATTAATTAATGCAATCTCTACTCTTGAGATAATGAAATATTGATCGTGCAATGGCTTTTAATAGGCAAGATGCTAGTTCTGATGGCTTTAAGCTCAAATTTTTGAACAAGAAGTTGATAACAATCTTGTTGAGAATTTAAATATATATATATATTTTTTGAGAAATTCAAGTTATGAGCGGTTGTCCAATAATTGAAGCTGATGTTATCCATGTGAGATAATAAGACATAGAGATGATACAAAAGGGAAGAGTGACTTTAATTAAGTGGTAGGGTCAAGAAGGAATGTTAGAGAAATATTATTTAGGTAGTAGTAACAAGATCTAGTTTTTAAACAACTGATCTAAATATGGTTGAGAATGCAGAATGCATTGGAAATATTATGTAACCATTCACAAATTATTTGAGATGATTACTCTTAGTCAAGATGAGTTGATTATTGAAGCCAGTATTTTGTATGTACGCTTTGTGGTAACTGATTACAATGCAGTGGAATTGTTAGCAAGTCTTGAGGTGGTGGTAAGATTGGAGGTTTATGATATGATCTGAGATGATAATTAGTGTATGTGCTTGAGGTAGCGTTGAATTTAGAATCTGTTCTCAAGTTGTGTCCCTCTTTCCGATCCCCCCAAAAAAACTTGGCAAAATATGCCAAAAAGAGAGGTATCTATTTGCTCACAGACCAACACATATGCAAGCAACCTCTTTTGAGATGCTATGTTGGTTTCACTTTTTGTTAGGCGTGACCAGTAGTCAGTTTGGGCTAAAAGCAGTATATGTTAGGAGAAGCAATTATAGTATCTGCATTGTTTGAAAGTTTCCTTCATGGATTGCCTTTCGCAAGGATAGACATATCACTGTCAAGCCTAGGGTGTATTTTTGAAATTCTGCTTCCTGTAAACAATTATCTAAAAAACAATTGACAGTCACATTGAGCATAGGTGGTGTATTATATGTGTTAGTGTATCTGATGCATTTTTCTGCAACCATTGAAGGTAGTTATAGAAAAGTTTGAAGTTGATAAATTTGTTATTTTTTAACAGAGGTTTTTGTTTCTTATCACTGCACCTTTCTTTATTAAGAAGTCATTGCTTTTTTGGTTATCCTTTTAGGCAGAGCTGTATAGAGTTACGAAGGGATATGATAAAGCTGAACCTTTATATTTGGAGGCCATTAACATACTGGAGTCCTCATTTGGTCCTGAAGATATACGGTATGTCATAAGTATATTTGATAATTAGAAGGGAAAATTCTACTCATGCATGAATATACATGTATTTATGGTACCCATTTTTATTAACCTGCTAAATCGGTAAAATATCAATCTACATTTCAAGTGTATAGGTGCCTCTTTGAATTGTGTGTCAACAAGAATTCTTAATTGCAATGCAAATTTACATAGGTTTTCTCAAAGAAAGTTTTGATCATGATTTTTTTCTTCATACGCTACATAAAAAAGTCTCTCTTTAATAAAAGTTGATTATGTAGTGGAAGTATGTTTGTTAGGACTTTTTAGAGTAGATAGAGAATATTAGCTATAATTGCAAAATCTATTAACCAGAAATTCCTTACCTTGACTAATTGTTTCTTAAGCCAACATTAGTGGCACTAGTACGCTATTGACCATGTTACACTTTCATGAAATTCCTGTAACTACATTATATCTTTCTTGATAATCTCCTATAATTTTGAAAAAAATTGATAGAAAATCCATTCAGCTTAGGCACCTTTTTTGGAGAGCATTGAAAGATGACTTCTCAACCACCTCAAAATTTTTGTCCAACTGGCAAACTTGTTTCTAATGAGACCTATGCTATTACTGGGTCTTCATCCATTGAAATATAATACATGAAGTACCTAAATGAAAACAATTTGTTTAACATGTCACTGCCACCATCCAAGCAATGCTCAATAAGTTAGGATTAAGAATTATACAACATTATATAGTCTTGTGTTATTCAGATAAATTCAATCTAAACTCGAGGAATTAATGTAGTAGAGTATGCCAAGCGCATCACTGTATGCATGTATTAAATCTCAACTTCAAATTTTCTTAAGATTTTTCAAATATTTGGTGTTGGCTTTTGGCTACGTAATTAGATATCTGTTCAACTAGATAGTACAAGTTTGCATCATTGCTGTTCATCTAAGCATTTTACATATTGTCCTACAGTGTTGGAGTTGCTTACCACAATCTCGGACAATTTTATCTTGTCCAACGAAAACTAGAAGATGCTTGTAGGTGCTATGAGGTAACTTGTATTTGTTGATATTTATTATATAGTGGGTTTTGCCATTATGTTATGGTGTTCCTTAGCTTAGCTTTTTTGGTTTTTGTAACTCACTAATATTTTTGTGCTGAGCTGTTGGAACTAAATGTCTCTTCCATTGTTGGACGTACTTCTTTATGGATTGAGGCAAGAACTTGCAACAGATAGTTTTGTTGTTAATTATCAAACACCTAAATAGTTGTTTGTACGAGTCCAAAAGTGGCTTTTTTGGGAGAACCTTTTCTTTCCATTTTTCAATTTGAATGTAATAATCAAACACATTAGAAAATTTATATTACGCTATATCAGAGGTATGTAAGGTGTAGAAACTTAGGTAGCAAGGGGTATGCTATATAATTGAGCTACAATGCAACTTTGGCACTCATTAAGGACAAAATGACACAAAGTTGATGTTGATGCTTTTGTTATCTTAAAAGGCATATGTATTGCTTGATATCCTATATGTTGAAGGCATTATGATGACTCGATTATGAGGAAAATTTGCTTCAAGTGGAATAAGAAGACATGATGTTGATTTTTCGTTTTGTGATTCATGTTCTTATCTATGATTGCAAATATTAATCTACTAATATTAACAGTTTGTGCTAATGTCGTTATTTATTTTTTTGCTTTATGTTTGGTGATTTCTTCAACAGCATGCTTTGAAGGTATGAATCAAAATCAATGTTTGTGGTTGTCTTATTAGGCATAATTGTGCAATAATAATCTCAAAGTTACCTTATAATCATCTAGATAAAGGGACGTGTTTTGGGACATGGTAATGTAGACTATGCTGATACAATGTATCACCTTGGGATGGTAATTTATTAATTTTCATTAGTTTTTGCTTGTCTTATTGTTTTATATATATACACACGCAAACACCATTATTTTCTTATTTGATTGATGTGTGAAATGGTTTACAACTTTTATTATAGGTTTTTTATCTCCAAGGAAATGAAAAGGATTGTGAGGCACTCTTTCAGGATTCAATCAGGATATTAGAGGTGCATTAAACCTTTACTTGTAATGTGAGAAAGATATATATTGTTTTTTTTTTCTTCTTTGCTAGAATCAATAGTTACATGTCTATTTATCTACAAAAAAGAAAATATTGTATAATGAACAATCAACCTCCTAAGTGGCTTAACACTGTTCACAAATCGAACATTGTTCATGTTGGATGCTTTTCACATGCCTTACACATGTAGTCGCCTTACAATTGCCAACATTTATTTTTCACACTACTCTTCAAGTTGTTGAATAGATGTTTTCCATTTTCAGCGTGGATGTAATTGTTTAAAGTGTTGCACCGCTAAGTCTTGTGGTAAGTACATCGTCAAGTTGACATCTTGTTGACACATAAAACGTGTAGATCAATCCACTTCTCCTTAATGAAGTGTCTATCCACTTTTATGTGCTTTGTTAAGTTGTGTCGTACTGGATTGTACGCAATACTAATTGTAGATTTGTTGTCATAGTAGAGTCTTATTAGCTTGTCCCATTAATCTTCAAACCTTCTAAGATGATCTGCAATCACAAAAGTTTACAAACTCCTTGAGCCATCATTTGAAACTTTACCTATGCATTGGATCTTGCCATTACATTATGTTTTTACTCTTCTAAGTCACGACTTTTGTTGAGAAATGAGCGATATCTAGAAGTTGACCTCCCGTTAATTTTTGATCTAACATAGTTTGCATCTGTATATACTTCAAGCATTAATCATGCATTTTTTATTCTGAATAAGATTCCTTCCCTTGAAGTTCCTTTAAGGTACTGCAACATCTGATTAATAGTTTACAAATGAACTTTCTTTAGTCTATGCATGAATTGACTAATCACACTAGCAACATAGACTATGTTTTGTCTAGTTTGAGACAGATAAATGAGTCTCTAGACTAGACATTGGTACATCTCTCTATAGATATCAATATCCTTTTCCATCTTATGATTGAGATCTATTCATATACTTGTTAGTTTACGTGTCAACTTCCCCATTTCTCTAAGAAGCTCCGTAACATACTTCTGATAAGAGTTGAAGATTCCTTTACTGGAGTGTAGAATTTCAATTCCTATAAAGTAGTTAAACTTTCCCAACTCTCTATTGTCAAATTTCTTAACCAAGCACGCTTCTGACACTGTTTTTCCTTTTTATCATTTCCTGTCACAATGATATCATTAACATATGCCAAAAAGACTGTAACTGTTAGGTTTGGGATACTTGTCCTCAATCCATAGGATAACTTTTATTATAAAAATAGCACTTAAGATTCAAATGGGAGGGGAACAAAAAAATATATTGGGGTTTAGGTTTCGAGGGTAGCCACTTTTGGCTGAGTTAGGGAGGTCTCTGATGCCTTGAACGAGCGGAAAATAGAAGGCCTTAAACTACTCGAATTGTCTAGAATGGGAGGTTTCGGACTTCTTGAATTATTCGGTTTATCTTTGCAATCCTCTATTAATGAAATAATTTTCATTTTATTATGCTTTTTGTGTTTTATTTTCTGTTTTTGTTGAATAAGGGCTGAGTTCCTAATAAAATGGTATTAAAGTAGTTAGATCTGGGATTCTGCTACAACTCCAGTGTGAGAAGTGACTGAAGATGGATGGGGAAGTCGAAAGGTCACTGGTTGAAGGTGGATCATTGTTGGAAGTTTTTGCCAGAAAGAGATTGGTTGGAGATGATGATAGTGAAAAACAAATAAGCAAGACAACAACGATTAGAAAACTGAAAAGTCATCAAAAAATGGTCACAGTAGAGGCTTGAATCATCACTGGAAAAAATGAGTTGACGGGATGCATGTTGGAAAAGCGGTTGGGAAAAAAAAAAGAAGGAGAAGAAATTCGAACATTATAACATGGTTGAAACTGGGAGACAAAGATGAGAGATAAAAAAAATTTACAGTATAGATGGAAAATTCCAAAATAAAAAACAAGAGAGAAGATATGTGTGGGACAACTGGAACAAGGGGAAAAAGTTGTGCCAATTGTCCCAGGTGTCAAAAAAGTTTAAAAAATTTGTAGTGGAATAGCTTGACAAAGAGACAGTGGTAGAGGAGAAAGAAAAAAGTTATAAAAGAAAAAGTCAAAAATGGATAAAGACGTATTCTTTTTCAAGATCTTCATGTAGAAAGACATTTTTTTACGTTAAATTACTACGAGTCCCAATCATAATTGATTGTAAATGAAAACAAAATTCTAACAATATTTATATTGGAAATCGGGCTGAAGTTCTCTAAGTAATCAACTCTATAGGTTTGTGTCTGCTCTTTAGTTACTAATCTTGCCTTGTACCTCTCCATTGATCTATCTACTTTGTATTTCACACTATAGACCTATTTACATCCCACGGGCTTATTTTGTGTAGGCAAATTTACCTTCTTCCATGTTTTATTCTTTTCTCAGGTCTTCATTTTTGCATTTATAGTTTGTTTCCAATTTTCATTAGATAATGTCTCGAATAGATTAGTAGTGCCAAATACTATTCAAGCTTACGAGGAAACTCTTGTGAGAAGGTGTGAATTTTTAATTTGACACAACGTAAGAAAATGGGTATTATGGTCATTTTGTGCATTCTCTAGTCCCTTTTCTAATGGTAATAAAAATATTAAATTCTGACTCAATTTTGAAGGGGAGTTATTAATTGTTCTTTCACTCTCAAGGCTTGGATTAGATTCTTAGACTTGCATAGTTTTAGGATTTGAAGTTTTCCTCCTTGAATACACTTTATCAACGATCTTGTCTTCATGAGAATTCACGAGCGCTTATTATTTCATGACTTGGGTGACATGGACACGCGACACAAACACAGGACATAATTTGTTTGGATGACATATTGACTTAGGTGACATGGATGCATGTGGCTTAGGCATAGAGGACATTGTTTGTTTGTCTAAAGAAGGAAGATCTGAGATGCAACCTTTAACTTCAATGACTAAACTGTCCCTTTGAAGAGAAAGAATACTGAAGTAAGATTCATTCTAATTGAAGGTGACATCTACTAAGATAAAGAATTTTCTGGATCGAGGATGATAGCACTTATATCCCTTTTGTACTGAGTAATATCCTACAAATACACACTCAATGGCTCTTGGATCGGGTTTTTCGTGGTTGTAATTGTGAACGTGAATAAAGAACACAACCAAATATTCTTGGAGTTAGGTGATTTGTGGTGGAAATGTTTGGATAAAAATCATAGAGTATGTCTATGAGGCTTTTGAGACCTAAGATTCTATATTGTAAACAATCTATGAGAAGTGTGACTGTGAGAACAACTTAACCTAGTAAGATTTAAGCACATTGTTTTGGAATAAAATGACTCAGTTTGCATCAAGTAGGTGGCTATATTCCCTTTTTTTGTTTTTTTTTTTGTTTTTAGCGACCTACTTTGTTGTGGGGTGTGAATGCAATATGATTCATGAATCATCCTTTCCTTTTAAAAGTATGATGTAAAGACTTGATTGAAGTAATCCCTAATTATTAGACTTAGACCTTTTGATTTTAACACCAAATTGAATTTGTATCATGAATTTTGGAGGACTGTACTAACATCAAATATCTGTTTGAGTAGAAAATCCAAGTTGTTCTAACGCAATAATCAATAAAAGACACAAACCACTTTGTTCTAGAAATACTAGTAATCTTTTAAGGACCCCTAATATCACTTTGAACTAAATGATGAGGAACATTGCTTCTTTTATTGCTAATCGGAAAAACTACACGTTTGTGTTTTTCCAATCAAACCCATCACGAAGAAAACTTTA
This sequence comes from Mangifera indica, assembly GCF_011075055.1. NCBI lineage: Eukaryota > Viridiplantae > Streptophyta > Magnoliopsida > Sapindales > Anacardiaceae > Mangifera > Mangifera indica. The sequence goes on along the minus strand of NC_058151.1, from coordinate 10,209,017 downwards.
AACATCGTGTCCTATAAACAAAAAAGGAAACAAGGTTTTAAGAGTTTGAAATGAAGGATGTCCAAGTCTACGATGATGAAGCCATACCTTTTCTAAGTGGATTGATGATGTTTAGGAAAACAAGACAACTATGATTTGTTTTTGACAATATTCAAGTTGCTAGGTGTCTCAACATAGTACAACCCCGTCTTGTTCCTTAGCACATCCAATTGTCTCCTCAAATCTTAGTCCTGAAATACACAGTTAGTGGGGTAAAAAATCACATTGTAATGAAGGCTGGAAAGATAAAAACAGTTACAATGAAGGTTGGAAAGATGCAAACGGTGGCAATTAAGGTCACTACAGCAAAAAAAATTTCCAGTGGCAATGAAGGCTTACTTAAACAAAGAAATTTCTTAAATCTTTGATATCATGTTAGAAAGATATGAATTGCTTATGTTCTTCGTTACTAGGAAATCAATAGTGACATCTCTATTTATTTTTAAAAATATCTCCCTGTATAATGAACTGCAAACTGTCTAAGCTACTTGACACTGTTCACACTCTTAGACAGTGGTCACCTTGGACACTATTCACACCTGACACAAGTGGCAGTCCTACAACTGCAAACATTTACTGCTTATCTTGGGCTGTCAGTACTTTAAGAATTGACGGTGTTGGTCTGACTAAATGGTTTAATTATGTAGGATGCTGGTCAAGGCGAGTCAATGACATGCATAAGGAGGTTGCGATATCTTTCTCAGGTTAGATTATTTAGCAACTTCAATTTTTTGATTCTTAAACATAATTGAATTCCCTTTTCTTCCTAAATTTAAAAAGAGACCAAAGAAGGTGGACCTTACTATAAAGAGGGTATCTCATATCATGTGTGGTTCAATATATTTGGGTACAATGTTTATGCTTAGTTACATATTGGGCTCCTCAATTTTTCTCTAAACACCTACTTATCTTCTTTCTTTTCTTTTTAGATATATATGAAAGCCAATCGACTTGAAGAGGCTGAGAATGTACAAAGGAAAATACTACATATTATGGAGTTATCAAAGGTTTGTCTTTTTCTGTTTTGGTATTTGTCTTTGCCATATTATTCTGTTATTTTTGGAGTAAATTTATTTAGACAGCCAAGAGCAATTGCTCCTAGGCAATAAGAGCTAATAAATTCTTATTTTTCCTAGTGAGCTGTGATAACATATATGTTGTTTTAAATCCAAACTAGTAAAAGCCTTTGGAGTTAAAAATTTCTCAAAAGACTCCTTACTATTAATCTCCTCTCAAATAATTTATCTTTTGACAATTAAAATACTAAATTCGCCTCATTGAAGAATTGAAGCAAGTTTTGAGCCTTCGATTACTTCATGTTATCTTCACTTTCTCGCATTTTCTAAGTTAGCAGAGCACATTCTGTAATAAATTTCAAAGAATATTATTATTACTCTTGCTGGAAGATACATTACTCCATGCTGGGACACTAAATGGCCTTATATGTACCCTGGTTCTGGTTGCCAAAATGGGATATATGAACTTACCTTGGACGTAATCCTGGTGTCAACAGTGAGTAGGATGACATTGCTGCCCCTATAAATTTCGGATTGCTGAAGAAATTTCTAAATGATTTTTTTTGGTGTATAGTTAATATTTCTTAAAATAAATCCTACCTTTATAGTTTGGAGTACTTCTACTTGATAATCCTACCTTATTAAGTTTTCTTACCTAAAAGGTGATTGCCGGCAATAAACCCTATGTGTATGGACACTTGGCATGATATTATGGGCATTCTAATTTTACACAAATGTAACAAAAATCTGCTTGATTCATGACTTTAGTGCTAAAGAGCTTAAGTCAACAACAATTCTGGTGTCCTTTCACTGTCAATATCTGACACCATCTATAGGAACATGATTTAGAACACACCATATCATGCTTTTTAACAAACAAACTGAGAGATCAGAATCACCATTTCTACGTTGCAAGAAATTGAAAACTCTTCCAAAACCTTTGGAGAAATGACTAGTGGTGGACATAAAGTATAATTCAGTAAAACTGGCAATCTAGGGTGTGCAGGCCCAATATTCCTAGAGGACAGGTGCCTAAACCAAGTCATCATGATGAGGAAGGAATGAGAGTCAGTTTGGACCAAAGTTGATAGTCTTGTGACTGATGTACCTTGAGGATTATGTATCTTGGCTACTGATGTCTGTTTCTCTCTTTTTTATATTTAATTTCTTTTTTAAGATTTTAAGTAAATTTAATGGGAAAATTTTTTTACCATTTATGCATAGCATATTGCTTTCTTAGAAAACGTTCATCATGCAGTGCCCGATGAAGGTGCAGTATACCATTGCAGAACACTCTATATGTGGAAGTGTAGAGATGCCTTTCATCATATGTATCAATAATTCTCTATGTATTTTATATGATAAGCATGGACTTGAGATGGTTGTTACATGGTGATAGTGATGATGAAGAATTTGATCTTTTGTAACTGATTATAGTTTACCTTTTTCTATTACCTAAACAAAAATTGATATTAAATAATTGAAAAGCAAAATGCTACATTTTGACAGAATCAACCACACAATTATCTGGTTCATGAAAATCTTACATTGAAATATGTGTTTGGACAACTCAAGTGGCCATCTTTTTTTCTTCATGAGTTAAAACTTATTAAAGTGGATCATTATTGGTTATTTGCTTATGAGGGTGTTATTGCATCTTATTTTACTCTAAACATATTTTTTCCGTCATCATTGTTACCTAGTTGCTACCTTTTGCAACAGGGATGGAATTCTATGGAGACAGTAATTTCAGCTGAAAGGCTGGCCCTGACCTTACAATCAACTGGGAGCTTAAGGGAAGCACAAGAACTTTTTGAAAGGTACACCATTAATTTAGTGAACAACAAAAGTGATTATCAATTGGCTAAATAAATAGATTTCTTACATAATTTCCTATAGGTGTCTTGATGCACGGAAAAGTTTACTTTCTCCCAACCATGTTCAGGTATACTGTTTTGACATATATAACTCCTAAATGATCTTATCTCTATTATAAAATGCAAAGTTGATCAAATCAGATAAAGTAGAAACAGAGTGAGAGAGAAATCATTGACTGATACAAGAGTGTATTTGACTTTTATTAGAATGCTTAAAAAGATGGTATACTGTTAAGAGGCAAATGAAATGCAAACGACAACAACTAATTTGGTAGAATGTGAACTTGCTAAATATTATACAGGGTGTACAGATTGCATAATTAGTTCTACATCTGCACTAAACCTCCTAAGACAGAAATTAAAAGGGAGAAAAATCACACAACAAATGAAAGGGAAGAAGAAATAGAAGAAATGGGAGAAATATTGTAGAAATGGAGGAAACAATAAAAGTTAATTTTAATTTAGTTCATCATCCTACCTAAAAACAAATCAACTTAAGAACCTCTATCTATGGAGGTCAAGCCTTAATCCAACTAAATTCTAATTAATTTAAAAAAAAAGTATAAACAACCTTGAAAATCAATCCCTAATATTGATAAAATAGAAGAGTGAAAAATTGTTGCATCCATACCCATGTTCAACATCAATAATTTTCAAAATTCTAAGTAGACTGTGGATTCTTTTTACTTAAAACTTTTTGTCTACGTCAATAGAAATAATAGTTCAGTATTAAGCTAGGCATTCTGTGTGGTGGCTGCACTGTTTTATATAGATTGCTTTCTTCTATAGTAGTTAGTTTGCTATTGTTAGATGAACTACTGTGTTTATTTCCAATGTATTGTGAGATTTTGATGCCCACATTTTTGCTTCTTGTTAATAATATAAAAAGATAGAAGTAGCACAAATATGATAAGACTTGCTGCAGATTAGCGCCAATATGCTTCACATTGCAAGGGTAGCAATGCTAAATTCCAACCAATTAAGGAAGAGGCACGCATCTGAAGCAATTGCTGAGCTTGACCGGGCAAAAGAACTATTAGACAATTCGATAAGGTTTGTTGATTTTACATAATATAAATAACCGATAAAATTTCTAGAAACTTGAAACAGTTAGCAAATTAATAGAGTTTATATTTTTACAGTACCTTCTAAACTAGTACCATATATATTCTATAAGTTGACAACACATTCACATTTATTAGCTTGTGACTGTAGTATTTGATTATGACCATTGTTGTTGCAGTATTTTAGACAAGTTCTATTAGTAGTTACCTCATCTTTTAGGATTGAGTTTACATGGTAAATAAAGGTAAATAAATTCAAGTCTCACTTTTAGTTGAAATGTAAGAAAATTAAATGAAGCACAAAAGAGGACCAAATGCAAGTGCAAGCATTTAAGAAAGTTGTCGTCGATGATTTAGTGGGTTCTATCTAATTAGAGAGGTTTTTAATGTTATTATACATTGTTAGAAATCTTGGGCCTTTTAAACTTGGATTGTGGATCAACATTTTTATTAATTATGAGCTTTAACATGTTTGAGTTTTGATATGAACCTTAGGAGAGCTACATTTCAAAAGCTAGTTATTGAGATAAGAGAGCCCAAGATATATAAACTTTACTCTAGTTGCCCATATTTCCAATGTGAGATCTAAGTTCCATACCTTGCACTTGGGATCCTAATATACCACTACGCTCCGCAGCCTTGACGCTCACGTGAGCTGGTTGTACGCTAGCTTCTTGCTAGCCCTGGGAGAACACTGCAATGTCGGTGTCACCACCTGCGCTGCACGATTGCAATTGGGAGACAGTGATTACTGTGATACCAAATGATATGAACCTTAGGAGAACCATACCTCAAAAGCTAGCTATTGAGATGAGAGAGCCCAAGACCATATAAACCCCACACTAGTTGCCCATACTTTCCAATATGAGATCCAAGTCCCATACCTTACACTTGAGATCCTAACAGGTTCCAATTGTTAAGAGGACTTAAGCCAATCCATTACATTATATACCATTTTTTAATTTTTTTTTTCCAGTGTGAGACTTGTATATTCCAACATATACATAGCACATTGTTGGAACCAGATTCCTATATATTTAGGGGTCTATTATGTTATCTCTCTATTTGCATTTTAACAAGTTAGAGGCAAAATTTTGTTGGTTGTTAGTGCTAATCATCATTGGAGGTATTTCATACCTTAAACTAATATAGATACAAGAAAAACTTGTCCTTAAGTGATTGAAATGGAAATTATCTCTTCAATACTGCAACATGCTCAAAAGAATATTGCTGTAAACCATCTTCTCATACTTCTGCTATTGGAGTTAAGTTGTGCTCAATACTTCCACCTGCTAGGGATAAAATTTAGAAAAGTAGACCAGTGCCCAGGTTCTTATACCCTGGGCTATCTTATTAGGGTCTTGGTCCATGCAGGATCTCTTGTTATCTCATACAATTTGATTAAAATTGACTTACAACTATGCTAAAACAACGTGCTCTAAGTCATATTTTAAATGATTTAACTTTTTTGAATTTGGAACTTGTAAGTGGGACGTGAGAAATTATTTTTGTTGTTGCCTTTAGATTTTTTTGGCTTTGTATTTCTTGTGAGGTTGTAAGGTGACATTGGTGAGGGTAAGGTTTTGTGGTATGCTTTAATTGTGATTTGTGTGAGAAGATTATGGTGAGTTAGAGTCAAAGGGAGGGCGACAGGTGTGTTGCATTTGTGAAATCAGGATTTCGTTGTGTTTGTGGATCTTTATTTGGTGTGTATAGGATAGGATGAAGTAAAAAGTTCAAAGTTTGAATTATTTCAACCTTTTGTGTTATATGTTTTATAAATTTTTATTACATGGTAAATTTACAGTATTTGTAATTGTGAAGAATAAACAAATGATCAATTAGAATAAGGAAATGATGAGTTAGGAATAATTCGAATCTGTTGTAATTGTTCAGTGTTTATGATGTTTCTTTCTTTATAGAAAAATGTGTATGTATATAAATAAATTTGATAAAATTTGAATGGTAAATTAATCTTATTATTCTTTAAGAATAATCTTGATTTATATATATTAAACTTTTCCCACATCGGTTATATGTGTACTTTTTCATATACTTTTTCTTTGTATATTGTATAGAGGAGAGGAAAAGCTAATATATCTTCTCCTTTTCTCATTTTCTTTACATGGTATTATAGTGGGTTTCAACAAAACCCTAGGTCCACCACCTATATAACCCTAGCCGCCTTTCTCTTTTCTCCACCCATACAACCCTAACCGCCCTTCTTTTCTCCATCTATTTTTTTCTAGGGTTTCCCTCCTACTTCTAGCCACCAAGACCTTGTTCTCTTGCCTTTTGTGGATGGTGAGCACTTAGGGTTTTCTCAAATCACCGCTGCCCTATCTTTGAATACATGGTTTTGTGATTTTATACTGCATATTTTTATATTATTGGCTTGACATGGGTGTCTTGAGCCTTCATTCACATACTCTGCCTCTTCTAGTGTTGTTTTTTCAATGACATCCTCTTCAGATAATAAGGCTCAATTGGGTATCACAATCAAATTTAATGGGTCCAATTACCTAGGGCATTCAAACTATTTGTGGGATTTCATAATAAGTTATCTCACCTCACTGATGCCCTTCCAGATGTCAAGGATGCCACTAGATCTAATTGGCAACAAGATGACTACTCTATCATGACATGGTTACTCAATAGCATGGAGTCCACTATTAGTATTAATGTCATGTTTTTGTCTACGACAAAGGAGATGTGGGATGCACTTAGTGAAATGTACTCCTAGGAAGAATGTCTCTCGTGTCTATGAATTGTGTGAGAAAATGTTCAATTTGTGTCAAGGCGATAGATCGATCAATGAATACTAAATCTCAGGGTGTCATGGATGAGCTTGCTATTTATCATTCGGTGACTGTAGATGCCCAAGTTCATTAGACTCAATGTGATGAGTTTATGGTTGCTAAGTTTCTTTCAGGATTAGTTGAGTCTATACTTTTAGTTTGTGATTAGATCCTTGGCAGTGAGAGTTTACCATCTCCATCAAGAGCATTGACAGGAGTTCAACATGTGACTTTGGTCTCTAGTTCTACGTTTACTATTGTGGGTGAAACTTTTACCATGACAGCTTGTGACTGTGGCTGTGCTAATTGTCGTTGTTGCGGTCATGGCCAAGCAGATGGATGCGGAGTAATTCCTTAAGCACAATAGTGTGAGCACTGTGGCAAGACCAATCATGTCTCAGAAAAATGTTGGCAAAAGTTTGGGTGTCTAGAATAGACAAATAATGTTATTGATGATATTGAAAGTGTTATTTCTGCTGCTGAAGAGATTGGAACTATATCATAGGAAGAATATGATAGGTACCTGGTATGCTCAGCCAGCTCCCCTGGGTTAATTGTTGGCCTGGACCTCCCTGTGCAGGTGTATGCTCCTCGCACTGCAGAGACTTCCTCCTGAAGCAACTAGTTCCAGCAAGCCAGAATCTCACAAGACCAAATCCACAATTTACTATGTAATCCAGTTAATAATTTAGCTAAGAGCAACAACAATCCCACAGTTTCAGAATGATTTGTATTAATTCAGAATGCTTCAATAAATGAAAACTGTTCTGCTACAGTGCTTAGTTCGTTTACATTAATTCTATTTTGACATGCAATCAAAACACAATACAAAAGTACAACACCAAGATCACTCTTCCGCAGCCATCCAAACCCCGAGAGGTTGGCCCCTTCCTTCTGCTCTCTTTCCTCTTAATTGCTTGCCCCCATTTTCCTTTCCTTCTCCCTTTTTATATCCTGCTCTCCATTGTTACTTTCCGCTCTTGAGCTGCCACCTCAGCCTTAGGTGTTGTTATTGTACCTCTTGGCTTCTGATGCAAGATTGCTGCTTCCATTCTTAGCTGAGACTGATCTGCTAGTTCTGTTCCATCTTGCTGATCTCCCATGGCTTTATTTTGCTGGTCTTCAGTGGCTTCTCTTGAATTGCTGCTAACATTCCCTTTTCTGTTAGTTTTGTTCCTTACATAAACCCTCACCCTAACAGAATATGAATGGTTGACTTGTCCTCCGGTGTCTCATTTAGTTATGACAACTTTGGGTGCCTTCGTTGCCGCTTTGGGTCAGTCTTGGTTGTTAGATTTAGGTGCCACTTCTCACATTATTGGTTCTTGGTCTCATTTTTCTTTTCGAGTTTTATCTCAGTCTATATCTTTTGTGAAATTGGCTAATGGTTCATTTTCACCTGTTGTTGGCACTGACTCTATTTTTACTACTTTTCCTCTTGATAATATTTTATTTGCCCTTCATTTACCTTTTTTTTGTTATCTATAAGTCAAATTACAAAAATATTCAGCTAATTTTTATCCTTCTTATTGTGAGTTTTAGGATTTGTTGACAAGGAAAAGGATTGGTGGTGGATATGAGTGTGATAGTCTTTATTTTCTTGCTGACCGACCGTTATCTCACAATATGCAAGCCTATTTTGCATCGATTTCACTTTTTCAATGACATTGTAGATTAGGGCATCATTCGTAAGAAAAATTGAAAATATGTTGCCAATTAAGTCTTCTGTGTTTGTTATTGAGTGTGAAGCTTGTCAAATTGGAAAGTACTATTATGCTACTTTTCTTGCTCGACTTGAAAATCGTAGTTTTTTTTCTTTCCAATTAGTACATTTAGATGTCTAAGGGGTGCTAAATCACATATTGGGGCATTTGCTCAATGTCTTATGCCGTTCTCACAAATTGCACCTCGTTGTAATTCTATTGATGGTTCGGGCTTAGACTTGCCAACACAATTAGGAAATGCACCTTTGCCGCTACCTCCACTAGAGTAGCCACTGTAGCTACTTCTTGCTTTTTTATTTCAGTCCCCCAAACTCTGCACTAACGAAACTTGAACAACTATCATCCACAATTCATATTCCTCGCAAATATGACACAACAATAGTTTCACATTGGATCAAGAACTCTGTACCAAGTATCAACTCGAAGTCGTCTAATGGCACTGCCAGTAGCTCACACTACCACTCCTAGTCACCAATTTGTAGCGTCATTGTTGATGTACCTTGGACTGTTTGTGGTCCAAAATGTACAACCTTCACCCTCTTGGAGCTCTTTGGATAATTAACCCAAGCTTCTTGATCATCTTTTGTAACACAAAATTATTGGTAGCTCTTGTATCCACTATTGCCACTATCACTCACACATATAACAACCTTTTGTATGAGTAGCTCTTGGTCCTAGTGATTGCATTCGATAATTGGATTGGATTGAGCCTTGGAGTATCATCTTTTGTCTCATCAGATTTAGATTCCTCTAAGACAACAAGAGCAACTAATTTTTCTCTCCTTGGGTAGTTTCACACCTGGTGAGAACCATCACACAAGAAACACTTAGAGAACTTCTTTTGCGGGGACTCCTGTCTGTTTCTTTACAAAGACTCTTTTCTTATTTTGGCCATGCCTTTCTCTTTCCTTGTCATCCCTCTGATTCCACTTCTCTTTGACCTTTTCTTAAGTAACATTTGACATAGAAGAAGACCCATATGAATAGTCCACCAAAATATTTGCCACTGCAATTCAGTCTGCGTCCAAGGTTGTAATCCAGAGATGAAATTGAATAGTTGATCCTCTTTCGACATGTTCTTAATATCCAACATTAAAGAACTAAACTTGGTCACATATTCTTACACAAAACCCATTTGAACCAGCTTCTTGAGTTCGTCTCTCACCAACCATGTTGCATTTAACAGGTAGAATTGGTCTTTTAATTCCTTTTTCAGCATACCCCATGTCTGGATACATGGCTTGCTTGCACTCATATCATCCATTGATCGAGTCTGCCACCATAATTTGGCATCACCTACGAGATACATGTTGGACATCATGACCTGCTCTCCTTCTAACACGTGTAGCAACAAAGTATTGCTCCATATCACATATGAAGTTCTCTAATTCCTTAGCATCTCAACGCCCACCAAAAGACTTAGGCTCAGAAGTTACTGTTTTAAAGTACCAGCACCGTTGTCACTGCTCGGGCCATCACTTATGGCCTTTTTCAATAGCCCAACATCATACTCAATAGAGAACACCTATTTCTTCGAACGATTAGCCAATGACATAACTTGATTGAGTACCTCAATGCATCGCTCTATCAAGCTATTTTGAATTTCTAAGATTATGCGTTGTAGCTTTGCTATAGCCTTCGCATGAATTGTTGCCTACGTAGATAGTGTTGTCGTCTTTGGGGTTGGCTTTCCCATGAACACCTCCAAAATGCTTACACATTTTGAAAGAGTGGACATCGATGACTCATGCACTGAATTGCGCTCTGATACCATACTGTCATAGAGTCTTTTGTTGACACGAAAATGTACACCTGTGATGGCGCTAAGTTTTGCATAGTCATCTCGTGTACACATTTTAACCTTGTGCAATAAACTTATTAACCTCCCTTGAATATGAAAACAAGTAAAAACTCAACACAAAAGCTTACAGGAAATAAACCCAACCTTTATTAACTCAAAAATAAATGAAATTTACACGAGTTTGCTACTTAGAGGATTACAAGTTGTGTTTCACTCACACTCATCTTTCTTGTCCCCTCAAGCCTTTCACAACTCTCAATGTTAAACTTTTGTCCTCTATGTACTTTCTCATGTACTTCTCTATATATTGTAGAGAGGAGAGTAAGACTAATATATTTATCTTCTTCTTTTCTCACTTTCTCTTTTTACATGGTATCAGAGCTATACATGGGTCATTTGATCTTAAGAACTATATTATGGCTACAAGATATGGGCCTTTGGCCCATAGAATCTTCTAGATGTATATAGGACGTGTTCCTCTTAGATGTTTAATCGACCATCATCTTAACTGAGTTTGAAGTTATTCTCTTTCTCTCTCTCAGAGAGAATCATATGGCTTCACTGGTTGATCAAGTCCTACCTATGCTTTTTTAGTCCGTTAGTCATTCATTGAAATTATCTTCTTTTCAAACTTTCGACGTCATTTCGATATCAGTCCAGAATGCTCTTTCTTAGTCTCTTTCCTTGTTGTTTCTCTTCTGCCTCCATTTAGTAATTCATCTGATCAAATCGCATACATGCTCTTTTATCTATAATTACTGTTGGAATAAATTGATTATGAAATATTAACAAATTCATTGTTCTTAATTTGAAATAGTTTATAGCCTTCATCCATGTCCTTTGTCTCTTCTGAGAATAAGGCTTAATTGGATATCATAATCAAACTTAATGGGTCTAATTACGTACTTGGTTTTGGGCATTTACGAAAATGTTGGAGGAGGATTGGTTGCTCATTTTCATCTATGGGTTATAGCTTTGGGTGTAGGCTGAATTAAAACGGTAGAACGTGCGAGATTTGCTAATAGCAATAACACTAGCATATTGTTTGGTGGACTATTTGTATGAGTCTTTTTCTATGTGAAATCCTGCTAAAAAAAGGGTCAATGACGAGTGGAATCAGAGGCGTGACAACAAAAAAGAGAGGCATGGCCATAACGAGGAAAGTTTATGTTGAGGAGTGGACGAGAATCCTGACAAAAGTTCTTTAGGTGTTTCTTGTGTGATGGTCCTCACTGGGTGCAAGAGTGTTTGAGGAGAGAAAAATTAGCTGCTTTTATTGTCAAAGAGGATTTCGATACTGATGAGACGAAGGGTGATATTTCAAGGCTCAATCTGATCCAACTGCTGAATGCAATCATTGGGACTAAAAGCTGCTCATACAAAGAGTGGTTGTTTGTGCAAGCAACGTTGAATGGGCAAGCATTACGGGCAATGGTAGACACAAAAGCTACCAATAATTTTGTGTTGCAAAAAGTGATCGGGAAGCTTGGGTTAATTGTCTCAAAGAGCTCCAGGAGGGAAGATTCTATATTTTGGCCCACAACCGGTCTAATGTACATCATTAGTGATGTTGCGAGTTGGTGACTGGAAGTGTGGCAATGTGAGCAACTGGCAATAACATTCTAAAGCTGATACTTGGTATAAAGTTCTTGATCTAATCTAAAGCTATTATTGTGCCATATTTATGGGAAAGATGGACTATGGATGGGAGTTGTTTGGGTTTTGTTGGTGTGGAGTTTGGGGGATTGAAATCAAGAAGCGGGGATGTAGCTGTAGTGGCTATGCTAGTAGAGTTAGTGGTAGAAGAGACATGTCCTGATTGTGTTGGCAAGTCTAGATTGAATTATCAATAGAATTGTAGCAAGGCATAAGACATCCATCGGATGCCCCAATGTGTGATTTAGTGCCTACAATTGCTCCATGTAGGTATTTTGATGACATTGAGGGGCGCGTGTTGTGTAGCGGTTCTTAGCTAGAAAACATAGTGCAAGTTCCTTTGGTTAATTGTGATGACACCATGTTAGATTACCAAGAGAAGGATTCATGGGTATGTGAACATCGTAAATTTATTTGACTACTTTACAAGAATAATAACAAATAGGAGAAAAAATTGTATTTCTCAACACTCCTCTCAAGTTGGTTAATGGATAGCTTATATTCCAGTCTTACTCATTAACTTATGATTAACCACATTGGTCAGTCTTTTATAAAATGTCTATCAATTTCAACATGCTTTGTCAAATCATTTTGTACAGGGTTCCTTAGCATTATGCATGAACTAGCTTACAACGCTCATAACATAAGCTATATTTGGTCTAATATGAGATAAATAAATGAGTTTTCCAATAAATCTTTGTTAGGAGTTTTTATTTGCTGCAATATCATTGGAGACATCTTCAAGTTGAAGATTAGGTTTTATGGGTGTATCAACTGCCACACAGCCAAACTTCCCAATTTCAGTTAACAAATTGAAGATATGTTTCTATTGAGATATAAAAATCCCTTGTTGAGAATATGCAATTTCAATCCCCAAAAAATACTTAAATATCCTTAATTCCTTGATTTTGAAGTCTTTCACTAAACACTTTTTCAAGTCTTCTAATCCATTTGCATCATCTCTTGTATATATAATATAATCTACAAACATCAATAATGTTGTTATTCCCCTTGAAGCCAAGTGTTTCACAAACAAAATATGATTACACTGACTCTGTCTTTATCCTATACCAAACATATGTTAGGAATCCAACCATTATTAAACTAAATATAAGAAAATAAACATTATTTCATTAATCAGAGGGCTACACAGATAAATCGAATAATTCAAAAAGTTCAAGACCTCCTATTTCTTGGATAGTTCGAGAAGTCTAAGATCTCTCATTTTCCATTCGTTTGAGGCACTGGAGACTTTCCTAAATTAGCCAAGGTTGACTGTCCAAATTACAAAACCCTAATATATTTTTTTCTCCTTTTTGAAATCTAAAGACTTTATTTATAATCAAATTGCCTTAAACTATTTTGTGGAGTGAGGACAAGTATCTTAATCCTAACATTTTCCTTCCCTGAAAAACCACCCTATCCTTGAGGGGGTGTGTGTGTGTGTGTGTATTTATTTATTTGATTTTTTTTCTGATTTTCATTTTTTATTTATTATTTTTTATACATCTACATCATCCCTTTTTTTCATTACTTTATTTTTTCACACCTGCTACCTATCTTCTTTTCAACCACCCTATTTTTTCCTAAGCGATCCCACACTTTTTTTCGTTTTGTATTTTTTTGATGAGTGTTAACTTTTTCCTATTTTGCTTTATAGCTGTCTCACACAACTTTTTCTCTCCTTTTTTTTTTCCTTAACTCTTCCTTCATCTTTCTTCTACACTTTTTTATTTTAGCTTCCATTTTTCGTTTTAGTCAGCCTTTTCTATTTTTGGTGTTCTGTTTTTTGTTCTTCTGGCCACTTTTCCGGCATGCATCCGTCAAACTCATTGTTTCTCGATAATAATTCAAGTGTCTATCGTGACCATTTTCCGGTGAGTTTTCACTTTTTTGATTGTCGTTGTGCCGATTTGTCTTCTCGTTGCCAATTTGCTTTTCACCATCATCATCTTGAGCCTATCTTGTTCCGACAGTCCCTTCCTACAATGATCTACCTTCAACCAGAGGCTTTTTAACTTCCTCATTCATCTTCGGTCATTTCTTTTGCTGGAATTGCAACAAAAATCTAGATTGAATGGCTCTGATACTATTTTGTTAGGAATCTAGCCATTATTCAACTAAAGCAAGAAAATAAAACACAAAAACCATAAGAAAATAAACATTATTTTATTAATTAGAGAGTTACAAAGATATATCAAACAATTCACTCAGTTCGGGGTCTCTTATTTTTCAAACAGTTCGAGGAGTTTGAAACCTCTCTTTTTTTGGCCATTCGAGGCGTTGGAAACCTCCCTGAATCAGCCAAGGTTTTACAAAGTACCTTTATTTATAAAGTAGAAGAAAAAACATACAAACTTCATTCACTTTGTGCTTTGTTTGATTAAATACACAAACACAATATCTAGTGTAAAATTTATTAAGTATACTTTTGAGATATTTTGCAAGATTTAAAATGTAATTGATATATTTGATTAATATAATTATGTGAAAAAATTTGAAAACATATATATGTTTGAAAATTTTGGAAAGTCCAAGAGGGGTCAAGTGACCCCTCACCCTCTGTCCATGTTGTTAGCTTGCTAAACAGATCCATTATGCTGGATATGGTGTCTGTGGAAGAAGAATACTAGCAGATATTTTGCTGGACTAGAACTCCATTATGAACTCAGGATATTTTTTATCTTGCAGCTCTTGGGATGATTGGTTTAATATTTTTCTTTTTCAGCTGTTGTTTTTTTTTTTTTTTTTTTTTTTGTGTCTTTTGAATTTATTTTGGATGCTAGATTTTATCTTTAAGGGATGATTTTTAGTGTCATTTTATTATGAGTATCACCCAGCAGGAAAGGCTAAATATCAATATCCTATTGTCTCCTTCACTATCCATATGGAATGATCCATCATTCTTTTAACCTCAGACCTCCCTTAAATATTTAATGCTGGATTCACAGGAGAGGAGATTACATTATGTATGTCTTAATCGCAGTCACATTTTAGAGTACTCTAACGTGTTTTCACTTATCCTTTAAATATAAATAGACACGTTTACAAAACTAATGCTCCGTCATGTTGCATTTGTTTAGATAAAGTTTAATAATGATGTGTAATAATTGATTTTTCTTTTCTGTTAAATTGAAGTTTCCTCTGGCATATCCAACATATTAGTGAATTTGGTTCAGAGTTGCCTGTTCCTTCTTTATTTTTAGAATTTGTCTTGATACTGTGTATTTTCTTACAGAATATGTTGTTCTTTCTCCATGATAGGATAGCACGCCATGTTTTGAGTAGATCTATGAAGCATAAAGGTGAAAAGGACAATTATGGAGCATCTGGAGAAACTAGAAGAGATAGGCATGCTGCATTGGTGATACTGGTTAGCTCTCTTGCAAAAATTCTGTATTTCTTGATTGGTAGTCAAATCAACTTGTTGTAGAGGTTCTGGTAATTTGTTTTATTTTTTTAATCTTATATGGTCAGACTAATCTAGTACTGATTTCGGTCTCTGCATTTATACACTATGGTTTTACATCTATCAGAGTGTGCAAAAAGTGTATGAAGAACTCATGAATTCATGTATTTGTTCTCTCTTTCTTTTTTGGCTAATGAAAATTTATCATTTTGAGAAAGAAATATGCCTGTTAAATTCTGTCTCTGTTGAAAACTTCAACCAATTATGAGTATCTTGAGAGTCCCATATTAGCTACTGTAGTGGCCGCTGTAGTTCTTTCCTAATTTCTGCTCTGAAGTTTGGCTTGATTTCTTGCGTTGTTATGATGGAACAATTACTGACAGTGAAAAATGTAATAAATAAATAGAAGTAACTTGACGGTATATACTTTAGATCCAAAGAATATGTAAATTTAAATTTATGACATTATCAAATGTGTATTCCGGATAGTAGCAACTGGCAAACAATTTTCTGAAAGAGTGCTGATGGACCATGATTGTGTTTGCAGTTACAATCACTTCAAGCTCTTGGGCTTCTGGAGATCACAAAGCAAGAGATGCTGGAGACACAGGTTAGTGTGCAAGTTTTATGATATTTTAACTGCTGGCCAATAGAGTTGTCAAGACTGCAATGTGATAGTAAAGGCAATTTGTTTATGTTATATCTAAGTACTAATGCATCATATCTGCTGAGGATGTGCACATGTAAAAGTTATTTGATGAAGTTTTTACTACATCAGGGATGTGTTGATACTTAGTGTTCTTTAAGTCTTGGATAAGGATAACAATCTTTACATGAAGATAATGTAATCCCTATCTAGTGGCCTTATAATCTTCATTTATGGATGCCTTTCTGTGTTGTAAAATATCCTTGTATTTTTATAGAAATTCCACATATGTATTTCTTTGTAGGAGAGACAAGACATTTGAAAGCTACCATTTATAGTGGTATTGCTACTGGTGTTCCTCAACTTTTATCATTTAGGAACTTAACATCAACCAACCATTGTTTGGGGTTTAGTGATTAGCAAGCGTATGTTAAGCGTATAAGCATATGAGGAGCAGAATTTGAATGATAAATAATACCAACAACTAATTGTATTCATGTTGGAACCAGGTTAGAGTCACTTATCTAGATTTAAATAATTTTTAAAAGCCTGAAAAAAGATAAGTCCGGAGCTGGTTGTTTGGAAGGAGTGCATTTAGATCTTGTGCTTGTTGACTGTGTCTATCATTAAATTGGAAAAAAAATTTGGCACTCTCATCATATATTTGGCCATATGATAATGCCAGTGATTTCCTATTTTTCAAATGAAATCCAGTGAGGAGTTTGCTTGGTTTTTGGGGCTTAAAATTTTTGTATCTGGAGGGGTTTTTAGAGTCCTATCTTCTAAAAGTCTTTTCGAACATGACTTTTGCTTGGGGGGATATGTCATAGTAAACCTTATCTATATAATGTATTCTCACCAGATGGCTCTTGATTTTCAAATAGAAGTTATCCCCCCTAAAAATCCAAACTCTTTTTTTCCTGTTATTTGCCATCATTTTCTTATAGTAAACAAACTGAAAATAAATCCACATCTCCAAGGGTTGTACCACTTTGCATTCAAGAACTTTGGAGCTTTACCCCTACGAACCACATGGTCTCCCAACATCCATTGCCTTCATTAAGAAGTGTTTTTTCCTTTTCTGGTAATACCTGGTTTGAATTCCGTTTGACATGTTTACTGATGCAGCCTACTGAGATTCGTAATCATCTGAGTTTTACCTAAGAAGTTGAAATTGTGTATTTTCTTTGTCATTAGGATTTGGAAGAAATGACCATCTATTTGACCAAGCTCATAATTGGACTTGGTTATCATTTAATTTATCTTATTCATTTTGTGATGGTTGCAAAATAGTGATTATGCTTGCTCTGTGACAGCTGGAGAAAAATTTGCCTGTTCATAAGGCTGAAAGTGCACTTTTTGAATGCATTGCCACTTACAAAGAGGTTAGTTTTTAAAGACCTCTCAAAATGTGTGTATTTTCTTGACAAGTCACTTCCATCTAGATCTCTTTTATATTCATCATATAATCTGAATGAGTTTTTACATTTCAGTGTGTTTGGTGCATATTAATGGTGTTATTGTGAACCTGTTTGCAAAAGATATTTACTGATTTGAGAATAGAGAAATCCAACAGGGTAGTTAAATTTTTGTTAGAGTATAGATACTATTGTTGAACCTCTTTAAATAAATGATAATAAGTTTTGTGTGTGACTCTGATTATATTTGTTGTCGATATGTTGTGTCCTCATGTGAACATACTGGAATTTAACCTATAAAAATAAGCTTATAGGTTACTTAGTAACTTAATGACAACTTTAGGAGAGCATTTTTTTATGATATCATTCATTGAAAAAAAAATGACGAGATACAACATATATATACATAGCTGATTACAAACTTGGGAAGTAAAAAACTAGTCAACTACTCTAATATAGGAACAAGCAGATCTCTATAAATCAGGAATATATAAGCAACCAAATCTCCTATAAATCAGGAATATACAAACTACCAAATCTTCTAAAGATACTGTAATCACACAGCTATGCACAGTTCAACACTCCTCAAGCTGGTAAATAGATGTTTTCCATTCTAGCTTGCTAGCTATCATTAGAAATGTTGCAGTAGATAGTCCCTTTATTAGCACATTAGCTAATTGTCCTCCAGTAAACACAAACCAAGTGCAAATTAATCCATTATCTAACTTTTCTTTTATGAAGTGTCTATCAACCTCAACATGTTTGGTGCAATCATGTTGTACAGGATTATGTGCTATATTGGAAGCAAACTTGTTATCGCACAGTCTCATAGGTGTTTCCCACTTGATTCTCAAATCTTCGAAGATTATTTTCAGCTACAATAATTTAGAAATTCCAAGCACCATAGATCTAAACTCAGCTTCCGCACTTAATCTAACCACAACGTTTTGTTTTTTACTTCTCCAAGTTACCATATTCCCACCCAAGTATGTGCAATAAGTTGATGTGGATCTCCTATCTACCACAGGTCTAGCTAATTTGCATCAATATAAGCTTCAAGGGTTAACTTTTCTTCTTTTTTAAACAAAATACCCTTTCTTGAAGTTATCTTCAAATACTGTAGGATCCGATATACAACCTAGAGATGAATTTCCTTAGGGTTATGCATAAATTGACTCACCACTCCAATGGCATCAACTATGTTAGGTCTAGGGTGGGAAAAGTAAATCAGCTTTTCGACAAGCCTCTGATAAGCACCCCTGTCTATTGTCGTACCTTCTAATGCTTTTCCAAGTCTATGATTTTGATTGGCTTGCACCCCAGTTTGCATGTCTCCCTTAACAAGTCCAGCACATTCGAGAATGAGCAACTTCAATACCGAGAAAATACTTCAATCTTCCAAAATCTTTAATTTCAAATTCTTTCTCAAGACACTTTTTCAAGATCTATTTTTCTTTTAAATCATTTCTAGTCGCAATCATGTTGTCCATATACACAAACAATATTGTCATTTCCCTGAACTACCTTATTTAATAAATGAGGTATGATCACTTTGGCTTTGTTTATGTACCATAGCAAGCAAAACTTTGGTAAACCTTCCAAACCAGGCCCCGTGGTGATGTTTCAAATCATATAGTGCTTTCTTCAATTTACATACTGTCTTATTTCCCAACTGTAAGCCAAAACTAGGAGGAATCCTCATATAGATCTCTTCTTCAAGATCACCATATAAGAAAACATTTTTAACATCAAATTGTTGTAGACTCCAATCAAGATTGGCTACCAATGACAACAATACTTGAATTGTATTCATTTTTGCAATCGAAGCAAATGTCTCAAGGTAGTCAATCCTATTGGTCTATGTATAACCCTTTACCACTAATCTTACATTGTACCTTTCAAGTGACCCATCAACCCTATATTTGACCATGAAGACCCATCTACAACCTATTAGAGTCTTCCCTTTCGACAATTCTACCAAATCCCATGTTGCTTTCTTCTCAAGGGCATCCATTTCAACTCTCATAGCTTCCTTCCATTTCTCATGACCAAGCGTCTTAGATAATGATTTGGGTATAGACACGTCATTTAGATGAGTGAGCAAGGCTTATAGGCAATAGACAATTTATTGTGGGACATGAATTGGTATAAGGAGTGTTTGGTGGTACATGTCCTAGTTCCTTTTTGAAGAGCTATAGGTATATCAAGGTCATTTTCATGGGGTATGATAGTTTGTGGTGATTTAGGTTTACAAGTTGCAAGGGGAGAAATGGGAGGAGTAATTGCCTCATTATCTGAACCTGGTTCAAATTCTTGAATGTGAATAGATTGAATGATAAGAGCCTTCTTCCTTGAGTAAACCTATAGTGGATGAGTAGAACTTTGAGCCTGTGTGCTTTTTTTTGTCATTACTCTTACATTAGAAGGTGTATGCGGTTTAAACTTATCATAAGGTGTTTGACAATGCATGTCCTAGTTCCTTTTTGAGGAGCTATAGGTATATCAAGGTCATTTTCATGGGGTGTGAGTTTGTGGTGATTTAGGTATACAAGTTGCAAGAGGAAAGTGGGGAGAGTAATTACCTCATTACTTGAACTTGGTTCAAATTCTTGAATGTGAATAGATTGAATGATGGGAGCTTTCTTCCTTGGGTAAACCTGTAGTGGATGAGTAGAACTTTGAGCCTCTGTGTGTGTGTTTTTTTTTTTGTCATTACTTTTATATCAGAAGGTGTATATGGTTCAGACTCATTTGGAATAGGGGTAGAAGATATTGGAGTAGATAATTTAGACTCATTTACAAGTTCAAAAGTAGGAGGAACAAATATAGACTCAGACGACGTGGAAAGATCAAGTAAAAAGAAATCCTTATCCTTATCTTTCACAAGTAATTTCTCCCCTTGAAGATAAGGATCATTGAAATAGTTTTCTTTCTCAAAAAATGTGACATCTGTAGAAATATAAAATTTTCTAGTGAGAGGATCATAACATTGTATCCTTTTTGGGTAGAAGATTACCCCATAAAAACACATTGAAGGGCTCTTGGATCTAATTTACTCCTATTTTGACAATAGATGTGGACAAAGGCAACACAACCAAAAGTTTTGTGAGCAAGATTATTTGCAGTGTTGAAATTTGGAAAAAATGTAGACAAGACACCTATAGGACTTTTAAAGGCAAGCACACATGATGGCAACTTTTTATTATGTGTAGCAGTTAAAACAACCTCTCTCTAATAACTTTTAGGAACATTTTTTTTTTGTTTAAAGAAAGACTCTTGTGACTACTAACAAATGACCATTTTTCCTTTCTGTAATCCCATTTTGTTGGGGGTGTTAACACAAGATGATTCATAGATTATGCCCTTAGTTTTAAAAAAAGAGCTCAAAAATTGATTAAAGTAATTTCTTGCATTATTTGATCAAAACCTTTTTATTCTAATTCCAAATTGATTTTTGACCATGTAAAAGGATAAGAAAACTGAACTCAAATCTGATTTACCTTTGAGGAGATAAATCCATTTTACAAGAGTATAGTCATCAATAAAGGAAATAAACCAACAAGTCCATAAATATTTGAAACAATTGAAGGAACCCATATGTCACGATGAATTAAAGAAAAAAGATTTTGTGTCTTGTATTGCTTATTTAAAAAGAAATATGTCTGTGTTTTGCTAATTCACAAATAGTATAATGAAAACAATCAACACTTGTTTCTTTGAACAATAAAGGGAACATGATCTCAAGAACACTAAACAAAGGATGACCAAGATAGTAATGATAAAGCCGAATCTTGTCTTTATTTGACAAGGAAGACTTAGAAAATAATGATAAAGATAAACCTTTCTTGTTTTGCCCATTCGATTCCTCGAGATAATAAAGTCCATCTTTCTCCCTAGCACGTCCAATCCTTTTCCGCATGGATAGGTCATGAAATAAACAATGTGAGGGATAAAATACCACAGGGCAATTGAAATCTTTTGTAGCTCATTTATTGAGACAAGGTTTGTGAACAACTTAGGCACATTTAAAATACATTTTAGGGTGAAATACTTATTAACATGAACATCACCTTGACCAACTATAGTTGTGGAAGTTTCATTGGCAATAATGGTTTTTCGATTATTAGGACTTTGGAGTGCAGGAAATAAACTTCTTAGTGTTATAAGTTGTGTGGTCAGTAGCCTCTGAATCAATGATTCAAGAACAAGGTTAGATTTTATCTAAAACATTTATTGCATAAGATTGAGTCTTACCTAAGAATGCCAAAAAACAAGTTACTTGTAGTTCTGGATTTCTCCAATGTTCCCAAGAAGTTTCTCAACTTCCCTACTTCCTCCTTGTTCAATTCAACTTTGTTCTTGATAATTGTCTTCACCATCAGATTGTGTTTGAGACACATGAGCCTGTCCCTTTGATGTTCCACCCTCATGGACCAATTTCTATTCTTTTGTTGTTGTTGTGGCCTTCCATGAAGCTTTCAACACTTTTCTTTGGTATGCCGAGGCTTTTTGCAGTGTGTTCACCATAAAGAGTCCTTATTAGTGGCTTTGAATCGGTCTAATGAACTATTTTCTCCTCTAAGTTGTTAATCAAATGTCATCATCTTCAAGTTTGTGTTTTTTGTTACTAAAGCCGAGCTCTTAGTTTTTGGAGTTTCAATCATTACTCCATGCCGACCTTCTTCCGCCTTTATTAGAGCAATCGTCTCATTTAATGAAGGAAGTTCTCCTTTTTCCAATATTTGCACTCGAACAAGATCAAGTTTCATATTCAGCCCAACCAGAAAGTCGTAGATTCTATCATTCTCAACAAATCTTTTCAGGACAGATGCATCATCATTGCACTTAATTTGTATATTTTGATAGAAATCCATGAATAATTTGCATACTCCATGATAGTACAAGTACCTTGTTTTGCTCCTAACATCTTTGTTTTGATCTTATAAAATTTTGTGGCATCATTTGCCTTTAAATAAGTCTCACGAATGTAATCTCAGACTTCCTTGGCTATGTCAAGGAACATATAGGTGTCGCTAATCTCTAGAGCCATGTCGTTTCACAACTAGGACATCACCATTGAATCCTCTTTATCGTGTGCCTTGAATTTAGGGTCCTATGGATCTGGTCTAGTCCCATTCAAATGACTCAATCCTTTCCTTTCACTAGTTAGACCATTTCAGATATTTCTTACCATTCAAGCAATGGATATTTGGCAAATCACCTGTAGAGTGATTGGGTATCTGTTATGTTGTATTTATTTCAGAGACACTCATGACTTTAGTAGTTTTCGACATATCCTCTACGAAGAGAATATAATATAAGGAATAAAAAAAAATTAATCGATTTC
The DNA here is from genome assembly GCF_011075055.1 of Mangifera indica. Taxonomy (NCBI): domain Eukaryota; kingdom Viridiplantae; phylum Streptophyta; class Magnoliopsida; order Sapindales; family Anacardiaceae; genus Mangifera; species Mangifera indica. Next base: position 10,186,222 of record NC_058151.1, on the reverse strand, counting down.
TATGACAATATAGGCCAGCTTTAGGCTTTGATACCATGACAACTTTAGGAGAAAATTTTTTTATTATACTATTCCTTTAAAAAAATGACAAAAGTATACAACATATATGTATACAACTGATTACAAATTAGGAAGAGACTAGTCAACTACTCTAATATGTGAATAAACAAATTCCTATAAATCAGGAATATATAGGCTACCAAATCTCCTATAAATCAGGAATTTAGAGGCTAAAAATCTCTTAAATATACTCTAATTATGTACACAGTTCAACAGTATTAACTGATTTAAGAAAAGAGAAATCCAAAAAGGTACGTAAAATTTTGTGAAGAGTTTAGATATTATTGTTTAATCCTTACCTATTATAAACAACGTGGTATCAAAATTAAGAGGACCAAGTGTGTTGTAAAAATCCCCTTGGTCAACAAGATTTAAATAAATTATAATAGGTTTTGTGTGTGACTATGATTATATTTCTGGTTGTCGTAATGTTTTGTCCGCATGCGAGCATGTTGGAATTTTACCTATCAGAATAAGCTTTTAGGTTACATAGTAAGTTAACTAATATCAATTAGAATAGAGCTACACTGTGGTTGCTAATGTAAAAGAGACCTGTAACTTTTCCATAGTAATCTCAAAATTTGTTTGTTTGTATCTTCTGATTGCTGGCAAACTAGGTCAATTGTGAATGGTTTTTATTTTTATCAAATTGAGCGATCTTTCTTGTTTTGGTTTAGAGGTGTTTCCCAGATTTACAGGTTATTTTAAGCAGAAATCTAGAAAATGAATATTAACCTAGATTTGTGGTATTTACAGTTTGCAACAGAGAAGTCAATTAGTGCTTCTCCAGAAGTGAAGGCAGAGTATCTTTCATGTCTGAAACATCTTTCAAGTTTAATAGGCGATGCCAATGCTGGGGGAAGACACAAATTAAGGGAACCTACTTTGCAAGAACTGAAAGATGAAATCAAGCGTTTAGAAGTTGAAGTATCTTCCAAGAGAAGATAAAAATGATAAACCTGTGGCCAACTCAGTAGCACCAGAAGTAACAGCCAGAAAAATGAACCAGTTCAGTTCCTCAGATATGTGCATGCAGAAAATATGAACGATCAGGTTCAGTTCGTTCTGTGACCTGTATCATACTTGAATAAGAGTGATAAATTGTCTTGGTAGCCTTGTCTTCTTTGCCGGACCTCTCTCCGGAATTTTCTTGGCAAGTCATGACACCACACGATGCCAGCTTTTGGTTATGTGGCCTTGAATGAATTCAGTTTTATGAGTATCCAGTGACTGAAGGAAAAGAAAAGAGAACGATAACAATGAATTCAAGTTTATAGATGATCAGCAATAAAATATCATATTACTATTTAACCCAACAAAGAGAAGAATCATAAAAACTGAAAGACAAATATTATATGTATGTATCTATTTTAGATATACAAATGAATATATATTTATATATGTCATCAAATGATTAGTTATTTTATCTTTAATTTAAAATTAGTAATCACGTGATGACATATATATGTATTAATGTATATCTAAAATGGGTATACATTGTTTTATTGAAACTAAAAAGACAGTTCGAATTTTGTACTTGGTAAAATAATATTTCTTAATCATCATTTTAAATGTTGTCATCTATAGCTGGGAAATTTCATCCTCCCTCGTTTTTGTCTACCAACATTAACATTAGTGCGGGTAAATCAGACCTTTTAGTTGCCACTCTCTAATTGAAAAGCAAAATATTTATGAAAATAACTTAAAATAAATCAAAATCTTAGAATTTCAGCAAGAATTGCAACAAATTATTGTTATTAGTATTTTACGATGTATGATATATATTATATAATATTATACGATATAGATAAAAAATTTCATGTATCTTAAGAAGTATCAAATTAGTAAGATATAGTAAATGTTTTTGAAATTTTTTAAATTTTTAAAAAGTGTTTATAATATTTTTTAAAATAATATGTTATATTATAATATATAATATAAAAAATTTGGTTTTTTTTATACATGATATGTGATTGGATTATCTTGTGACAAATATTTACAACTTAAATGCAAGATTTGTTAACATAAATAAATAAATATAAAGAAGCCTCTTTGTTTATTAATTTTCGATGTTAATGCTATGCCTTGCGTAGTTAGATGATTAACGGGCAACCGCCCCTTTTAGAAACAAATGCACCGTTTAATTTCTCCGTTATGTTTCCCTTCAAGCGTCATAACTGTTATATGTTTGTATAATATTTCTTCTTCACAAAAGAAAGTCAAACATTCAGCAATAAACAATTTTAAGGTTTCTGTCCTCTTTCTCTCTGAATTTGCATGCTTCTGTTTTTTTTTCTCTGCTCATATTCAAAGTTTCTGTAATCGCTCATTGTTAATGGTGATATATATAAATATGTGATATTTGTAATGACATAAACAGAAATATACAGAGCTCTGAAATTGTGTACCTCTAATTCATCAAAAACTAGAAACCAAGAAAATCACTTTTGACCACGCCTGTACTTTATTCTTCATCTTCTGCAGGTCGCCTTTATGTATATATTTTATCATGCTCTGCGCAGAAAACAGAGCATACAAGAGAAATGTCAGAGTTGACATTTTTTTTTTTGAGTCATTGAAAACAAATAAATTAACTAATAATTAATGTTCCAATCTGTTCTTTTTTGGGTTTAATTATATATGTCACGATCCATTATATATTTTTTTGTTTTCCTTTTCCTTTTCCCTTGTCCTTATTCAGATTATTAGACTGCTTTACTTGCACTTCAAGTTTCACCATTGCCTTTTCCTATAAAATGTCTTGTTGTTTGCCCTCTTCTCCTCTCCCTGTTGAAGTAGAAGCCTGCAAGTATACAACTGATACAAAGAACAGAGGAAGATTTTTTTTTTTTGGCATGTATAAATTACTGGAAACATAAGTTTACTGAATTTTATCACCGATTTACAGGTTTCATAATATTGGAATAATTAAAGAGAATTTCAGATGGGTTGTCCTCCTTATCTTCTGTTTCTGTTAATTTTATTATTTATTTCACCAAAGAGCCATTCATGGGGTTTGTTTTCTTCTAGCACTTCTGCAGAGAAAACTCAAGCCAATGATTTCCCTTCACGGCCAAAAGAAAATTCCAATGGTTTTGTTGCTGAATTCTCTATAAAGGGTGTTGATAATGTGAAGGGAAAGCAGCTTGTTGAAGAAGCGAAAGGCAAATTTTTTTACGAACACTAGTTGGAGAAATGCTTATAGACATCTCTTCGCCGGCTGCTCGGAGATTATTGCCCTTGAAGAGAAAAGGTCTAGATTTTCTTGGCATCTCAGTGATTGCTTTCAAAAGGACTCCGGGAGACCTCCATTTCCATATTGTGATCCAAATTCTACCATGGTTAATTGCCTGAAGAAATTAGATGATGAGGAGCACAAGACTTATCTGGCATTCTTATTGGAAACTAATTCCATTTGCCACCAGTTACAGTTGAGTGCAATTCTTTTACTTGATTGAATTTAGAATTTTTTACTGCTTAGAAACAAAGATTGACAAGTTTTGTTCCTATTTTTTGCCAGGGCTCATGCATTTCAGCATGAAACTGAGAGACTGGTGAATGACCTTAAACGTTCTGCAGAATATACAGAAAACAAGCTGGAAATCATAGAAGAGAAATCTGACACACTGTTGCAGAATTCCAACAAGATATATGAGTCGTTGGATTCCATTGATAACCAAGTTCAAAGTGTAGCTCAAACGGCAAAGGGTGTACAAGATCGTGTAGATGTTTTGTCAAGGCATTCGGAAGCTGTTTATCAGCAATCTACGAAAATTGCATCTTCTCAAGCGGAGCTACAAGAAGGACAAGTCAGAATGAAGGAAAAGTTTGATGAAGGGATGGCATTGCTTCATGACGCTTACAAAGTTTTGGGTGAAGAAGTTGGAACCTTAAGAGACGAGGCTATTGGAATCGAGCAAGAGATCAGCAAAGTTGGAGATGCAATGTTTTCCAGGATGGAAAATCTACAGAAGAAAGCTGATGATATTGGGAGCATGGCGGGAGTTTCTTTAGATAAGCAACAACTACTTCTTCAGGGTCAATCCACAGCACTTGATGGCCTTCAATTTCTAACCAAATTTCAATCTGAAGCACTTGAAGAAAGCAGGTAAATTGGGGGGAAAAACACCTGATTTAGTATATAATCAACAAAGCAAATATCTTTAACTAAACATTTCTTGGTTGATGATTACAGGAAGAAACTGCAAGAATTAGCTGATTATGGGCATAAACAACAGGAAAAGCTTTTAAAAAGACAAGCACAGCTTCAGGAAGTTCATGATCACCTGGTTGAGAACTCAGAATCGCTATTGGCAGCTCAGGTTTGTGTTTCCTATAAGCCTTATGACTCTTAATTGGAGTTTCGGATTAGTATTGAAACTCCATTACCCTTTTGCAGGAATCTTTTGAATCAAAGCAAGCTAGCATGTTCATTTCTCTAGATAAGCTATCTGCTCTGCAGAAAACCATGATGTTGGAGTCCCGAATAATCAAGTCTCTCTTCATCTACTCTATGACTATTTTTATCATCTACATGTTCACCAGTGCAAAGCAAACCTACACCATCAGGCACAGGTTATACATGGGTATGCACATTATTATCTGTTTTTTATTATTGTGTATCTGTTTAAGTTTTCAGTTGTAGAATTGATATTTGTTTTCAACAGGGCTGTGCGTTACATTCTTGATTGAAGTGGCAATAGTTCGATTCACAACAAATGAAATTGAGCAACAAACATGGATGATAAATTTAGTTAGATCGCTTTTTCTGATTCTCTCAGCATTGCAGCTTCTACATGCCATTTTTACCTACATGTATGAGCAATGAAGAATTCATAAAGGTTTTGTATTAATAGATTTATTTGTTAATAGATTCTAGAACTGATGAAAGAATGGTTCGTTTGTTGTGCAGAGACTATGAATTCTTGAATCATCAGATGCTACAAACCTTGCTTGAGAAAGTTAATGGCTTCCAAAGAAACAAAGAGCTGACATGGGAGTCTGAGTCAGAGAGTGATGTAGATTGGCCTTCATGGATGCATAGAGAATTGCCAGAGGAAATAGATGATTTTGAAGATCCCAACCATTTGATTTCGGATGGAAAACAGTGATTAATCTTCTGTAGAAATGAGATTAGCTATTGTATTTAGACTTTTGTTTATCTCATTCATGTACTAGATCAATTTACTTGAAATGCAGAAGCAGTTCAATACTAATTCATAGAGTTTCTTACAAATATATAAACTCATTTTGTCTGTAGAATACAAGATCAGGATTTGCAGGTGTTTTCAGGAAATGGAGTGGCTCATAAAACCTACAAGCTGCAATTGGGAGCTAGTTATTTTGGCTCATTAGTCTTTGAACATGAAGTAATCCCTGTTTGATTATATGAACTCTCCCAATTCTTTCCATCATAAAGTTTAATCTCAACATGGGACAGGGTTCCTGGGTCTATGCACCTGTATGTAACTGCAATTCCATCTGGATTTGATCGTGGAATATAGAATGAAGTGATGCCACAGACCTTACAGAATATGTGCTTTGCTGTATGAGTGCCAAAAGTGTATGTCGTAAGAAACTCTTTGGAATCTCCCAAAAGCTCAAATCTTTGAGAAGGAACGATGAAGTGAACATTGGCTCTCATTGAGCAGTCAGAACAGTTGCATTTCCAAGCTATAACACTACTTGGTGCTTGGACTCGCCATCTTACTCTTCCACAGTGGCATCCGCCATTATGCACAATTAAGTCTTCATCCATTCCAGTACAAATATTCAGCAGTGCAAGCTAACTGCAATAAGTTATATAACAAATGTTATTTCCATATGCATACGTTGCAGTCGCCAAATAAATGAAATACACCATTTTGACATGCCAAGTAGCTAGGAGAACTCTTCAAGTCTCTGCCAGAGCCAAAACAACATAACTTTTGTTTGCAAATGCATAACCACAATTCTGTGTCAATTGTCTTACATAGACTATGGTGCAAAATGTAGAGAATCTTGGTATCATATTGATTTGCTGGGCTGTCAACTAAACTGTGGTGCTTGGACAGAAAATTTTCGTTTTAAACTCCCTAAATAACTTAAAACAAAATAAATAAATAAATTGATTTCTAAAAGATGTAGTAGCTCACTTTTAAAAATGTGATTGGAAAAAAATGGCAAAATATAGAGAGAAAAGAAGAGAAATTGGCTATCTAAAAACTTTATAGAGAACAGTGGCTTATATAATGTTTAGCAAATATAATGTTGGGCAGGTTTTAAAACATTTTTATTTAAAATACAAACAAAAAAAATTAAGAAATTGTGCAAAAGAAAACATCCATTTATAGAGGGTTGCTATTTATCCCTACTAGATGACTCGTAGAAAGAAATCACTCATTAAAAATAGAGTTATGCAAAGCAAAAATAAGTAAAAGGGAAAAGGAATACCTCTCAACAGACAAGTAAAGGAGTTAAAAACAAAGGAGATAGGGATATAAATATATTCTTTTGTTATTTTTGAAGCCAATATAGAACCTAATCACCATTGTTTATGCATCAACTTGCTTTCCTAACAAACATAAGTTCATATTTAGTCAGGATTTTGAAACCAATGATCCCCAAATATTTGCCCTGTTATTATAAGCTCAGGAAGTGTTTCTACTAGTAAGGGGTTTTAACTCAAAAACCTATCTTATGCCCTTTGACCCTTTATGTAAGCAATTTATTACTGTAAAATTGGCAAAAAAACATAAAGTCCTCTGGCAAGATCACGCGTACAAATTGAAATAATCTGTGTATCTCTGAAAAGACCTTTGTCTTCTTATTCAAAGTTACTTCTATTCCTTTGACTACCTAGGACCGAGTCAAGGCCAATCTCCAAATTGCACTAAATCCTATCCACAAGTAATGGCTAAACTTAAACCCTAACTGATATACTTTTCAGAAATAGAAGCTTATGCTCAGGGTTCGAAAGAGAAGCAGAAATCAAGCTACATCTATTCAGCCCCATCACAACTACATTCATAAGTGATGAGATAAGGTGCGCTTCACAATCTGAAAAAGATTTGAAACCCATATCTTGGATTGAAAAGACAAGTTGAATAGATATCGCAGAGGAAGAAATTAGTAATAAAGATTAGAGTTTTACCTCAGAAGTAAGCAAATTGAGGCACCGAACGAAATAGCAGAAGAGCAGGCTTTCCTTTCAATTTTTCGAGTCTCCACTAGAGTCCAAACATGAAACACTTGTCAGTAAATGCATATCTGCAATGCTATTTGTCAAGTACCCTACATTTACATAGACTATGATGCTGAATGTTGTATATTCTTTGCCGGTCATTGATTATACACAGGATAGTGGATATTTTTTATCCTAATTTAGGTTCAGTTATATATTTGTATTACCTTTTTTATATTTTAAATATTTTTATTATTTTATATATTAAAATACTTAAATCAGTTTTATTTTTAATTTTAAAAAATTAGATAAGGCAATATTATTCTCTTTATATATTATAGAGAGAGAATATACGTGAATATATGATATCAATATTTGAATCAAAACTTATATATATGTTAGATAAAATCAAATAAATTTAAAAATTTTTAAGTTTAAATTTTTTAGATTAAATTACATTTGAATTTAAACTTTCAAAGTTTAAATTTAAATAAAAAAATTAAACTCACTTAATTTTATCTCTCTAAATTCTAGTTGACATTAATCCAATATTAAAGTAGAACATGTAAAAAATAATCTGATAATTGAAGCCTCTGTCATCTTTGAAGAGCATGTAGCATGAGGCCTTGGCGTGAAGAATCTTGGCGATATATATAATACATATAAAATTTATATGAACATTGCAAAGAACATATTCTTATTTTTCTACAAAACATAGAAGAAGGAATATACGAGTATTTGCTTGCTTTCACGTTTTCATTCACGTGAATGTATGTAGAATACATACATATTCTGCATGTTTTTGCAAATATATTCTGCAAAAGTACATTTGCTTGCTTTTCCGTGAAGAGGTCCCCATATAATATGGCATAAGAGTATTATACATATAGCATAAGAGATCATCATCAACTTGCTTTCTTGTGAATGAACAAGAAGAATCCAGCAAGTTTTACAGTGTTAGAGTAAAGAAAATTCAGAGGTTATTGGAGCGATACCTTGAGTGACGACCGATAAATAGTTTCATTGATCATCAGCCAATAATGAAACTTCTCAGATTGATAGCAGTGATGCAATGATAGGGCGACAAGTAAGGTATTCTATTGTTTTTTAAGAAATGGAAGTGTGGGATTTGATTAATGTTGTGGGAAGGGTGGGAAGAATAGGTCAACATCGATCCCAACCTTTAGCTTTTGAAAACTACTTTGGGTTGGCATCAATGGCACGGGTTGGCACCAACCCTTGCTTTTTGCATTTCCCGTGCTAAACCTCTTGTATAATTATTAAAGTTTATTCTGCTATGCTAATGATACCTAAGGCTGGAAATTGAAAATATGACAATTCACACTTTTTTGGCTTTAGTTATAAAACTAGGGTTATAATTAATTGACATTTACATAGGTTAATTTCATCCATCCTTGATAGATTGAAATTATCAAGCAGTATGATGATTATCTAAAAAAAATTAGAAACACCCATATGCCATTAGGAAGATAAATGAAGTAAAAAAGGAAAAAAAAAGAATCTAACATCAAATTTAACATTTTTTCTGTACAGTTTATAACTATGAAAAATTTATTTTAAAATATAACTTTAAGGCATTATTAATTTTAAAAAATAAAAAAGTCAATTGAATTGACAATTAACGGTTTGGAAAAAATGAACTATAATTTGACTTAATTTATTGAATATGATTAAGTGTACTAATTAATTTGTTAGGTAAAAAAGCTTAGCCAGATATTGTTGATGAATTTTCATATGTTCTTTAAAAAAGAATAATATTATGTGTATATATTTTTAGTATATAATTTAGGTACATAAATAATATGTCATCATGTGATTCATTGTTGTTTTATCTTTAATTAAAAATTATCAAATTATATAATGATACATCATTTATGTATCTAAATTATGTCCTAAAAGTGTGTTCACATAGTTTTATTGGTTTAAAAAGAATTCCAATCCTTTCATTTTCTTGAATCAATTGCATACCATGACAAGCACACACAATGAGAAAAATTATAGAGTTGTATGGCGAAAATTCTCTTGAATTTTCTAAGAGATTTTCTTTTCTAAATAAGTCTAAATGAATTTGAACTCTAGCATCAATGACCAATAGATCCAAGCTTAAATAAATAGTTTCTTTATTATATTTGGTAGTAGTCGCAAAAATGCATGAAAATTAAACAGGTGTCATTTAAAAAATAAATGAAAAAAGGGATTTACATTAATAATTTTTGGCAAAAAATTACAAAAATGCAAATTGATAAATAAGAAAGGAAAGGATAAAATTAGTGTCATAGTCGATGCCAATCGGATTAATGATAATCCGGTTTATTTGATTAATCTTTCATTAATATAATAAATGAATTAGTATATTTTTCAGGTATTTGTAATCAACTACCAAAAAGAGGCATACTAAGGCATATGGATACCAAGTGCACTTGTCGTTTCAGGAAAAGATGGACACTGTGACTATAATTAAGAATAAACTAATGTGTACTTAAAGAGCTATATTTTGGACAACTTGTTTTGGGTGTTTATTAGATTTGGTGAAGCCAAGGTTTAGTGTTGTTTTGATGCATGCGATGTTACTTCGTATGATTAATCGCAGGGACCCAATAAAAGAAATGTGGTTTAGATTAAACAGTTTTGAGTTTCGATTCAGCCCTGTTGAATTTGCGTTAGTTACTGGTCTAATATTTAGGGAGGACACAGAGGTGTCCAACTACGTTGATTGTACGGAGACGCCTCAATTAAGGGAGGAATACTTCTCAGGTATTAATCGATTGTTATCCCATGAGGAGATCGAGTAAGCAGTTGGCGATCAAATTTGGGGTGACAATGATGAGGACATTGTGAAGTTCGCGGTATTGTTTTTAGCATTTACAAGACTATTAAGGGCATATAATAGAACAAAAATACCTTATTGTTTTTTGTATTTAGCTGATAATCTAAATATGTTTAGTTAGTACTCATGGGGGATGGTGATATGAAGTAGAACAGTTGATTCGATGTGGGATGACATACATAGCAAATATCAGTATTGTGTATAACACTACTAGTCTTACATGATTCTACTCCCATTGCGTAGCTATAATATTTTGGGATACCTGATTGCTTTCTAGGTAAGTATCCCATAATCCATAAAATTAACATTCATACTGACGATTATAAATACTTATAATAAATGTTGTACATTGTGCAATATTAGATTTACAAGACGATTCAAAATTCATTGCTTTATGTCTGTCTGGAAGTAAATGATCAGGTTCCCAATATGTTGCTCATTGATAGATTTATATTTTATCATTCCATCTTTCATTTTATTAATTCATATAAAGTTCTTTAATGTTTTAGAAGGAGATTACAACTGTATTGCATCTGATTGAGATTAAGCACGACTCTGAGTGGTACATACGGGCTCTAGAGTTTATGGGAGAATAGACACTATAGGCATTATCAGATGAAGAGTCTACAGATTTGAATGATGATTATGATACCCTATTAATCTGATTCGTTCTACATCTCCCACAATCCTACAATGAGTTCAAATGTTTGGGTACAAATATGGAGTGACCCTTCATTTTTCCTAAATCAAATTAATGGTGTCTCATGTGTATAACCCAATGAATGCTTTTGGCCATGGAACAATGTCAACAAGGTGACTTACAAACGTAAATTGTTTAGGGTTTACGGTTATCGATAACTATACTTATTTCTTTTCATTGGTTGGCAAGTATTCATTCTTATCAACTTCAACATTTAATACTAAGTGTGCGACGTATTGGATATTAATGACTGGAAGTTGTATGTATAGGACTCCACCCAATATACCACTAGCTTTGAGAGAATGAAGAAGTTGATAACGTTGTATAGGACACTAACACACCTAAAGAAGGCAAACAATTTGTATACAACAAAAGGAATCTAACCACTAGAGACTTTACCAATACAACAATTTAAGTGTGTTCATAACACACCAAAATAAGATGTAGCAAGAAGAGACTATGACATTTTTATGTTTATGTTTATAGAATAACCTGCTCGAGATTGTCTATTTAACTTTACATCCAAACATTCTAAGAAGATAAGAAGGCTCGTGACCACGACTAAATTCCAAATGAGGGTCCTTAGTAAGTATTTAGGGTTTGTTTTTTTTTCTTGAACTTTACTTAATTGACCATATTTATTAAATTCAATTGGGATTATCAAAATGCAGGTTTTGAGGATTTCACTTAAGATGTGGATTGGCATGCAAATAAATTGGATTTCATTTGATTATTGTTTTGGTGATGTATTTGCATTTTCTATCATAACTTCCTTTTACAGATGATAATGCAATTCTATTCATTCCTTAATGCTTATCATGAAACGAAATGAATTAAGAAAATATGTTAATACAAAATACATGGTGTGTGATACAGTAAAATCCAATATATACATAAAATGAACGATAATAAATAAATGTCAGGTTAATTCTTTTTTGCCATTTTGAGCCACTGTCATCATGTACATATAAGAGCTTGAAAAATAATCCATCACGAAATTAATATATTAAAGTTTGGACGAAACCCAAAAGATAAATTAAACATGCAATTAATACACACTTAAAATTACAGTATCAATCAACAAAGAAAATTAACCATAATAATATATTCTATTAGATGGGTTGCACTGTGGTTATGAAGACCTCATCCTTGTCACTACATGATGTATAGGACAAGCCAACTATTGGCACTAGAGCTAGACTTAGATAGTTCAAGTGATTATAACTAGGTTGATGACATCAGCTACAGGTTTGTGGTTAGACTTCCCCTCATTGTGAAGGTCTTATTGCATGGCTAAAAGGATGATCGAACCGTTGTTGTTTCATTACTGGAGGATATATCATAGGCATATTTGATGGTGCCCAAATTGATTGATCCCCCAATGGATTATCATCTTCTCTATACATTCCTTATAAAAATTTCATCGAGTAATATGTACTAACCCATCCTACATAATTTGAGAGGTTATTGTAAGGGTGGATTCGCATCAAGTTGAGCATGAACATCCCTTGACTCGAGTTCAGCTTGAATAGAAAATGGTTTGGCTCAAGTTCGTCAAGCCAACGTTAAGTTCAGCTCGAGTTTAGCTCAGAAGAAAAGTGGCTTAACTTGGCTTAATTTGAGTTTGGTTTGATTTTGTAGCTCGAATCAATGGTTCAAATTTATAGCTTGGTTTGACTCAAATTAATGGTTCGAATTCTTAGCTTGGATTTGTGACTCAAGTTTATGGTTCATTGACAAAACGACTTTGTTTCACCCAAATAATATTCAGAATTTTTTATTCAAATTAAACCAAGCTAGGAATTTGAACTATTGAATTCGAGTGGATTCGAGCCTTGAATTTGAGTTGAACTAAGTTGAACACTCCTTGACTTGAGTTCAATTCAAATTTAAAAAATGAGCTAAATCTTTTGACTCAAGTTCGATTTGAATTTAAATCAAACAAATTTAAGTCGAACTACATCAAGCCAAGTTAACTTTCGAGACCCAGTAGACTCAGATCATATGTAGGCCTACATATTTTGGTGGTTCCTAAGTTGATTGATCTCTTAGTGGATTAACATCTTCTCCCTACACCCCTCGTAAAAATTTCGATGAGTAATATGCACTAACCCATCCTACACAGTCTGAGAGATTATTGTACCTTGTAACGGTCGTGATGTGTGCATATGGAATCTGGGAAAGTTAAAATTTCTCATAGTCACACGTTCGATAGAGAATATTCACGATGATCACCTACTACCATAAATCATGGACTTTGTAGTGTTACATGTTAATTGGTTTAACCACTATATTGGTATATTTGAGCACATGTCCAACAAGCTTGACCTTGTTAGAACAACTAATATGTAATACCCTCAGATATGTTCCAGGGGTAATTACGTCTTTTAACCCTGTTTGGAGATATTTCCAATTGTATGTGTGTGTTTTAGTATATATATAGATATATATATTTATAAGAAGAAAAAAAAACAAATATAATAATAATATATTGAAAAGCATGGAGGAGAAAAGTCAATAAAGGAAAAAGATTTTTGCTTTCCTTTTATTTTCCAGAAGTCTTTCGTCTCTTCCAGCTTTTTCCATCCTTCTCTCATCTCTTTCAGAAGAAGGCAGTGTTCTTCATTTCTTTGCTGTATTTTAAGAACAGTGAGTGATTTTGAGGGGATTTTGGAAGATAAATAAGGAAAGAAAAAGAAAATGAAGCACTTGGAAGCTTTGGTAACCAAAGATCTCCTTCTTTTCCCTTTTATCTATGTTTATATGCATGTTATGTGAATATGTTAGTGTGTTTTGATATTGATTTAAAGTGGTCTTGGTGATAAAGGAAACAAAACAAAGAGAAGGAAGCCAATTTGCAAGGATTTGGCTTGAAACAAGGTAAGGGGAATCATTATTGATATGTTGCATGTCTTAAGCTTTTGATTCCTTGGATCTATGTTATAAATGGTGATTTTGAAGTTGAGGAATGTTTTTTTGCCATCTGGGATGTCTATGTGTGTGATTTTGTTTTAGGCAGAAAGTTGCATGATATTTACAGTTTTTGCCACTGAATTCGTCCCATGTTTTGGCTACCTTATCTGATAAATTATGGGTGATATTATATCTTGTTGGAAATCTCTTTGAATCCTCTTTCCAATGATATATAGCTTGTATGAATTAGAAACCGTTTGGGTTGTTAAATTGTATGAAAGGAAGGCTGCCCTGCTAAATGTCTGTTCTGTGAACAGTATTTCGTAATTTTATCACTGAATTTAGCTTACGTTTTGACTGCCTTACCTATTGAATTATGAGTACTATTATAGCTCGTTGGAAAGATCTTTGAATCCTCTTTTCAACGATATATAGCTTGTATGAATTAGAAACTGTTTGGGATGTTAAATTGTATGAAAAAGAAGGTTGCCCTGCTAAATGACTGTTCTATGAACAGTGTTTCGTAATTCTGGGCAAGAAAGAAAGAAAGAAAGAAAGAAAGAAAGAAAGAAAAAGGAAGAAGAAAGGAAAGAAAGGAAAGGAAAGGAAAGGAAAGTAAAGAATAAAAGAAAAAGAAAGAAAAGCAAGAAAAAGAATTTGGGGCTCAAGATTTAGGGATCGTCCCAAGAGTAATGTCTGGTGAGTTATGAATAAATTTAAATGGAAGCAAAATTAGTAAGATATATGACCCGCATGCATGCTATAAACTATGAGGGGGCACTTTACACTACACCGCCCATAGTAGGGCACGTCCGTAGTAGGATATAGACCCACAGTAGGGTCCGCTCGCAGTAGAGCATGCTCGTAGTAGAGCACAATTCAGATCACAATTGGTGTAGTGAGAGAAAGGAAACGAGCTCGAGCTTAGAAAAGTGCCAAATCCTTATAGTTAGCTTCCAGAAAGTATCAAATAGACACCAGATGGGACAAAGTATGGCCTAAATAGTAAAGAATGAACTAGATTGCCCCTTCAATCTCTTATAGAGATTATAATGTGAGGTTGAGTCCTGAGAGTTAGACAGAACAGGAAAAAAGATAATTTATTTGATTCTTTCCCCTTACTGAGTGTTCTTATCACTCACTCCCTTTTCTTTCCTGATTGTAGGTATAAGTGATCGAGGTAGCTACGAGGCAGGGTCAGGTCAGCGAGGATAGATCCGGCTGGAGTAGGGTATCTTTGGTTTGTATTACATGCATACAGTGGCATGTTCTTATCGACTTTTGACTTTTGAAATTTTGGTACAATTACATATGATTACTCCCTGATTTCAGATGCTTTCATATGAGTTTTCATATGAGTATAAACATCTTTTGTTTGCTTCCAGATTTTCAGTTTTCTTGGAATAGTTCTAAAACACTTTTAATGATGCGTTTATTTTAAAGTATTTAAAAAAAAAAAAGAGACGCCACGAATATTAATTCGTAACATCTCTCCTGCGGCGGGTAATACTTCTAGGGAGGGGTGTTACAAGTTGGTATCAGAGCATGATTTTGGGAACTCAAAAGATGTTTTCTAAAATAAAATGGAGTAACATAAAATAACACAGAGATGGAATACCCTCCAGCCACGCTGACCACCCTCGCAGCCGATCACTGTAAGTTAAGTTTTCATTTATACTTGTTGAGTTTTATGAAACTAATGTGTTTATTTTAGGAACGAAGAGTCAAACACCAGTAGATCCCACTCAAAGGAGCCAGAGTGAAGGAGCAGCTCCCCAGGAACCCCAGGGGGCACTCAGTGCACATGATGTGTGAAAGATTTTCAGAGAGATGATGAGAGAGCACAAAGGTGCTCCTACACAGGGAAGTGAGACGGCGCATACGCTGCCAATCTAGGGACATGATATGAGAGAGGTTACTTCAGCCTCTACAGCAGCCCCAGTGAGGACTCAGTTGCACCCTATTTTCAACCTCCCTAGTATGCACCAACCTCAAAAGTTTGATGGTGCAAAAGACCCAATAGCAGTTGAAGAATGGTTGGAATCAGTAGAGAGTGCAATGACCCTATTTGACATGACCGACCAAGAGAGAGTGAGATATGCCACATATCTTTTCAAATTAGGGGCAAGAATATGGTGGAACTTAGTCAGGGAGACGGTCAATGTCTCAGAAATGACATGGTTCGAGTTTAGGCGTCGATTTGAGGCAGAGTACAGGGGCATCGATGTTACTTGTATTAGGGCCCAAGAGTTCATTAATTTAGTGCAAGGGACATATTCTGTTAAAGAATATTCCACAAAGTTTAATCAGCTGTCCCAGTATGCCCCTGAGATAGCTAGCACAGAAATGGGGCGTATGTAAAAGTTTGTGTACGGGCTAGATCCAGAGATAGCTTGAGATGTTATGACAGGGGCACAACCACCTAGAACTTTTGCAGAGGCCTTTGATAGAGCATTGTGGGCAGAGGTTTTTGTTAGGAGGAGGTTTGGTCAGATCACAAGGCAAATGGTTACACCTCCTACTACCATGCCAGTTCCTCCGATGAGTAGTGGTGTAGTTTCAGTACAAAGAGGCCCTCTTCTAGACTGAGACAGGAAGGGTAAACGACCTCTTCAGTTTAGAGGCACGAAAAGGAACTGGAAGAGTGGAAAGAAACAAAGAGGACCTGAGATACCAGCTTACCAGAAATGTGGGAAGCAACATAGAGGAGAGTGTTTGACAGGCCAGACAGTTTGTTTCAGATGTCGTCACCCTGAACATATTGCTCGTTTTTGTACAGCTGCTCCAGTGAGAGTAGAGCAGCAGGAGCCTATTAGAGGGGCTACAACTAGAGTTTATACAATCACCCAAGGCCCAACAGAGGCTAACCCATCAGCAGTTACGGGTCAGATTCTCTATCTTGATACTCCTATCTATGTTTTAGTTGATTGTAGAGCTACTCATTGTTTTGTAGCCAATAGTTTGCTTGAGAGGCTAAATGTACAACCAGTTAGAGTAGCCCAAAGGATTATGATCGAGTTGCCTGATGGGGGGTTCATTATTAGTGAGATGATGTTATTAGAACAAAGTATTATAATTCAGGGTCGACAGTTATTAGTGGACCTGATTGTGTTCGAAATGTCAGATTTTGACATGATTCTAGGGATGGATTTTTTGGGGAGATACGAAGCTGAGATTGATTGTAAAAAGAAGAAAGTGAGATTTAACCTAGACTCTGGAGATCAATTCACGTTCGGTGAGGGTCATATCTGGAGTTTGATGATCAGTATGTTAAAAGCTAGTAAAATGATAAAAAAGGTGTGTACAAGATATTTGACTCATATAGTGAGAAAGGTTGAGTTAGGCCCAACTATTGATGAGACGCTAGTGGTACATGAGTTTTCAGATGTGTTCCCAAATGAGCTACCGAGATTAGCTCCCGAGCGAGAGATTGAGTTTAGTATAGAATTGGCACCTGGCACAGTACCTATTTCAAAAGCACCCTGCCAAATTACAAGAATTGAAAAAGCAGTTTCAAGAGTTATTAGATCATGGTTTTATCAGGCCGAGCCATTCCCCTTGGGGAGCTCCCATCCTATTTGTGAAAAAGAAAGATGGGTCCATGAGGATGTGCATTGATTACAGAGAGCTAAATAAAGTCACAGTTAAGAACAAGTACCCGTTACCCAGGATTGATGACTTATTTGATCAGTTGAAGGGATCCGTAGTTTTCTCCAAGATAGATTTGAGATCTGGTTATCACCAGGTGAGAGTGGCAGAGAAAGATATACCTAAGACAGCTTTTCGAACAAGGTATGACCACTTTGAGTTTGTAGTGATGCCGTTTGGATTGACAAATGCCCCTGCGGTATTTATGGATTTGATGAATAGAGTATTCCATGACTGCCTAGATAAATTTATTGTGGTATTCATTGATGATATCTTAGTATACTCTTGCAATCGAGAAGAGCATGAACAACACTTGAGGTTTACCCTCCAGAGGTTGAGAGAGAAACAGTTGTATGCCAAATTCTCTAAATGTGAATTTTGGCTAGATAGAGTTACCTTTTTAGGGCATGTGATTTCAGCAAAGGGTATATCTGTGGATTCTAGTAAAATTGAGGCAATAGTTGAATGGCAGAGACCAAAGACGGTCAAGGAGGTTCGTAGTTTCCTGGGTTTGGCAGGGTATTACAGGAGGTTTGTAGAGGGATTTGCCAGATTAGATAGACCTCTTACAACCCTCACGAAGAAAACAATGCTATTCCAGTGGTCAGATGCTTGTGAGCCAAGCTTCCAAGAATTGAAAAGAAGATTGACTACTGCTCCGGTGTTAGCACTTCTAAAAGAGGGAGTTGAGTATGATTTATACACCGATGCCTCACACGGTGGTTTAGGAGCAGTATTGATGGAACAAGGCAAGGTGATAGCATATGTCTCAAGACAATTGAAAGAATTTGAAACCCGATACCCTACGCATGATTTGGAGTTAGTAGCAGTGATTTTTGCTTTGAAAATATGGAGACACTATTTGTATGGGATAAGATGTAATATTTATACTAACCATAAGAGCCTCAAATATTTCTTCACTCAGAAGGAATTAAATATGAGACAGAGGCGATGGCTCGAGTTAGTAAAAGACTATGACTGTGATATTAAATACCATCCAGGCAAAGCTAATGTGGTTACAGATGCCCTTAGTAGAAATGTGATGATATCACAACTGACGGTCCAGAGAGAAATTCAGAAAGACATGGACCGAGAGCAGATTGAGCTTATGATTGGGGCCTTCGCTAGACTAGAGATTCAGCCCACTCTCATAAATGAGATTCAAGAAGCTCAAACACAAGATGAATGGTGTCAACAGAAAATTCAGAAGGTTCAAGAGGGTCTCGAGACAGATTTTCAAGTAGCGAATGAAATTCTCAAATTCAGAGATCGAGTATATGTTTCTCAGAGGACTAAATTGAGACAGAAAATTCTTACAGAGGCTCATAGTTCTCTTTACACTGCCCATCCTGGGGGTGTAAAGATGTATCAGGATTTAAAAAGATATTTTTGGTGGTCAGGTATGAAAAAGGATATAGGTGAGTTTATTACTAGATGTCTCACCTGTCAGCAAATTAAGGCCGAACACCAGAGACCTGCAGGGTTACTTCAGCCTCTGCCTATTCCAGAATGGAAATGGGAGCATATTTCCATGGACTTCATCAGTGGACTCCCTAGAGTTCAGAATGGATGTAATGTTATCTGGGTGATTGTTGATAGATTGACTAAGTCAGCTCATTTCCTACCCATCAAAGATACTACTATCACAGATCAGTTGGGAAGATTATATGTTAGAGAGATTATTAGACTGTATGGGGTACCCAAGACCATAGTATCTGATCGTGATACAAGATTTGTATCAGCTTTTTGGAAGAGTCTTCAAAGATCCTTGGGTACTAATTTAGCCTTTAGTACAGCCTATCATCCTCAGACGGATGGTCAGACAGAGAGGGTTAATCAGATTTTGAAAGACACGTTGAGAGCTTGTTGTCTTGATCATAAAACTACATGGGTAGAAATATTACCCTTAGTGGAGTTTGCTTATAATAATAGCTACCAGACGACTATTCAAATGGCACCTTATGAGGCATTATATGGTAGGAGGTGTCGCTCTCCTCTCCATTGGGATGAGATAGGAGAAAGAGAGGTGTTATCCCGATCTCTTGGGCCTAAGTTGACCTAGAAAATGATTGATGATGTCCAATTGATCAGGCAGAGAATAAAACAGGCCCAGGATCGACAGAAAAGTTATGCAGATCGTCGACGTCGAGACTTGGAATTCAATGCAGGTGAATTTGTATTTGTAAAGGTTGCTCCATTCAAGCATTTGATGAGATTCGGAAAGAAGGGAAAACTAGCTCATAGATTTATTGGTCCATATAAGATAATTGAGAAAGTTGGTAATGTGGCTTACAGATTGGCCTTACCAGCGAGTATGGACCGGATTCATGATGTATTTCATGTCTCATCGTTAAGAAAATGTCTTGGTGATCATTCCCAGGTTGTGAATACAAAAGATATTAAGTTATCAGAAGACCTTAGTTATGAAGAAAAATCGATTCAGATACTCGACAGGAGAATTAAACAATTAAGGAATCGACAGATTCCTCTAGTAAAGGTCTTATGGAGAAATCAAAAGGTAGAGGAGGCCACCTGGGAAATGGAGCAAACCATGAAGGAGAAGTATCCAGAGTTGTTTTTATGAATTTCGAGGACGAAATTCTTGTAAGGGGGAAAGAGTTGTAATACCCTCAGATATGTTTCAGGGGTAATTACGTCTTTTGACCCTGTTTGGACATATTTCCAATTGTATGTGTGTGTTTTAGTATATATATAGATATATATATTTATAAGAAGAAAAAAAAACAAATATAATAATAATATATTGAAAAACATGGAGGAGAAAAGTCAATAAAGGAAAAAGATTTTTGCTTTCCTTTTATTTTCCAGAAGTCTTTCGTCTCTTCCAGCTTTTTCCATCCTTCTCTCATCTCTTTCAGAAGAAGGCAGTGTTCTTCATTTCTTTGCTGTATTTTAAGAACAGTGAGTGATTTTGAGGGGATTTTGGAAGATAAATAAGGAAAGAAAAAGAAAAGGAAGCACTTGGAAGCTTTGGTAACCAAAGATCTCCTTCTTTTCCCTTTTATCTATGTTTATATGCATGTTATGTGAATATGTTAGTGTGTTTTGGTATTGATTTAAAGTGGTCTTGGTGATAAAGGAAACAAAACAAAGAGAAGGAAACCAATTTACAAGGATTTGGCTTGAAACAAGGTAAGGGGAATCATTATTGATATGTTGCATGTCTTAAGCTTTTGATTCCTTGGATCTATGTTATAAATGGTGATTTTGAAGTTGAGGAATGTTGTTTTGCCATCTGGGATGTCTATGTGTGTGATTTTGTTTTAGGCAGAAAGTTGCATGATATTTACAGTTTTTGCCACTGAATTCGTCCCATGTTTTGGCTGCCTTATCTGATGAATTATGGGTGATATTATATCTTGTTGGAAAGCTCTTTGAATCCTCTTTCCAATGATATATAGCTTGTATGAATTAAAAACCGTTTGGGTTGTTAAATTGTATGAAAGGAAGGCTGCCCTGCTAAATGTCTGTTCTGTGAACAGTATTTCGTAATTTTATCACTGAATTTAGCTTACGTTTTGACTGCCTTATCTATTGAATTATGAGTACTATTATAGCTCGTTGGAAAGATCTTTGAATCCTCTTTTCAACGATATATAGCTTGTATGAATTAGAAACTGTTTGGGATGTTAAATTGTATGAAAAAGAAGGTTGCCCTGCTAAATGACTGTTCTATGAACAGTGTTTCGTAATTCTGGGCAAGAAAGAAAGAGAGAAAAAGGAAGAAGAAAGGAAAGAAAGGAAAGGAAAGGAAAGAAAAGAAGAAAAGAAAAAGAAAGAAAAGCAAGAAAAAGAATTTGGGGCTCAAGATTTAGGGATTGTCCCAAGAGTAATGTCTGGTGAGTTATGAATAAATTTAAATGGAAGCAAAATTAGTAAGATATATGACCCGCATGCATGCTATAAACTATGAGGGGGCACTTTACACTACACCGCCCATAGTAGGGCACGTCCGTAGTAGGACATAGACCCACAGTAGAGTCCGCTCGCAGTAGAGCATGCTCGTAGTAGAGCACAATTCAGATCACAATTGGTGTAGTGAGAGAAAGAAAACGAGCTCGAGCTTAGAAAAGTGCCAAATCCCTATAGTTAGCTTCCAGAAAGTATCAAATAGACACCAGATGGGACAAAGTATGACCCAAATAGTAAAGAATGAACTAGATTGCCCTTTCAATCTCTTATAGAGATTATAATGTGAGGTTGAGTCCCGAGAGTTAGACAGAATAGGAAAAGAGATAATTTATTTGATTCTTTCCCCTTACTGAGTGTTCTTATCACTCACTCCCTTTTCTTTCCTGATTGCAGGTATAGGTGATCGAGGCAGCTGCGAGGCAGGGTCAGGTCAGCGAGGATAGATCCGGCTGGAGCAGGGTATCTTTGGTTTGTATTACATGCATACAGTGGCATGTTCTTATCGACTTTTGACTTTTGAAATTTTGGTACAATTACATATGATTACTCCCTGATTTCAGATGCTTTCATATGAGTTTTTATATGAGTATATACATCTTTTGTTTGATTCCAGATTTTCAGTTTTCTTGGAATAGTTCTGAAACACTTTTAATGATGCGTTTATTTTAAAGTATTTAAAAAAAAAAAGAGACGCCACGAATATTAATTCGTAACATCTCTCCTGCGGCGGGTAATACTTCTGGGGAGGGGTGTTACATAATAAAACCCAATGGAAAAAAAAAAAAAAACATCAAACTAATTTTAGTCATACGTACCCATGTTTGGTTTTTTTGAATTGCGTACACATGTTACCTTTTATATGGTAATTACAAAATTCATAACAGGTATAAGGCAGTACATTAGCCATCGACGTAATTATTGAATGATGTCAATTTAGATATGTTAAAAAATGGGTCTATATGTCGATTCTCTCCTTGTGCCCAATATGGAAGGCAAGTGGATAAATTTAATTATTGGTGTCCTTCGTAACAACAATGAAAAAAGACCTAGGATCCTCTTCCTTTAAGTATGAACCTACAATGTATATCATCAGACAACATAATTGTTAGAACCTTTTTGTTGAACAACCCATATATATGAAGAAAAAGTTAAACTTATTTTCCATGCTGATATCAATATGTGTCATGGTTCTCAGACTCTTGAGCTCCAAATTATGATAGTATTCCCGTAAAAGCATGAAAGACTCTTCGGGAGATCCTCGTATGTAGGAAACATCTATTTTGTACCTATTTGTCATGTCTGAGATAATTTTCTTCAGTTAATAAATACTATCAACCATAAACATTGATTTAAGAATG
Organism: Mangifera indica; assembly: GCF_011075055.1. NCBI lineage: Eukaryota > Viridiplantae > Streptophyta > Magnoliopsida > Sapindales > Anacardiaceae > Mangifera > Mangifera indica. The sequence continues at coordinate 10,163,600 of NC_058151.1, read as the reverse complement.
TTCCCCAATGACTTGACACCAACTTGTCTATGTTGTGACAAATTTTGATCTTGTGGACAAGCATGTGTCTCGTCCATACGTTATAACACCTAATAGTCTCCATCTTCCTCTCTCCACCATTTACATTGTGGATATATGCATTTAATCTCATATAGTATACTATCAAAGTGATTGACTTTCCATTGAATTACTGTCTCTAATGTATATTTTCGAAATAATGTTTTTAATTTTGCCTTCGAATTATAAAAACCTATCACCTGTAAATGTTTATCTCTTCGTATCATCCGATTACTAATACCTACATTCTCAATATCAACGACAGACTCAGAAACCTATTGAAATGGATTTGGATTATAAATGTAACTTAGAAATGCTCCAGTATTTATAAAGTCATAACGCTTCGTGCTACATTTGCCGCCTTATTACAATTATTACTTTGATTTCTACTAATGTATTAGCTCGAAACACCGTACATATCCTCATCAAACCTTGAAAATTCATCATCATCCTCATTACTCTCAACTTCATAATCTTCATCTACATTGTTGTTATTATCATCATCACCATAATTCCCACCAAACTCTTGGAAACTTGTGGTTGTGCCCATTCATCTATCGAATGATCCTCCCTTTCTTTCTCATAAATATCTTTGGCTTGTTGATTGTCCTTTCCTTTAATTGGACTATCAATAAAATAGGGTTTGGTTGATCCTCGTAAACTTCTTGCTTCAACCATTACATACTTTAGATCATCATCGTTTACAATCTTCATTAGATCCATATCACCTAGATAAATACATGCATATTTGACTGAGTTTGATCGTGTCTTAAATGATAGCTTATTCTCGCTATGAATCCTTCGAAATCAACACTTGTGTCAATACACATCCCTTCTCATTCCCACCAACATATCTCATCACATTATCATCATATAAAATCCATTGCCCTTCATAGCGAATTTTAAATATAACTTTTTTCATTTTGGCTTAAAATAAACCTAAAACATAGAAACACTAGTGTTGAAACATGAAACCCTAGGCGTTAAAGCCAAGATGTAGCTTTTATGTGAGACCAGAGGGGTTGGCGTCGACGCCAACCCAATCTTCCTTTGTTTTTATCCAAACTTGGATCTTCGTCAACTCATTCCCACTTTTACTCCAAGTACATTATTATAACAACATTAAACAATACAACATGAAATCATAATATTAAACAATATAAACAACATGAAATCATAACAAAATTATATTTCACGTAAAGTCATAAATATGAATCTACCTTACATTATTTGATTTTCAATTGTTAAAGAAGAAAACATAAAACATAAGGGTTCGAATCAAGACTGACCTAAATTTGAATGATTTTGCTGTAAAATCTTTACAAGAAATGTGAATTCTCTAAAGAAATTTGGCAAATTTTGTCTCTTCCTCCTTTGTGTTCATATGAATCCTTTATAATGCATAGCGATTCCTTTCTCTAAATTTCTTTCACAAGTTTTATTGTTTAATCACAGATGTTTGCTTCAATTATTTTTCAGAGTTAAAGAATCATCTTGCTTCAAATTTTTTTTCATGTTGCAGAGATTTCTTCCCTTGCTAGAAGGCTAATGAAAAAGAGAAAGAATCTCTCTGAATAGGTCTCTACATGGGTCACGTCAATTGGGTCTTTTAGGAAAAGAATTTACAATTGTAGTATTTTTGTTAAGCCAATGAGTTGTGTGGTATATATGTATATACTATTTAAAAAACATGGCTAAAATATTCAATATCCCTTAAGTTTATGTATTTGTTTGGAAGTATTAAGTAGACATGGCATAAGGATTGGTCCAGCTTGAAACTTTTTTTTTTTAAATAAAGCAATGTATATTTATTTTAAATACATAAATAAGTATTTATTTAATGTGTATCATTAAATGATTAAGTAATTTTGAATTAGATATAAAGTAATACCCAATCACATGATAACACACATAAGTATATTTTTATTTGTGTATTTAAAGTAGATACGCATAATATTATTTTTTTTAGCTTGACCAAGGGGGTAAGGTCCATAAATTACAACTTCTGTTAGCACACGAGCTATACAGGCCATGCCACGAGCCCTCAAGGTTGGCTTGTGGGTTCACTCAACACATTACATATGTAATAAAATGAATAACACAATTTTTAATATACAACTAAAAGATTCTAATAATTTTTTTTATTTAATGAATATGATTGAGACATTGTGATTATATTGTTATTACCATTATTCTATTTTAATTTAATTAAAATATTAATAAATCTTAAAATCATATTTGAATTAGATATCAGAATATCATGCGTGGTAACACTGATTGATAACACACTTAGGACAGACACTATGACAATCAAGATAATTTTGTAGAGGCAGAGCCTCATTGTTTTACCTCTAAGACTCTTGTTCAATGCCACACATGACAGGCTACCTAAAGCCAGTAGATTTTGTCAGCTTTGGATTTGTTTAGTCTCCTAGCTTTTATTTTAAGGCCAAAGGACTATTTCCCACCCAAGGTATGCTGCATTCTCAAGTTTCCCCCCTTTAACTTTGAAAATACCAAATACCCACTCATAAGCAGTTAAATTTAACGGAACCCTAACTCCTTAAAATTTTATCTCTTTTTCCCCCCCTAACCCTTAAAAACTAACCATTTCTCCCTAGGCCAAGTTTTGAAAAATAGCATTCTCCCCCCTAGGGTTTAGTTTTCAATCCTCGAAGCCAAATCCGGTGCCATCGCCAATGACGAAGCCTTCCCAATGCACCACCATGCTCCAACAACCTCTCTTCTCTCCTCTGGACACCGATCGATCTAGATTTGGCGTTGTCTTCGCCTAAAAAGTCGAAGAGCTTTGTCTCCCGACGAAGCTCTTCGTCTCCCGACGAAGCTCTTCGTCTTCCCAAACGAAGACGAAGACCTCGTCTCCGTCTGGGAAGACGATCGTCTTTCCAAGAGAAGCTCTTTGACTTTCCAAGAGAAGACGACACCAGATCTAGGTCGATCGACGTTTCAGAGGAGAGAAGAGAGGTCATCGGAGCATGGTGGTGAATCGGGAAGGCTTCGTCGTCAGCGATGGCACCAAATTTGACGTCGGGGATTGAAAACTAAACCCTAGGGGGGGAATGCTATTTTTCAAAACTTGGCCTAGGAGAAATGGTTAGTTTTTAGAGGTTAGAGGGGAAAAATGATTAAATTTTAATTTATTTTTAATATTACAGATAAAATGATGATATTGCCTTTGAATCCGTTTTTTTTAACAGCTCATGGGTAAGTATATGGGCTTTTCAAAGTTAATAGGTGGGAATGTGCAGAAAAAGTATACTTGGGTGGGAAATAGTCCTTTGGCCTTATTTTTAAAAAACGTCTCAGGAGTATGAGACCATACCCGAGGCTCTCATCTCTCATTCGACGCGGGAATTTTGGCATTCACATAGACATGTATTAACTAGAGTTGTGTTAAAGTGACTTATGTTCAGTTGCTATGTTAAGCAATCATTGATTTTGGGGAGAACTATCAAAACTTTGTCTTTTGCGTTATAGTAGTAGTGACCAAGTAAAAGTTCTGCGCTGATCTATTTTATACCCATTTTTCTTCCTCTGTTTCACCAGAAAATCCCCAATTTTTTCTTTTTAAATATCAATGGTCTCACTCCAATTTCCTAGTGTATTTTATATCTAAAATGTAAATGAATACAAGAGGGAAGGATTTTTTCGTTTATGATTGGTTGTTCACTTCCTAGCTCTTGCTTCATGCTAAAATGAAGGCCCAGAATGACAATCAAACAGTGATAACTTCTGTAGAAAAGAGAATAGCTATTGTATTTTTAGAATTTGTTTATCCCATTCATGTACTGGATCAATTTACTTGAAATGCAGAAGCAATTCAATACTAATTCATAGAGTTTTACAAATATAAATTCATTTTGACTGTAGAATACAAGACCAAGATTTGTAGGTGTTTTCAGGAAATTGACTTGTGTGACTCTTAAAAACTGCAAGCTGCAATTGGGAGCTTGTTATTTTGCCTCATTAGTCTTTGAACATGAAGCAATCCCTGTTTGATTATATGAACTCTCCCAATTCTTTCCATCATAAAAGCTTAATCTCAACATGGGACAGGGTTCCTGGGTCGACGCACCTGAACGTAACTGCAATTCCATCTGGATTTGATCGTGGAATATAGAATGAGGTGATGCCGCAAACCTTACAGAATAAGTGCTTTGCTGTATGAGTGCCAAATGTGTATGTCGTAAGAAACTCTTTGGAATCTCCCAAAAGCTCAAATCTTTGAGAAGGAACAATGAAGCTCTGATTGGCTCTCATTGAGCAGTCAGAACAGTTGCACTTCCAGGCTATAACACTACTCGGTGCTTGGACTCGCCATCTTACTCTTCCACAGTGGCATCCGCCATTATGCACAATTAAATCTTCATCCATTCCAGTACAAATATTCAGCAGTGTAAGCTAACTGCAATAAGTTATATAACACGTATCATTTCCATATGCATATATTGCAGTTGCCAAATAATTGAAATACATCATTATGACATGCCGGGTAGCTAGGAGATGTTTATATGCAATTGCAGGACATGTGACAAACCTTGTCATACTGTGATCTGACCGTGCCAAGTGGAAGAGTCCCCCCTCAACATATAAAAGTTAACTCTCCAAATTGCACCAAATGTTATTCACAAAATTGATAGCCAAACTCAAACATAACTCATGCTATTTGGATTTCAGAAATAGAAGCTTATGGCCAGCGTTTCATAAAGAAGCACAAATTAAGCTACACCTTTTCAGCCCTGTCACAACTACATCCATAAGTGATTAGACCGAAATTTGTTTCATTATGCAACAAAAAGATTTCAAACCCAAATGTTGGATTGCAAAGAGAATTCATATACATAGTCTAGAGGAGGATGTAAGATTTATTATGCAAGAACAAGTATAAAATCATGCAATGATAATTAAGAGGATCAATGCATAGATCATAAAATACTGAATTAAACTTTAGGATTTTAGGAATACCTAAATCGCTATGCAAATTGAGTTCATACAGCTACCTAAATTACTTGTCGAGATCATCACTCGACGTAACTTAGTCTTCTGCTCCGAAAATCTCCCTGAATGACAACTTTATATGGGTAAACTATACTTTAGCCATACTACATTAGGTTTTAGGATAAAGACCTAACTAATATATAGTAGGTTAATTGACCCCCATCAAGGGCTAATAAACCTCAAGACCCACACTTATGTTTTCTATTTAGATCATAACTTTTAAGTGTATTGAACTCATCTTTATTGATCACTGAAACTCATCTGTAAACTAACATTGAAATATTTAATTATTCGATTTTATTAAATCAAAATCATAATTAATGTTAGCTCACATCAGGAAATTTCTAACATTCTGTCACTTGGACAACATGAATTATTTTTATTTTATTTTAAAAACAGAAAACAATTTTTGACTCTCAGGTAATTAACATTTTTAACTTTAAGTGGCCACTATTTTAGAAAACAAAATAATCCAAAGATAAATTACATTTTAATAAATAATCTAGTAAATATGACTATCAATAATGAACTAAGGCATGACTTATTTCCTCAATCAACATAAAATTATCGTTGATCACAATTACTAATAATCAAATTAACACGGATCAAATCTAGGAGTGTGACAGAAATTGCACCTAACAAAGTGATCACAAACATGTGTTATGTCTTTGTCAGTCCATTTTATGATTTATCTTTAACCTTATGTTTCAAAAGAAATAAGAGAAATTTCTTTACTTCCAACGAAGCTTGTATGTTTCAACCTTGCTCGAGACTCATGAAACACACACATACAACTGTCATATTCAAGAGAAACCTTATCTTGAGACACATGTTGTACCTTAACTATGATATGCACATACATCCATAGACAAGTAAATATGTTAATATGATCATGATCAATAAATAAATAATAAGTAACAAAACATATCAATAAAAACAATGATAAAAAAACTCCCACTATCGTAGATATTAAAGGACCCTAAACACTCTTATATTTTCAGCATGAATTTATGGGTTACAAGTCTTATTTCTTTAGTTAGGGGTTTAACCTTTATTAACTTTGTATTTTATACTTTAGCCTAATGTTTCATTTTTTTATGAAGTTTCTGATTGTAATATATTTTATTTTGTATGTCTTAACCTACTAGTGTTCTTACCTAATTGCACTTCTATCATGGTAGATAAAATTTACCCCAATAGTTTAACCAAGTAATTCATCAACCACATGCTTGAGAAGCTACCCCATGGTAAGCTACAAATTGAATGTCTATGGTTGATGTTGCGACAAACAACTGCTTAGTACTTGTCCAAATATGGCCTATTCAATGAGTATAATACTATATCCAAAAATAAACTTTAACTTATCTTTACAACCACCAAAATCTTGGTCTTTTGGAAGTATCTCATTGCCTCTTATACCATAACCCAAACTTGTTTTTGAGAGGTATAAATTGATAACCTTAAATGCGAAAGTTATTTGTGCATTCATCAAGTTTTAAATAGCACCATCATAAGGGACATTTCACATGGTTCCTTTTTAACCTCATTCTTTACTCTATGTTGATAGCCAGCTTATCTCATTTCACAACAGGAACATCGTTTGCCCTACAATTCTTCATATTGAGCCTTTTAAGCACACGTTTCAAGTATGCGTTTGAGATAAATCACTAAGTCCATAAGTCTTTTCACGATGGATCTCAATACCAAGAATAAATTATGTATCTTCAAGATCCTTCACATTATAATCTTGGATTAAATTGACTTAATCTTATGGAACAAATTCATATTGTCACTATTAAATATTAAACCATTCCATAAAGACAAATTTGCTCCTATCAATCTTTATATTCCTATATTGGTCTAATTTATTCTTTGTGAGGCCATGAGAAATGCATTTTATTAAAACACCATTGTCAGGAAGTCTATTTCAACCATTGATAGACTCCTTAATATCACATACTAAAAGTTTCATCCCTTGTATTTTTTATAAACCTAGTTGCACCATATAGACTCCTTTACTAAGGCTTTCATTCAGAAAGACAACTTTGACATTCACTTTCTTATAGCTCTAATCCAAATGAGCTTCCAATGTTATAAGGTCTCATACTTTATTATCAATCATTGACTTTATCTTTTCTCATGACTTGAAAACTATCTTTCAAATTGGTAATTCAAAAAGGCGTTCAGTAACATAATCTCCGTTGTTGAGATACGTATAATAATTCTTGATGATAACAAATCATCCTTTTATAATAGACAATCTCATCAAAATTTTCACATCTTCGTCAATTATATTTAACTTATCTATTATAAGATTAGCTATCAATTCTTTAGGGAACGTCCTTTAAAGTGATCTCAGAGTCCATTAGACTTTGTAAACTTTATTGATTCCCACTATTAATTTAGTCGTGACATTATCCAATCTTATGGACATTTCAAGAATTGAATGTCAATCACTTTAGTACCTTAATTGGGGTATTAACTTGGGCATAAATATATAAAGAATTCTGATTAGAAAATACTAAGTTATTTTGATTCCTTTATCTCGTAGATACTCAGTCAAGATTACTTCTTATTATAACTTTTAAGCTTATGATCAAGTTTTATAATCAACATCATTTTGGAGTCCCAAGATCTCGAAAATTTTGACAAAATATCCATAATGCCCATATTTTTATCTTTAATGTCCACATAATTTTCAAATCTAAATATAGGCTCCCATTCACTTAGTCTTCATTTATTAACCAATTTCACATCCAAAACTTTTAACCTTATTTGGACAACAAGACTATTACTTCTTATTATTGTTTTGCATTTATGATTAGATCTTAATTGAACAACCGAGCCTACTATTAATGACTTCTCACTTTATGTGTTCCTTATTCAAAAGCATTTAGAAGTCAGATTAATAATATACCTCAAATATGATTCTAAAGCATATATTAGTCTTAATTTGACTGAAGTCAAACGAGTCTTATGGTGCCTTTTAAAACACAACATATACTCATCAATATTTGACTCCTTCATGACTGTCATACCTTGTCCAAGTCGTATTATTCATTAAACTATTAATTCTAATATTTTCAAATATCTAGTTGATCTTAGTAAATAACACTATCAGGTTAAGGTAAACCTTTAATGAGGTAATTGTCAATGGACTCATTATGACAAGTAAATTTAAACTAATGGATTTCTTTTACTCAACATAGAAATCATTTTATTCAATTAAGCTTTCATTTTAGGCTTGGGTGGCTCATCAACTCACTAGGCCAAAGCCATATCCTCAATCAGTAGTGTAAATTCAAATCTTATCTCTAACTCTTTAAAGTTAGAGTTAGTCAGAACTTCTATTGTGACATTATTATTATTGTTCACAATAATGGATGTTATTAAAGATGGGATGCAATAAGCAATATTATTGGCAATAAATAGCTTCAAAACCTTATAAACTATTATCCATGAAGATTTCAGGCGCATTATTATATAATCACCTTTGGGCAAAGAATATGACATGCAATTAAGACTCTCGAGCATAAGGTTACAAATAAGAAGAACAAATAACTTTGAAAAAGTTTATCATTTGTGGGTAGATAAACCCCTTAGGTTACTATTCTCTTTAACACCAGAAGGAAAAACATATGTCAATTGAAAAATTACAACCACCTTTGGGTGAATTGAAATTTTCACGACCAATGTAATTACACAATCACCTTATGCAACTATCAATTTTAACACACAATAATCACCTTTGGGCAGGAAATTGTATGTGTTAAATTGAAGATTGTCTTTTTCACTAAATATAGAATTTCACAAGCTTTAATGAATGCATCGTTTTGACGATTAAATATTCTGATAACTTATAATAACTTCTACTAAGACTAAATAATATTGTCAAAATTAAAATTTCGTAAGACACCACTTTAAATTATCTCTAATAATCTTAATTAAGTATTGCATTAAATTCGTATTAGACAATATTCAAGATAGCTTTAAAACTGTATAAGCCACACCTTATAGAATTCTTGGTGCATCATCATTAAATCACCTTTGGACATAGAAATGACATGTTATTAGAATCCTGAACACAAGGTCACCTAGCCATATGAGGACTTTCAGAACATATGATTTTGACAGAAATATTACCTTTGAGCAGATAAAACTTTCTAAACCATTGGTCTTTCTTTATTTAAAAGAAAAACACATGTCAATTGAATAAGCCAACCACCTTAGAGTGTATTGAGTTCTTCATACTAATGTATTTCTAAATTAACCTTATGCTTTAAAAACTGAATGTATCATTACTGAAAGGAAAATTTTGTAATCCTCAACATTATACCACTTTGGTGATTACCATCATAAAAACTTACAAAATATTCCAATGATACTAAATATTACTGTCTATAATAAGATTTCATGAAACACGATACCTTATTGTCTCAGACAATCTTCTTTAAAATTGTTGCATTTAACCTAGTGAACAATAATCTTAACTATGAGAAGTACTTTATGCCACAATTTTTAATCTGAAAAACAATTCACTTTCAAATGGAGACGTATAAATCTCTATATGTCCTTACATTTCATCACTAGCCATTCACGTGATTCCATAAGTTCTTAATACAGGACATGGGTTGTTGTTTGCCTTTCACAGGTTCTAACATGCATCCTTAAACTTTAATATGCACTTACGTACCCTAGGGTAACTTTAAAACCATATTACAACTCTTATAAGACATTACCACACACTAATATGTCCAAATGAGCCTTTATGCAGACACACACACACACACATACCTATTAGGAATTGATGACACACTATTATAGGCAATCACTTGATATAATTCACTATTTACATGCATTGACATGCTTTCAGAAGACTTTACAAGTTACCTTCACCCACCATAAGCCTACATTTGCCTCTAGGGACTGTAAAGCACTAAATCAATAATCTCATGCATTTAACGTGCCTCTAGAGCACATTCGCATGCCTCACGCTCGTCTGGAAGTTCTCGATGTGCTAACACGCACCTCCAAAACCACTTCACACGCTGTCACACACCCCTAAACATGCCCACACGCCTTCTATTAGTTTCACGTGCTTGATTTGAGCTTGCACACGCTAGCACCATATATTTATCAATTTCTAGTGCATGTAATCCATGCACAATCTTTAGATGGGTCGAGTTTGAACTTGATTGGGTCAAGTCTGGGTTGGGTTATTGAGTTGGTTTGCCCGTGCTTTGACTAGGTTGACTTTTTTTTAAACTTTCGGATCAATTGACCCATTTGGCTTTAGGATCGGGTATCTGAGTTTTCCCAACCCAGTTTAAACCTATAAACTCAAAATCCCTAGAAACGATTTTGCTCTGATACCGCATGTAAGATTTATTATGCACGAACAAATATAAAATCATGCATTTATAATTCACAGGATTAACACATAAATAATAAAATACTGAATTAAACTTTAAAGTTTTAGGAATACCTGGATCGTCATTCAAATTGAATTCATACAACTGCTTAAATTACCAGCTAAAATCACTTCTCGATATGACTTGGTCTTCTACTTTAGAAACCTTTCTAAATGACAACTTTGTATGGGTAAACTATACGACAACCATCTACATTAGGTTTTGGAGTTAAGATCTAGCTAATATATAGTAGGTTAATTGACCCCCCATCAAGGTTCAATAAACCTCAAGATCCACACTTATGTTGTCCACCTAGATCATAACTATTAAGTATATTGGACTTATCTTTATTGATCACTTAAGTTCATCTATAAACTAATATTGGACTATTCAATTATCTAATTTTATTAAATCAAAATCATAATTAATGTTAATACACGTCAAGAAATTTCTAACGGACGATAGTAGTAATAAAGACTAGAGTTTAGTATTGGAGAAGTGAGAATTAAGAAAATGGATGCAATAAAGAAAAAGTACAAGAGCCAGCTTTCATTTCAACTCTTTAATTCTCCGCAGAGCCAAAACATGAAACATTTGTTTGCAGGTGCTAAATGTAGAGAATCTTTGTATCATATTGATTTGCTAGGCTGTCCAATAAACTGTGGTGCTTGGATAAAAAAAATTCATTTTAAACTCCCTAGATAATCTAAAACAAAATAAATAAATAAATAAATTGATTTTCTAAAAAATGTCGTAGCTCACTTTTTTAAAAAATGAGTGGAAAAAACGACAAAATATAGAGAGAATGGCTTTTCTAGCTCAGGATGTATGTTATTGGTAGTAACTAAGCTTCACATCTAATGATTTGGAATTTAGAGGTGGATACGAACCAAACTAAGCCTAAACACTTCCTAGTTTAAGTTCGGTACAATTAAGAAATGGTAAAGTTGGAGTTCTGCTTAAGTTCGTTCAGCTAAAATTAAAGATAACTTGAGTTCAGTCGAACAAAAATGGTTCGTCTTAGTTCAACTCAAGTTTGACTCGAGTTTATTGCTAGAATTTGTAGCTCAGACTTTTGCCTCAAAATAGTGGCTTGAGTTCACAATTTATTGACAAAACGATATCGTTAAATCTAATAATGGGCAAAATGACATCATTTTGCCTATTGCTTGACAAAACTCGAATCAAGCCGCAAACTAAGTTCAATGTTTTGCCCATTGCTTAACATAACCCAAATCGAGCCGTGAACCAAATTCGAACCGAATTGAACCATCTCTTGGCTTGCAAGTCAAATCGTGTTAAATCCCTTCTAGCTCAAGTTCAGTTCTGTTTAAAAAGTGAGTCGATCCTTATGGCTCCAACTTGGCGATTAGTTAAAACAAAACAGAGCATTCATGGTAAAAATTACTAAATTTTACAGTTTAGTTAAGCTTAAAAAGTTTTCCAATTTGATTATTTGAAAACTCTATAGAGTACAGTTGTTTATATCATGTTTATCAAATATAGTGTTGGATAGGTTTTACAAAATTTTTATTTAAAAAAAACTAAGAAATTGTGCAATAAAACATCAATTTATAGAAGGTTGCCATTTATCTCTTCACACATTAAAAATAGAGTTATGCAAAGCACAAATCATGTAAAAGGTGAAAGAAACATCTCTCAACAGACAAGGAAATGAGTTAAAAACAAAGAAGATAGAGATACAAATATATTCTTTTGTTATTTTTGAAGCCAACAAAGAATCTACTCACCACTGTTAATGCATTACCTTGTTTTCCTAACAAACAGAAGTTCATATTTAATTAGATTTTGAAACCACGGATCCCCAAATATTTGTCTGTTATAAGCTCAGGAAGTGTTTCTACTAGTAAGGGGTTTTATCTGAGTAAACTCTAGTAATATACCTTTTATTATTAAGATTATTTTGTTTAATTTATTAATAATAAAATCTTTTGATGATCAATTTTTTATTATCAATGATAATGTGATAGATACTATAAAATGTTATCTTGTTATAATATTTATCTTAAGCATTTAAAGATTATTAATATAATTTTTATTTTGTTACTATTACATATTTACTTATTGATTTTTTAGAACAAAATTATTATAATTTTTAATTAATATAATAATTATATATAAAAACATTTAAGTAAAATAATATATTAATATGTTTTTATTATCTTTAATCAAATAAAATAATTATTTATATTTATCAAATTTTATTAAATATAATAACAATTTATAATATAAATAATATTTTATTATAAATCCACCACACCCATTATGGAAGCAATATATCCCCGTAAAATTGGCAGACAACAAAAATTCCTCTATCATGAGCACGCATTCAGATTGAAATAATTTGATCCACTGAAACGTTATGCCTCTACCAACCAAGGCGTTAAACCCAAGAAATTATCTTAAAAGGTCATCGCTGTGTATCTCTGAAAAGACCTTTGTCTTCCTATTCAGGGCTACTTCTAATCCTTTTACTACCTAGGACCGAGTAATGGCTAAACTTAAATCTAACTCATATACAATTAGGTTTTCAGAAATAGAAGCGTACGCTCAGGGTTCCAAGGAGAAGCAGAAATCCAGCTACATCTATTCAGACCCATCACAACAACATCCATAAGCGATGAGAATTGAAACCCAGATCTTGGATTGAAAAGACAGGTTGAATAGACATCGTAGAGGAGGAAAGTAGTAATAAAGATTAGAGTTTTACCTCAGAACTAAGCAAATTGAGGCCCGGACGAAACAGCAGAAGAGCCGCCTGTCCTTTCAAATTTTTAAGTTTCCAGCAAATGCATAACTGCGATGCTATTTGTCATGTACCTGCATTTACAAAAACTATGATGCTGAATGATTTATATTCTTTGTCGGTCATTGATTGCACTGTAAGTTTGTGTATTTGTTGGGATGTAGTCGTCATGCCAGGAGGGTCGGTCCGGTCCGAATCCCTTTGTTTCTGACGAACGTGGGCATGGTTCGCGAAAATGGGACGGTGCCACGAGCCCTCACAAAAATTTAATTTTTAAATTTAAAATTTTTTGTAATATATATATATATATATATATATTGTGAGGCCTTTCTCATTGTAACTATAAATCAGTATTTTAATATTTATTATAATTAATTTTTAAGTTTTCGACGCCTTCAATCAATCATTCATTTCATTCATGTCAAATAGATTCAAAATAAAATAAGTTTAATTATTTTGATTTTGTTAATGATGAAAATTAATATATCAATGAAGAACTTCTGTCATGAGAGCAGAAAATAAAAATTAATAGTGTTAAAGCATTTTGATCAAATTAAAAAAACAATAAATGATAAATTCGTTCAAGAGATAGTGTATAAATATTGTGGTTCATATTTGACATGCAAGTTCTAAGACATCAAACATTTCTATCCTAACATAGATGAATATTGTAAAAAAAATCACAAAACTTGAGAGGGCAACAACAAATTGACTTCATAAGATTAAGATCGATTTGTGACTCTTCTATATATAATTCAATAAGTTTCATCATACTGCGAAATGACAAACTTCACTACAATCAACAAGTCATATGTGACTATATAGCTAGGTACTTTATCACCTTCAATCAACCTTATCCAAATGATACAATATACATGAATGATGTAAACTCAAACTCATATCCGCCAACTTTTGAAAACTCAAACTCATACAATATAAAAAGACTTATTTCCACCTAAGGTTTAATGCAAACTTAAACTCATATTCGCCAACTTTTGAAAACTCAAATATATATCTGTTTCTTAAATTTTGTTGTTACTATAAAAAATAAAATTTTTATTTATAAATTTTATTTAAAATTATATTTTAAAATTACCCTTAAGTTTGAAACCTCATAATTTTTATTTCTACCTCCAAAACCTCATAATTTCCAAGTTTAAAAATTGATTTCCCCCCACCCCGCAAAGTCTAAGGTTGCAAAACTCTCATATTTTTTTAATATACGCAGCGCGCCCCCCCCCCCCCCCCCCCCCCCCCCCCCACCCCAACCCAGAGTTCTAGAAAACTTTATTTTCACCTTTAATCTCCCTAGGGTTTCCAAATCCTTCTCTCCAGCGACCAATTGCCTCCATCGACCGTCGATTCTCTCTCTTCTTGCGTTTTTTGATCGTCTTCATTTTTTATGAAAATAAATTATCTTCTTCTGACATGAAGATTATTTCCTCTTCGTCTCATACAAAAACGATTGATAAGTGAAAAGGTGGTCACCCAGAGGAAGAGATTCGACTGCCATAGACGATGAATCATGGTCAGAGAGAAAGAGAAAAGAAACTAGGTGCAACTGGAATTTTTAAAATGTTGGGGGGCAGTTGATATGGGAAAAAGTTTGCAACCCTAGAAAGAGAAAGGAAACTTGGTAAGGAAAAAGTGAGTTTTTAAACCTGAAAAATAAGAAATTAGGGGTAAAAATAAAAATTTTAAAACTTAAGGGTAATCTAAAACATGAGTTTAAATAACATTGTTAAATGGTAACTTTACCTTTGATAATAACAGCTAAATTTAATAGACGGATAAATATTTTAATTTTCAAAAATTAACGGGTATGAGCTTGGATTTGCATCAAACCTTAGGTGGGAATTAGTCTTTTGACCTTTATATAATATAGGACCATTTTACAAGGACCCAGTTAAGCAAATAGGTTTATAATTAATTGGTAACAGCCCCAATTAAGAGTGACCGTGCAAAGACATGATCAGCAAAAACATGGCAAAACAATCAATTTGGTTTGAATTTTCAGATGCCCAATTCCGATAGAAGCCTTACCTACACTCAGCTGGATGCTTTTATTTTCAGGGCCACGCTAATCCATCATCATTATGACTGTAGGTTTGAGGACCGCTTTCTCAACCCCTTATATCAGTTTCCATATCTAGAAGCCATAAACGAAATTACCCAAATCACCAAGCTTAAACTTTTAAGTCAGATACATATTGCTTATATTTGTTTGAAACTGTAGCTGACAAAGGTTGCTATACGAGTCATCATCCATATGAACTATTTAAAATGGTAATGGATAAGCTCTAGCATGATGATCAGGAGGCATTAGGTAACAATAATGGAGTTCTGTGGTCCATAAAGCATTGGCAATTTCTCTTATCCCCAAAAAGGCTTCAAGATGTCGAGTCATAACCAGTTTATTTATCAAGTAATGGATATGGATGAACATAATCAATGATATTTTTATCAAATAATTTTATTTGATCTTAATTTTTTTTTTATATTGAATCGATCATATCAAATAAATGAGATTATATGTTTAATTATTAATTTTATAAATATTTTATTATATAAATTAAAGATTTAATCTTGAATATTAGAATACGAAAAAATTTAAATTTTTATTTTCATAGTTAAAATCTTATTTATTATTATTATTTATTCTTTTTATAATTTAAAGTACCTCGTAGAAAGAATATAACCCATGTTCATATCACTGGTTGATCCAGTGATGGCTGGGACTCGGCCGATACGCATCTAATTAAGCTAGCTGCTTCAAAAATGATGAAAACTACTGATTTTGTTGATGCAAGTTGGTTGCACAAAGCTAATTATTTAATTAAATAATAGAGTCAAGAGTCTTTGCGTGATGAGATACTGAGAGACTGATTATCATGGGTTTCACCCCCAGTCAACAAGTTACCAAGAGTCGACCGCACTGCATAAGGTGACCCTCGATAAGGCCAAAGAACTATGTCCCACCCCAGGTTTGGTGAAAGGAAAAGCACCTCATAAAAGTTTAAAAATTTAAATATCTATCTAAAATTAGTCTATTTATTAATAATATCAAAATAAATAAAATTATATTTTTTTAATTTAAAAAATAAATAATTTTTCTAATGATTAAGTTTTGAAAAATTTACTTTTTCTTCTAAGGTTTTGATTTTCTAGCAAAAATGCTCCCTCTCTGACAATCAACATAATCTGACTATCTCTTTCCCTTCTTTCGAACTCGTCTTTGCTAGAGAAGACAAGTCTTCATCTGAACAAAGACAAATCATCTTCATTCAAATGAATCGACAAAGTCATCAATTCAATTTTATAGATTGAAATCGATGCTACGTCTGGAACCATGGACAAGCCGACTACAAAAGGCAACAAAAATGAGGCAAATTGCAACTGATTCAATAGGAACTCAATGGATCTATCATCGAAGCCCATTATTTGTCTTTGATTCGTTATCAATCAGAGCTTCTTTGCCTATCATTGAAGTCATCAACAGTAGCAAAAGGAAAAGAGAGGAAAGAGATGGTGGTCGCAGTTGTTGTCATCGCTGGAGAGAAGAAAACCTAGGGATTTGGGGGGGGGGGGGGGGGGGGGGAATTATTTTTCAAAACTGAGGTCTAAGGTAAAATGTCAATTTTCAAAACCTAAAAAAAATGAGATAAAATCTTATATTTTTAATATTATTATTAAAATGACTATTGTAATCCTAATCCTAACTAAAAATTTTAATAGAAATTGATTGATGGATGGATATTTGAGTTTTTAAAAGTTAAAAAATGAGATTTGAAGATTTTACTGTACCTTGGATGCAATAAGTCTATTGGCTTTCTTTTTTAATATAAGCTGGTACATGTACATGCAGATTTAATTATTGATGCGTTTGGTAGGCCTATTTTGACTGCAATATGATTTATGATAATAACTTCCATCTGTTTATATAATATATTGTTTTAATTTGTGTTTGGAAGGCCTATTTCAAATATTGTTTTAGCTTATAGGGTAAGATAGGATTTTTAATTTGTAGGCAAAGGACATATATAATATATTTAGTATGATAAAATATAGGAAAATTGAAATTTTTACTCTTATTTTAATCCGTGTATACAAAAATATCACATTCTAAAGCTTAAATAAATATACCACAATAGTAATCAACTTCTCCAAAATACCCATTTTTAATCTTTCATACAGAGATTCTCTCTATTTTTCTTTGTAACTTTTTCTCTCTTCTTTCAAAGTGATAAAGGAATCATACAGAGGGATCCTCTCTCTTCTTCCTTATCTTAAAAAACAAAAAAAAGAAAGAAAAAACTAAATTCTTCAGATTAAAAATTCTTCAAAGTGAGGATATAAAAAAAAAGAGCAACTCACAAAAACTCAACCGCATCCACTTTATACCCTAAAAGAAATGACGATCGAAGAAGATTATTTAATAGGATTTAACTGAAAAAAAAAATAGCATTTAAGGATTTAACTGAAAAAAAAAAGATTGACATTTAACTAAAAAAAGTTAAAAAGGGTTGGCGTCAACGCCAAACGCCAAAGGTTGGCATTGACGCCAACCCTTGTTTAATTATAATATTATAATATAAATATTATATAATATTATAATATATTATATATTATAATATAATTATAATATATAATATATTATAATATTATATAATAATATTATATTATAATATTATATTATAATATTATTATAATTATATTACATTTTTAATTATAATACAATTATAATTATATTATAGTATAATTATAATTAAATGGTGGACGCCAACCATTTTTTTACTATTATTAATAATTTTTTGGACATAAAATATATTATATTATATTTTCACCAGTCTTAGAATTCTTACAAATAACCATAAAATATATTATATTATATCAACATGGAGTTCAATATTTTCATAATTTGGACATGAAATTCAATTACTATGACCAACTTCCAAACCATCATTGGCTTGAGATTTATACGATTTAAAACAGGGCATTTTGATAATCAAACGCTCTCCATATTTATACGGATTCGATCTCTACCAATCAGATTGAGAAAAGACATTTCCTCTATCTGTAACAATATTAGGAGTAACTTTATCTAAAATAAAGTTATTATAACGCTTGCAATAGCCTACATGTCTTGCACTTCGTTGATTTGGGAAAATAGAGAAAGATGTTGACTTTCTTATATTCATTACAATTTTGCGTTATTCAGCGAGTTGTAATTTATCCACACATTATCAATAATATTTGAATTTCTTATCTCAAACAAGATCAGAAATTATTGAAGTCCAATAATCTGGTAATGACCTTAGTAATTCAGATATTCTCTCATTTTCAGTTAATTTTATGCCCTTGTCTTTTAAATCATAATATCTCTCATGCATGACACCAAGATGAGTGAAAAGGTTGTGCACTGGATTCATCTTATAGTTTAGATAGTAGTCCTTAGTCAACATGTTCACCTTATATATGACCAACAAATTGAGAATAATAATTTATACATGCATAACAATATAAATATTTACTTTAAACAAAATATATATATTTTTATTTAAATATAAATAAATTAAGCCAAAATAAAAAATGTATTTTTCAAATATAAATAAATTAAGCGAAAATAAAAAATGTATTTTTATTTTCTAAATAAATTAAGCTAACATAAAAAATGTATTTTGAAAATATAAATAAATTAAGCCAAAATTCAATAATAAGGCGTCACCAACCCCTTCTTTTTTCCAAATCTTTTCAGCTAAAATTAGTTTTCTAACAGTTTTTCATTTTTAAAATTGAACCAATTGGCTAATCAACAATATTATGAAAATTACAATATTTAACAATATGTTGATTTACTTAATTTAATTCCGATAGAATTAAAATGAAGTGATTTAGACTGAATCCAAATTGAAATAATTTTGGTACAATACAATACATATACATTTATGATAAGGTTTTTTAAGAAAACCTTACATGTTGTCCTACCATTATTTCGTCTCTGCAAATTCAACAAGATTCGTCGGCCGATTGCTCAATGAATTTTTTTCTCGTGCAAAGTATAGATTTCTCTCTCTTTTATGGTATGTTTAAGATAGATGTGTGTGTGTGTGTGTGTGTGTGTGTGTGTGTGTGTATTAAAGATGAAGCACGTGAATACTATTACACCAATGCATCCCTGTAAGTCAATTTATTCCCTGCAAGATTCTTCTGTAATATTCTCTCATGCTTCTGCAATAAAATTTAGCAAGAATTTAGGGTGGGCCCACCCTTGTATAAACTAAAAGAAAAAGGTGGTTTAATTTTATTGCCAACCCTTTTTGTTTTTTTATTGCATTATCGCCAACCCCTTTTCCCAACCTTTTATTTATTCTTCTGTATAATTTACTGTTATGTAGAGTTTTTAAAAAAAGTATTTCCAGATGAAATAATGAATCCTGACATAAAGTTGAATTATTGACATGAATAATTCACTGGCTGCCTTGTCTAAGTATATTCATTGTCATGCTCTCCTTCTTACCTTTCTCGTGAAACATTTTGCTTGATTGGAAATATGTATGTGCAAGTGTTTTCATTTTTTTCCCACTAAAGTTTTTAGTTGCTTGCTTCCATATTTCCCACGAAAGTGTTTAATTGCTTGCTTCGGGTTATTTTCTCGTTTAGAAGAAAATCTAACAAATAGCTTCATCGAACATCAATACTACCAATGTAATGGCAGGAAGACAGGTTAGGTTTCGTTGTATCAAATTTAATAATATATATTTTCAAAGGTTTTTTTTTTTTTGGTGGGTTGGATTAATAATATGATTAAAGATTTTTGTGGGTTTGGCACATTTAGTTATTTATTTATTAATGGCTTTTTTTGTTTTTCCTTTTTGAGTGGAATTTTACGAATTTCGATTTCATTTCGCTGCAAAAGTAAATTAGTTAATGGTTTAAACTAAGGAAAAAATTTTATAATTTGTGTCTATGTTTGAGGGAAAAGAAGTCAAGTTGTTGGGGGTTAGATTTTTGCATTTAGTTAGATTTTATTTTTCTTTTAGAATTAAATTATTCTTTCTCTCTGTATTGAGAATGTAAATTATTTCTTGATTGACTTTAGTTGTATGAAATTTAAGTTCGTTCAGCGTGCATTTTCTAAGGATACATATATTTAATTATGACTAATTTAAAACCTATTATGTGTAGATTTACAGTTATTTTAAAATGTAGAAGAAAGATATAAAAAATTAAAAGAGATAAAAAATTAAATTGATAACAAAATTGATAAATTTTTTGTTTTGCAGGAAATTAACTAAAATAACCATTTTTCTTGTATAAAACATTTTAGCCCATTTTTTAATTATTATTATTTTTTTGGTTATTTCTTTCTATCAATATAGTATGTGCATAATTGATTATTGTTGTGATGTGAAGAAGAAATTGTGTTATGTTAAAGCGGTACAAATTCTAATACATGAATATGGTGAGTTATTGCTTTTTGAATTTTTAAGACATGTTTGTACAGTTTACGTTGTTTTGCATACATGCTATGTTTTTGTTGTGACATCTACCTTATTGAAAAAGATGTATTTGATTTTACAAAATTGCTATAATGTTAAGGGTAAATTTACAACAAATTAGCTATCTAGTTATAATAAAAAACAGAAAACTAAAATTTGTCATCTATCACAAGGTGGTTAATTTAATAATAATAATCCAGTTTCTTTTATTAATGTAATTTAAGAAATTAATATATATTTTCAGGCATTTGCAATTAACCATCAAGAGGGGGCGTACAGATTCCATGATGCATACAGATTCCGTGTGCACATATCGCTTCGGACAAAAATGGACACTGTAACTATAATTAGGAATAAACTATTGTTCACTCAAAGAGCTATTTTTCAGACAACTTGTTTTAGACATTTATTAGATTTGGCAGAGCCACGGTTCAGTATTGTTTTTATTCAAGCAATGTTATTACGTATGATCAACCACAGGAACCCAGACAAAGAAATGTGGTTCAGAATAAATGGTATTGAATTCCGATTCAGCCCTGTTAAATTTACACTCGTGACTGGTTTAATTTTCGAGGAGGACATGAACGTGTTGTAACATCCCTCCCTAGAAGTACTACCCACCGAAAGAGAAATGTTACGAATTAATATTTGGAGCGTCTACTTTTTTTTTCTTTTTAAAATACTTTAAAATAAATGCATCATTAAAAGTGTTTAGGAAGTATTCCAAGAAAGCTGAAAATCTGGAAGCGAACAAAAGATGTATATACTCAAATGAAAACTCATCTGAAAGCCTTTGAAAACAGAGAGTAATCATATGCAACTGTACTATAATCTCAAAAAGTCAAAAGTCGATAAGAACATCCTACTGTATGTATATAATATAAACCAGAGATAACCTGCTCCAGCCAGATCTACCTACGCTGACCTAGCCCTGCCTCGCAGCTACTTCGATCATCTGTACCTACAATCAGGAAAGAAAATGAAGTAAGTGATAAGAACACTCAATAAGGGGAAAGAATCAAATAAAATATCTCATTTCCTGTTCTAACTCACTTTCGAGACTCAACCTTGCATTCTAACCTCTATAAGAGATTGATGGCGTAATCTAGTTCATTCTTTACTATTTGGGTCATACTTTGTCCCATCTGGTGTCTATTTGATACTTTCTGGAAGCTAACTATAAGGATTTGACACTTTTCTAAGCTCGAGCTCTCTTTCTTTCTTTCTTTCATTATACTATTTCTGAATCTGAATTGAACTCTACTGCGAGCATGCTCTACTCCGAGCGGACCCTACTAGGGGTCTATGTCCTACTACGGACGTGCCCTACTGCGGGCGGTGTAGTGTAAAGTGCCCCCTTATAGTTTATAGCATGCATGTAGGTCTTATATCTTACTAATTTTGCTTCCATCTAAATTTATTCATAACTCACCAGACATTACTCTTGGGAGGACCCCTAAATCTTGAGCCCCAAATTCCTTTTCTTGCTTTTCTTTCTTTTTCTTTTCTTCTTTTCTTTCCTTTTCTTTCCTTTCTTTTCTTTCTTCTTCCTTTCTTTTTTCTCCTTTTTTTCTTTCTTTCTTTCTTGCCCAAAACTATAAAATACTGTTCACAGAACAGTCATTTAACAGGGCAGCCTTCTTTTTCATACAATTTAACAGCCCAAACGGTTTCTAATTCATACAAGCTATATATCGTTGAAAAGAAGATTCAAAGATCTTTCCAACAAGCTACAATAGCACTCATAATTCAATAGATAAGATAGTCAAAACGTGAGATAAAATCAGTGGTAAAAACTACCTCCTCTGTTTATTTGGTAAAACAATCCTTGTGGTTCATATAATATTTAACAATCCAAATGATCTCTAATTCATACAAGATATATATCATTGGAAACAAGATTCAAAGAGCTTTCTAACAAGATATAATAGCACTCATAAATCCTTAGATAAGACAGTCAAAACATGAGATGCAATCAGTGATGAAACTGCCTCCTCTGTTTATTTGGTAAAACAGTTCTTTTGGTTCATACACTATTTAACAGTCCAAATGATCTCTAATTCATACAAACTATATATCATTGGAAAGAGGATTCAAATAGATTTTCAACAAGATATAATAGCACTCATAATTCATCAATAAGGCAGCCAAAACATGGGACGAACTCAGTGGCAAAAACTGTAAATATTATGCAACTTTCTGCCATGAACAAAATCACACATATAGACATCCCAAATGGCAACACAACATTTCTCAACTTCAAAATCATCATTTATAACATAGATCCAAGGAACCAAAAGCCTAAAACATACAACATATCAAAGATGATTCCCCTTACCTTGTTTCAAGCCAAATCTTTGCAAATTGACTTCTTTCTCTTTGTTTTGCTTCCAAAGCTTTCAAGTGCTTCCTTTTCTTTTCTTTTCTTTTTTGTCTTCCAAACTCCTTCAAATCTTTTCTTTTTCTTCAAGAAAACCAAGAAAAAGCTTGAAGAATGGTGGCTACTGCAATATGGACGGGAAATGATGGAAAAAAGGGTATGAGTTGTCCTTTTTGACTTTCTCTCCATTTATATGCAATCTTTATCCCTTTTCTCTTTATCTCTTTTTTTCTTTTTTCTTTTTCTTTTTCTTTTTGTATTTATATACATATATATATATATATATATATATATATATATATATATATATATATATATATATATATATATATATATATATTTATATAAACACCCCCATACATGTTACTATATATATCTATATTTGAAATTGAAAATATTTCCAAACAGGGTCAAAAGACGTAATTACCCCTGAAATATACTTGAGGGTATTACACATGTCCAATTACATTGATTGAACGGATACGCCTCGATTGAGAGAGAAATACTTCTTGAACATTCACAGGTTGTTATCTCATGGGGAGATCGAGCAAGCATTCGATAACAAAGTTTGGGAAGACAATGATGACGACGTTATGAAGTTTGCAGTCTTGTATTACGCATTTACAGGATTATTAGGGGCTAACAACAGAACCAAAGTACCTGATCATTTTTTGCATTTAGCGAACAATTTAGATGCATTTAGTTAATACCCATAGGGAACATTGACATGGCATAAAATAGTTGACTCGATATGAAAAGGTATACGTAACAAATATCAATATTGTGTTGAACATTACCCGCCATATACAAGTCCGCTCCCACTTCTCAGTTACAGTATTTTGGGATACCCGATTGCTTTTCAAGTAAGTATCATATAATAGATAAAGTTTACATTCATAATGACTATTGTAAATACTAACCATAAATATTGTATATTGTGTAGTATTAGATTTATGAGACGATTCAGAATCTATTGCCTTATATCCGTTTAGAAGCAAATGATCGAATCCCCTGTATCCTAAAAAGGAAAACAGTTATACTACCTACGTGGGATGACATATTGATACTTTGGGACGCTTCTCTGGTCTGTTGCTCATTTATATTTTATTATTTCATTTTGTATTTCATTAATTTTTATAAATTTCTTTCATGTTCTAGGAGGAGATTACAACTGCATTATATCCGATCGAGATTGAGCATTACTTTGAGTGGTATATTCAAGCTTTGGAGTTTATGGGAGAAAAGACACCATCTACACATTCAGACGATGATAATGCCATCCAATCGAACCGTCTTGTTGCCTTTCAAACAGCCTCCAAAGGGTCTTCATTGTCTTTCACTGCTTTCGTACGAATTTCTTCATTACGAAGTGCCAGACCTGTGGTTCCTAGGACGTCTCATATTGGACATACATCCCCTCCACAGGTGTCATCCTCTTGCACAACATACCCCCAAGAGTCATACAGGGACACACCTAATGTACGTGTTTCCCCACCACGATGTCTACTTCTCGTGCTTCCCATTCTTGAGATCACCAGATAAACGAGCTTATAAGACACTTGGTCCACAGGACCTCGTACAGTGGTGTATCATACGACTGTCTTCAACAAATCTTAATGGAACATGGAAAAGCATCAACTCTTAGATGCAGCAACAATTGGACCAGCATGCTACAATGATACACGCGAAGTAAGAGCGACAGTCATTAACGTATAAGGATGAGATGCAATCCTATTGGCAACAACAAACATCGACGTTTCGTGAGGAGATGCAATCTTATTGGCAACAACAAACATCGATGTTTCGGGGGGAGTTATAGGACCAATGGAAACAACAAACATCGATGTTTCAGAGGGAGATAGAGGACGAATGGCAATAACAAACATCGATGTTTCGGGGGGAGATGTAGGACAAAATGACATCATTAAATAATCGAATTATAGGGCTTGAGGATTCTTATGTTCAGGCATCAGAATCAGTGTAGGTTATTATTCTTCATACTTAATTTTTATTTTCAATTAATTGTATTACTTAATTTTTATTTTCAATTGCTTAATTATAAAATAATGATGAACATAAATTTGTGAACTTTTTCCAATTAGATGAATCATCAGACGATGATGTCCAACAACAAGTGTAGGACTAACCAACAGTTGTTCAGAAGTCGATGACAACTAAAAAAGTGTCAGCTTTCGGACGTGTATTGTGAAAAGGAAAATAGTTGGTAAGTCCATTCACAGATTCAAATAAGGGAAAAAAGAACAAACAGCCCATAACTGAGGGTTGTCATCTAGACCCGCGATTGGTTGAGTCCTATACAGAGTTCACATTATGGTACCATCAAGCGTCAGATAATGAGACTCGACGTGTTTTCCTCGGGGGACCAACCAGAACGATCGCCTATATGCCCCACCTATGATGGACCCAAATTGTAACACTGGGGCAATGGTTGGAAAACACGGTATGTACCCTTCCTTTGTATTTGTTTATATTAGTTATCACTAGGGATGACAATGGAGAAAAGCGGGGAGGGGATATCAATCCTCGTCCCCGTTACGGGGATAACAAAGAATCCCTGTCCCCTCCCCGCAAAGAAAAATCTCCTCCCCATCCCCTCCCCGCCCCGTCCCCGTGGGGAAAAATCCCCTCCCCATCCCTGTGAGAAAAAATCCCCTCCCTATACCCGCAAATATAAATTTTAATTCCTTTATGTATTTCAATAAATAAAATAAATCATATTCTCCCAAAATATCACTTGCTACAAGAGCTACAAAATATTTATTATTATTTTAGTTCAAATACAAAGTTTTCATAAAATCTAACAATATGTAATAATCAATCTCTTCATTAGTAGCTCTTCATGTATGTGATTTAGGGTAATTTTATAATAACATTAAATTTAACACTTCTCATTCACTTCAATTGATTTTATCAAGTTTATAATTTGTTTTTTTGTGTAAAACCTGGTAGATTGATTGACTAAGTTTTGAAGTTGAAATAGAATTAATTTGGTGCATTTATATTTTATGATAATGAGATTCTGAGGTTTTTTTAATATATTAGATTAATAGTTCAGAAATTAGTAAAAGCTGATAATTGAAAATTCAAAAATTAGTAAAATTAAAGTTATAGTTTTAATAAATCATAATATAAAAATTTCTAGAATTTAATAGTTTAGAAATTATTATATTAATATATTAGATTTAGAGGAGGGGGCGGGGTGGGGCGAAGGGAGGGGAAGGGCGGGGTGGGGACATATGTATCCCCGTCCCCGACCCGTTCCTGATTACATAGATTTTTTTCGTCCCTATCCCTGTCTCTTTTCCCATTTTTATCAGGAAATCCCCTTCCCTTTAAGGTCGGGGAAGGTCGGAACCCCTAAAATCGGGTCCAAATTGTCATCCCTAGTTATCACCTTCAACTTATGATGTGATTTATCTGTGTACATATCATATCAAAGTTTTTATAGGTATACTCCATAAATCTTTTCCATATGGTAACTAGATGACTGTTTCGACGTAGTTTGTTGGACTTCTCCCACAGTGTTACAGTGAGTTTAAACAGTTGGGTGCAAATATGGAGTGACCCATGTTTTTCCTAGATCAAATCAATAGCATCTCATGTCTTCGGACAACTGAATTCTTTCGGCCATGGAGTAATGTTGACAAGGTGGTGCACAACTATAAGTTGTTTACGATAAAATTGATTATTGGTACTTATTTCTCCTCATTGATCGGTAGGTATTCATTCCCCTCAACTTCGACAACCAAAATTGGGTGTGTGGCGTATTGGATATCAATGATTGGAAGTTGTATATATACGACTTTGTCAAATATACTAATAGCTTAGAGAGGGTGAAGAAGTTATTGATGCCATTTAGAACACTGACACATCTAATGAAGGCGAGTAATTTCTATACATCAAAGGGAATTCAACCGCCAGATACTCTACCGACATTACAATACAGGTGTGTTCGTGATGTGCCAAAACAGGATGTTGGAAGCGGAGACTGTGGCATTTTTTTACTCATGTTTATGGAATACCTTGCCTGAGATCAACTATTTAATTTCACATCGACACATTCCAGGAGGTTAAGAAAGCGTATGGCTACAACCATATTCTAAGGAAGGGCTTTCAGTAAGTATTTAGTGTTTATGAGTTTATTTATATATCAGCAAACTTTACTAAATTTGTTGTATTTATTAAATTCAATTGGAATGTGACAATACAGGCTTCGAGGAATTCGATTAAGGCATGGATGGACGGGCATGCATATGAATTGGATGTCATTTTATTATTGTTTGAAAGGTGTATTTTATTATTGTTTGAATGATGTCATTTTATTATTGTTTGTATGGTGTATTTTATTATTGTTTGAATGATGTCATTTTATTATTGTTTGTATGGTGTATTTTATTATTGTTTTATTGAAACACGGTATGGGAAAAAATTCAAATATAAACATAAAAATGATAGGCTAACAAATATATGTTGTGGTAATTCCATTCAACTATTTTGATCCATTGTCATCACATACATATAAGAGTTTGAACAAAAAAAATAATAAAATGCAATACATTAAAATTTGTACAAAACCTAATAGATAAATTATATAAAATTAAACATGCAATACATTAAAATTCATTGTCATCGCATATGTGTACAAAACCCAATAGAAGATTCAACATGATAACCTATTCGGCCATATAGGTTGCAGCGTGAGTACGACAACCTCGAGTTCGTGTGTTACTAGGTGTGCGAGACGAGCTAAACACAGGCACTGGAGCTGGACTCTGATATTTCAAACGAGTATGACCAGGTTGATGACATCGGTTGCAATATTGTTGTCGAAGTTCCTCTCCTTGTAAATGTCTTCTTGCATGATTGGAAGGGCAACCAGACCTTCGTTGCTCCATCACTGGAGGATAAATCGCATATATATTTGATGGTGCCTGGTATGTGCTGTCGTTAACACCCAAATTAAATCCTAAATTCCTGCAACAAAAATGTAGTAAAGGAAAGTAGGGATCGTTCCCTCGAAGAGCTTTGATTAGTAAGTCGTCACAAATAAATTGAAACAAATAAATAAAAAATGGGGGTTTTGAAGTGAATGCAAATTATAATGGAAAACAATAAATAAAAATTCAGAAAAGTAATCTAAAAGGAATAAATTAATTTAACAAACCTTGGTCTTCGGTCACATCCACCATTGGAACTACGATCGATCATCGAAACAAAATATCAAATTAATTAATTGAATATTCATTGTGGTATTAAATTTACCTGTCATTCCTTACGATTAGTTAACCAAAAACATGTATTCCAATTAACCCTTATTGATTAATAATTCGGATACGATCTCGAATTTAATTAAACAATAGTATTACGAATTAGAAAGACCAACGAAGCAAGACAACACAAACGTACGACGTTGCATTTAATCCAGTTGATTATTTCCCTAGGATTTAAAGTTTCTGACGCAGCAAACGATAAACCTAGTTGCCACTTCGATTAGATAGATTGAACAATTACGGATTCAGCACCTAAACTAGCAATAGATTATATTAATTGATAAACTAATTGCGCATCTTAGAAATCAACCAACACAATCATGAAAAATAATTCAGAAAGATAACCAATATTCAAATAATTAAAAGATGCATTAAAGAACAAAAAAAAATCTCACAATCATTGTAGTTCCATGGTTTCAGATCCCTTCAACCAAGATAAATTACTCAGCCACTGTAGAACATGTTTTGCTCTCTAATTCTCTCAATACAATGGATGATCATAATCAAATAAAAATAAGAGTATATATATATTATCTTCCTACTAAAAATCTGGAAATTGAAAGTGAATCCTAATCTCCTAATCCAATCAAGCAAAGTGATCCATATCTTCCCAAAAAGAAAGGAAAAGATATGTATTTCTAATATAAATCCTTCTTCCAAAAATATCATTCCTTATTTAGCTCAATTAATCCTCTTTTCCAGCTGGTGATTATCCTTTTCCTAGGAAGCAAATCTTAATATTTTCTGGACTCTTGCAACTGATCTGGGCGTTCAGATCTGTTTTCTGGATTCTGCTCTCATCTTTCACGTGCCCACGCCTAGTCTGCATTACGGAAATTCCAGATTAATAGATCTGCTCCAGTTTTTCATCTTTTTGGCCCTATTTATTCCAAAATTGCTCAAAGCTTCCTAAAAGCAAAAAGATAAGTAATTCTATTAGATTAAATCAAATTTCCACACAACACAAGGGAATTATAAATCAAAATAGTAACAATTAATGGCCTTATCAAATTCCCCCACACTTATCTTTTGCTCGTCCTCGAGTAAAACAAAGAAACCAAAAAAAAACAAAACAAACACAAAAATGTTCCATCAATCTCTTTCTCACGATACCGAAAAGTGTGCATACCTTAAGATTCAACCCAACCAAGATTCAAGCATCAACACACATCATTATCAAACTTTACAAGGAAGTATGCACAAAGACAAATCAAGACAATCGCATTCTAAAGCATGTATAAAGCTTCGGTTAATCATCCTCACGGTTATCACTCATATCACTCATGTGTTTAATGGTTCGGTGTTTCGCTCAAATTCTTCCAATGCAAATATTCTACCATAAGCTTGCTCATGCACCAAATCTCCACCACTTAGATTATATACATGCATAAATCAAAAGGACTTTATTTTAGGTTGTAATGGGGTTTTGGGTAAAGGTGATGATTAATGGATACAAAAGGTTAAAACCATGAATATTAACAAAACATTTAAACACATAAGGGGAACAAAAATGTAAAGCTAAAACCACCACATTCACCACATTTCTTTGCTACTTGCCATTGCCTTTCTCTTCTCTCTTTTTCAACTTTTTTTTTTCTTTTTCTGTTTTCGTTTTTTTATTATTATTATTTTTTCTTCTTCAACATTCTTTTTTTTTTTTTTTCTTGAATAACTAAGAGAGTTGGGTAGCAAGGATACAATATAAGGCAATCTCAATAGCACTCTTCATGCCAACTTCTTTTCATCATCTCTTCTTATACAATTAAGTTCCCTTTTCCCCCACACTTAAATTTCTCAAGATAACAAATTCACCAAGCAACAAATTTAAGTTTAAATGCCTTGCTCATTTTCATGGTTGGGTGAGGATTTTCATTTGTAGGCTTGGGTTTGTAATATGGTTTTAGCACAAAGAATCAACGGTTTTGTAAGGCTCAAGGGGCTAACTAGGGAAATTAAAATAGGTTGGCTTTTTAAGCTAAAGGGTTCGAACAAGAATGCCTTTATCATTTTCATGCATGCATATTTCAATGTGGTCTCGAAACGGTTCAAAGCAAGTTCTAGAGATATATTCACATGGAAGAATATCACTCATCAAAGAAAATATAGATTGATATGAATGTTTCAATCTTTTTCGGCTCAAAACTCACGAGTTAAATAAATTCACCTCAACTTCAAACAAACTCGAGCACTCAATTATCAAAATTTGTTTAAATGCATACCCCTAATTAATCTAACAAATCAGTGTACAATGCTCTCCTATTGAATCGGCTAAATTCCAAGGCATGCATACAAATTAATTCATTCAAAGTGAGATTAATGGACTGTTTAGCTGACTAAAAATAGGGAAGGATACACTAGCTACCATAAAAATCAAACTTTATCCAGCAAGAAGCAGCAACATAGACAAAACAAAGCAAAAATTTTAGGCATAATAGAATACACCTAACACAAGAAAAACAGAA
This sequence comes from Mangifera indica, assembly GCF_011075055.1. NCBI lineage: Eukaryota > Viridiplantae > Streptophyta > Magnoliopsida > Sapindales > Anacardiaceae > Mangifera > Mangifera indica. The sequence goes on along the minus strand of NC_058151.1, from coordinate 10,132,714 downwards.
AAAAAAAAAACTGACAGAGAAACAGAATAGAATAAAAGCAGAACAGAGAAGACTAGAACATAAGAATAGAGCAGAAAAAAAAATAAATATAGGACTGAAAGACAGAACAGTAAACAGCAGAAAATAAAACACAAATACACCCTCCCCCACACTTAAACCAAACATTGTCCTCAATGTTTAAACAAAACAAAATAAAATGAGAACTGAAATTTAAGAGAAAAGGAAGAGGAAACTTCTCTGGTTTTGTGGAAAAGGAACAGTAGTTCAAATTTTTTGAGAGTTGCAATTGATGGAGGATTCTTCAGATTTGGATAACAGCTCTGGTGTAGGAAGCCTCTGATGGGTGGATTTTGCTGCTCTTTGATGTTGTGAATGGGTTCTAACCATGGTGTTGTAGAATGAAGGAAAGAGGCTGCTAGGTTTTTATTTTAGTTGGAGAGGAATTGTGAGGCATAGGTTTGGCGAATATGGTCTCTGGAAGCATATAAACCCAGCCTTATAATTACACTAAATCATATGGCCCCCTTGAATTTAAGAAAATAGCAAAGCAGAAGCTAGACTTTTGACGGAAGCACATGACCCAGTTCCAGAATACCAAAATACAGATCTCTCCCCCATGAACATTTACAGACAGCTCACTGGAACCTGCAGGAGGAAGAAGACGATTGAACAGTAACATGAAAATAAATTAAAATAAACCTAAGCGAAAATCATAAAATAATTGCTAATTAAATATCTAAAAATCATAAACTGAAATTTAAAACTAAAATTGGAAAACATAAACCAAAATTAAAAGCAAATGTCTAGAAAATTAAAATTTAAGCATTAATTAAAATAAGATTGAAAGCTTGGGTTGCCTCCCAAGTAGCGCCTTTGTTTACAGTCGTCGGCTTGACGTAATGCCTTCATCTATTTATCCGGGATCTTTCAGCTCCACTTCTCTGATGTTTTCAGTTGGCATTCCTTTGTAAAACAGTTTGAGTCTATGGCTATTAACTTGAAATACTTTTGATGTCGCTACGCTTTGAATCTCTAGCTTTTTCGGAATTTGCACTAGTTTCTCTTCTTGCTGCTCATTTAACTTGCTGGAAATTATCACTGGTAAGATTTTCCCATCTCCTAGGTACACATATTTAAGGTGATTTGGAAGAGGTTTCAGCTCCAGCTCTGGTACCTGCAAAATAGAAGGTAACAATTTTTCAGTAGGCACTGGCAGCTCAATATAAAATAAATTACCTGTATTTTTTAGCTCTCTGAATTCATTCATCTTTGTCCCTGCATTCTGCATATCTGAAATTAATTTAAATTCATCTCTTTCTTTCAAAATATTTTTATGGTTAGCCACCTTTAACTTATCATCGCCATCAAGTATATCCTGCGCTAGAAAATCAATTAAATCAACTGAATACACAGGAAAATTCACATCAGAATATTTCATAGCATCATAAATATTAAATTGGACAGCTTCACCATCAAACTCCATGGTTAGTGTGCCTTTGTGAACATCAATTTTCGTTTTAGCTGTTTTCAGAAAAGGTCTCCCTAGCAAAATAGGTGCAGATTGATCATTATTTTCCATGTCAATAACATAAAAATCAGCTGGAAAAATTAATTTATCATTAACCTGAACAAGAACATCTTCAATTAACCCCTTAGGATATACATTTGATTTATCAACCAACTGAATAACTGTGCCAGTTTTTTCTAAAGGTCCAAGATTAAGAGCAGAATAAATAAAATATGACATTACATTAATAGATGCTCCTAAATCTAACATGGCTTTTTCAATTTTTGTGCCTCCTATTGTGCAAGGGATGCAAAACATACCTGGATCTTTGCATTTTTCAGGAAGATTTTTGTGAATTATGGCTGAAACATTTTCTCCTACCTTGATTTTTTCATACCTTTTGAGTTTTTGCTTTCTTTTCAATGTACACAGCTCTTTAAAAAATTTAGCATAGCGAGGCACTTGTTTTATTGCAACAGTGGAATATTGACTTCACACTCTCGAAAGGTCTCATATAAATCCGCATTACGTTCGTACTTCAGTTTTAAAGCTTCAGGAAAAGGAGGAACAGGTTTGTATTCGCTGAAAGAAAGATTTTTACCTGTCGCTACCTTTTTAGAAGAATTATTTTCTGTTGCCAATTCTTCTCTATTTTCTGCTGGCTGTGCTGGTGCAGGTTGTGCTTTAATTGACATCTCCAGCTCCTTTCCACTCCTCAACATTATGGCACTAACATTCTCCTTTGGGTTCATCACAGTTTGTGACGGCAGTTTGCTTGAATTTTGTGCTTCCAGCCTATTGATTGCAGTAGCCATCTGGCTCATTTGATTTTCCAGATTTTGAATGCTGGTTCTGGTTTCCTGCTGAAATTTCATGGTGTTAGTAGCCAAACTTTTAACAATATCTTCAAGAGATGTACCTGAATTAGAATTTTGAGTTGGTTGCTGCTGTCTAGGAATATAATGCTATTGGTATGGCTGAAAATTATTCGAAGGCTGATTCACATTTGCATTCCCATAACGAAAATTAGGATGATCTCTCCAACCGGAGTTGTAGGTATTCGAATAAGGATTATAATTATGATTTCGTTGCTGCTGTCCTAAAAATCCGCCCACTGCATTAGCATGTTCAGAGCAGTCCTCCTGAAGTGTTGGGCACATATCAGTTGGATGTCCTCCTGCTGAACAGATTCCGCAAACTTTCGCTACCTCTGTTTTTCCTACAGCCATTTGACGTACAAGAGTAGTTAGATCATCAAGTCGGCTTTCAAGAGAAGATATATTTACCTCATTGACGCGCCGAGACGAATGGTCTAATCTATTTCCAAATTGTTGTGAATTCGACGCCATATTTGCAATTAAATTTTGGGCTGCTTCAGGTGTTTTGTTAGCCAATGCTCCACCGCTTGCCGCATCAATCATGTTTCTCTCATTTGATAGAAGTCCTTCGTAGAAATATTGAATAAGCAGCTGGTCACTAATTTGGTGATGTGGACAACTTGCACAGAGTTTTTTAAAGCGCTCCCAATATTCATATAAAGATTCTCCAGTATGCTGCCGAATGCCACAGATTTCTTTCCTTATGCTGGCTGCTCTTGATGCTGGAAAAAATTTCTGCAGAAATAATCTTTTTATCTCATGCCAAGTAGTGATACTTCCAGCAGGTAGATAATACAACCAATCTTGTGCATCATCTTTCAAAGAAAACGGAAAAGCCCTCATCTTGATTTGTTCTTCGGTTACTCCATTCGGTTTCATTCCGGTGCACACCACATGAAATTCGTTTAAATGTTTATGAGGATCTTCACCTGCAGAACCACGAAAAATAGGTAAAAGATGAATTAGTCCAGATTTTAATTCGAAGGTGGTATTAACATCTAAATTCGGAAAAGTAATGCAGTGTGGTTGTTGATTTAAATTTGGAGCAGCAAGCTCTCTTAAAGTCTGATTTTCAGCCATGTTTTCCTCTGTTTCGTAAGCAGATTTGTGTGCTTGCAGTCTCCTTTTCGCTTCTTTTCTCAACCCTTTTGCAGTTTTTTCAATTTCTGGAACAAACTGTAAACTAGCTTGTTTCAAAGATCGCGTAACGAACATACAAATTAAAAACTCCTTAGCAACGGTGCCAAAATTTGGTACGTGCTGTCGTTAACACCCAAATTAAATCCTAAATTCCTGCAACAAAAATGTAGTAAAGGAAAGTAGGGATTGTTCCCTCGAAGAGCTTTGATTAGTAAGTCGTCACAAATAAATTGAAACAAATAAATAAAAAATGGGGGGTTTTGAAGTGAATGCAAATTATAATGGAAAACAATAAATAAAAATTCAGAAAAGTAATCTAAAAGGAATAAATTGATTTAACAAACCTTGGTCTTCGGTCACATCCACCATTGGAACTACGATCGATCATCGAAACAAAATATCAAATTAATTAATTGAATATTCGTTGTGGTATTAAATTTACCTGTCATTCTTTACGATTAGTTAACCAAAAACATGTATTCCAATTAACCCTTATTGATTAATAATTCGGATACGATCTCGAATTTAATTAAACAATAACATTACGAATTAGAAAGACCAACGAAGCAAGACAACACAAACGTACGACGTTGCATTTAATCCAGTTGATTATTTCCCTAGGATTTAAAGTTTTTGACACAGCAAACGATAAACCTAGTTGCCACTTCGATTAGATGGATTGAACAATTACAGATTCAGCACCTAAACTAGCAATAGATTATATTAATTGATAAACTAATTGCGCATCTTAGAAATCAACCAACACAATCATGAAAAATAATTCAGAAAGATAACCAATACTCTAATAATTAAAAGATGCATTAAAGAACAAAAAAAAATCTCACAATCATTGTAGTTCCATGGTTTCAGATCCCTTCAACCAAGATAAATTACTCAGCCACTGTAGAACATGTTTTGCTCTCTAATTCTCTCAATACAATGGATGATCATAATCAAATAAAAATAAGAGTATATATATATTATCTTCCTACTAAAAATCTGGAAATTGAAAGTGAATCCTAATCTCCTAATCCAATCAAGCAAAGTGATCCATATCTTCCCAAAAAGAAAGGAAAAGATATGTATTTCTAATATAAATCCTTCTTCCAAAAATATCATTCTTTATTTAGCTCAATTAATCCTCTTTTCCAGCTGGTGATTATCCTTTTCCTAGGAAGCAAATCTTAATATTTTCTGGACTCTTGCAACTGATCTGGGCGTTCAGATCTGTTTTCTAGATTCTGCTCTCATCTTTCACGTGCCCACGCCTAGTCTGCATTACGAAAATTCCAGATTAATAGATCTGCTCCAGTTTTTCATCTTTTTGGCCCTATTTATTCCAAAATTGCTCAAAGCTTCCTAAAAGCAAAAAGATAAGTAATTCTATTAGATTAAATCAAATTTCCACACAACACAAGGGAATTATAAATCAAAATAGTAACAATTAATGGCCTTATCAGTGCCCAAGTTGATTAATCCCTTAGTGGATTAATATCTTCTTTGTATACTATAACATCCGAATTCAGGTGTGTCAGTAAACTCCACTTCCAAAATTACCCCTAGAATGGATTTTACAACTTGTTGTGTAAAGAAATTACAAAAGAATTAGAGAAAACTACTAAATGAGTAATATTTTTCAAAGGGGGTAAAATGGTCATTTTATAAAGATTCAAGGGACAAAGTGGGAATTAAAATTGAAGGGCACACTTGAAACTATATGGTGGTGCTAAGGGTTTTTGGTAATTGGTTAAGGATAAAATAGTAATTTATGGAAAAGATTAAGGGCAAAATGGTCCAATAGGCTTATAAATTTATTTCTATTCATTTTCTCTTCCATTTAGCCGAGAACTCCATGAAATTAAGCTAAAGCTTTCCCTTAACCAAAATTCGTCCAAAAACCTAGCTAAACCACCTAATTTCCAGAGGCCTCAGTTATAAAAAGTGTAGATCTGTCAATTTTGGTCAGTTCTAAGGTAAGAAATTTAATTTTTAAGATATGTGAAATTTGGGAGTTTGATGGATGCTCATATTTTTGGTTGATTAAGGTTACCAGAAAGAAGAAAAGAAGGTGAATAAGCTTAAATCACCTATTTGGCAAAGAAAAGGTAAGAATTTCATACTTTACATACTTGAAGTAAACTTGAGTTAGGTTATTTATATAACCTTTACTTATATCAGTATGTAAGGTATTAGAATTAAGGTGATTTATGCTTAAAAGGATAAAGAAATTCATTATGATTCAGGATGTAATTTTTGGTCATAAGGGTAAAAAGGTAATTTTGGCCATAAGGGCAAAAATGTCATTTTATGCGATATAGGTTAATGTTGTTTAATTATGTGTATGTTATGTGAAATAACCCTTATATTAAGCCTATATTGTATAATTGAAATTAATTTGAGGCATGATATATATATATAAATGCATGAGAAAATAATATGATATTTGAGAAAGAATGAAAAGAATAAGGGAAAATAACAAATGCGCATATTTCATATTATGGTTATATATGCATACATGAGGAATCATAACATATGCATGATTTAGAAAAAATAAAGAAAGAGGAAAAATATTTTCTAAGTCATGCATGTTTTTATAATGACTCATATGATATAGGAAAGCAGAAAACATACTTAAAATCCTTACACGCCAGCTGTACTGTGTGGACAGCAAAGAAAATAATCGGTTGTACTGTGTGGACAACCAGTTGTACTGTGTGGACAGCAAAGAAAATAATCGGTTGTACTGTGTGAACAACCAGCTGTACTGTGTGGACAGCAAAGAAAAACATTAGCTGTACTGTGTGGACAGCAAAAGAAAAATACCAGCTGTACTGTGTGAACAGCAAAAGAAAAATATTAGCTGTACTGTGTGGACAACAAAGAAAAAAAAAATATGCGTGTAAGAGAGAATTATACTTTGTATGGTGACTGCGAGTACTATCATATGTAGTCTAAATCGATCAATGAGAAAGAGAGAGAAACAAATTAGTAAATATTTTATGAAAGTCATTTGCATTAGAATTATGCATACAAGCCTGTGTGGCTGATAAAGAGTTGAGAAAGATGTACGATCAAAAAATAGAAATGTCATGGCACTCATACATGCATAAATCATAACGAGTGAATCATATTTGTATAGTAAGGAAATGAATAAATGTGTGAAAGAAAAGAATTATGATATGTGTTAAATGCGTGTTCTGTGTCAATTATTTTGTTGTAAATAGTTCAGACACGTTGAGTATGAAAAAGATGAGAAAAGATTAATACTGGTATAAAATGCTTTAAGTGTTAAGTATGATTTTCTTACTGAGCCATAGTCGCTCACTCCGTTTAATTTAATATTTTACAGGTAAAGAAATGCAGCAAAGGTTCCCGGGGAGCACTAATGAGACATGAGGCTAAGGGAGGAAGGCACCATATTTTTGTTGACTTAAATGTTATGATGTATATGTAATATATATATATATATATGACTAGTTTGGAAAATTAGTTATAACGTTTCTGTGGGTGATAATTTTTTATGATAGTTATTATTATGTACTTATTTTATTTATTATGATTATGTGATGAAAATCCAGTCGATTGGTAGGACTGGTTTGTGTGAATTACAAATTGGGAGTGTTACAGGGCATAATGAAAAAGAGAAAAATATTCCCCGGGCCCTCTAAAATAGGGGAACTCATGCCGTTTTTCTGTAACACACCCAATGGTTAGGAGATGTTACATATACCCTACGTAAATATTCAGTAGAGTAATATGTACTAACCCAACCTACACAGTCTGATAAGTTATTATACTTGTTATAGCTACAATGTGTGCACACAGAATCTGGAAATGTTGAAATTTTTCACAATCACACGTTCGATATAGAAGATTCACGATGAACACTTGTTGTCGTGAATCATGAACTTCGTATTGTTGTATGTTGATTGGTTTAACAACCATGTTGGCAGATTTGAACACATGTCGAGCAAGCTTGTCCTCAGCTCATGGTGTTAACGGGTGAGATCTCTCACTTGTAAAAAATAACTAAAATAAATGCGATGAAATAATAGAAACATCAGAATAAATTTTAGTCATACAAACCAGCCATGTTTCGCCTATTAAAAAACCAATGTTGCATTGTGCTTCGAAGAAACTCTACCAATATAGTGATAGGCAAAGCACGAGCAGTCTGTGTCAAAGCATTGAAGGACTCAACAATATTTGTCGTCATAATATTATACCGCCATCCTCTAAAGTGGGTATGCGCCCATCTTTCATACTCAATGTCGGTCAAATAGGCTGCTGCTGCGGGATTTACTCTAGCAATTCTACTCATAGCAGCTTGAAAGTCTGTGAGACGATATGCCTTAGCAGCTTTCCAAAATAGTCCTTCAATATGTTTAGTTTTTTTGAACTACGAATGCATGTTACCTTTTATGTGGTAATTACAAAACCCATGACGAGCATGAGGCATTACGTTCACGACCGACGTAATTATTGAATGATGACGATAAGAAATAATGGCCAAATCCGATAAATCACCAATGCACATGTTAAGGTATGTCAAAAAGGGCGTCCATGTATCTATTCCCTCTTTGTGCCCAATACCGAATACGAGTGGGTAAATCTGATTATTATCGTCGTTCGCAATAGCAATGAAAAGAGACCCAAGATACTTTCCTTTTAAGTGTGAAACATCAATACATATCACTAGGTGGTAAAATTGTTGGAACCCTCTTATAAAACACCCTATACACATAAAAAAAAACTTAAACCTATTTTTCGGATCGACATCAATACGTGCCATAGTTCCTGGGTTCTTAAGCTCTAAATTATGATAGTACTCGCGTAATATACCGAAAGGCTCTTCCGGAGATCCTCGTAGTGCATTTATTGCATATGTTTTGGCACGCCATGCTTGCATATAGGATATGTCAATTCGATACCTATCTGTCATGTCTGAAATAATTTCCTTTAGTCGATAAATACGATCAACCACAAACATTGACTTAAGTATGTTACCTAATGATTCTGCTCCAGCTTGTCTGTGATGTGGCAATATTTTATCCCGCGGACAAGTGTAGGTCTCATCCATAAGTCATAAGACCCAATAGTCTCCGTCTTGCTCTCTCATCGCTCGTGCCCGCCATTTACATTGTGGGTGTATGCACTTAAGCTCATACCATATGTTATCAAAGTGACCAACTTTTCATTGAATTCCTGTCTCTAAAGCATACGTTGGAAATAATGCTCTCAATTTTGTCTTAGAGTTATAAAAACCCATTACTTGTAAATGGTTACCCCTTTGTGTTACCCAGTTAGTAATACCTGCATTCTCAACATCAACAGCAAGCTCAGGAACCCATTCAAATGGGTTTGGATTATGGATGTGACTTGGATATGCTTCAATATTCGTAAAGCAATGAAGTCTTGTGCTACATTCAGTCCCATCGTAACAAATATGACTTTGACTTCTGCCAATGTCTTGGCTCGAAACACCATATATGTCATCATCAAACCCCGAGAATTTTTCGTCTTCATCATCATCATCATCATCCTCCTCATTACCTTCTACTTCATAATCCTCATCCATGTTGTCATCATTATCATCATCAATGCCATAATTCCCACCAAACTCTTGAAAACTTTGTGGATGTGCCCACCCATTTGTTGGATGATTTTCCCTTTCTTCCTCATGAACATTTTCGCCTTGTTGATTGTCCCTTCCGTTAATTTGACTCTCGGTAACAAAAAGTTTTGTGTATCCTTGTGAACTTCTTGCTACAACCATCAAAAACTCTACATCATCATCATCTACAATCTCCATTGGACCCATATCACCTAGTGTAAATACGTACACATTTGACTGACTTCGATCGAGTCTTAGACGATAGCTGATTCTTACAATGAATCCTTCAAAATCAACATTTGTGTCAATACAAATCCCTCTCTCATTCCCACCAACATATCTTGCGACATTATCATCACCTTCAACCCATTAGCCTCCATAGCGAATCTTAAATGCAACTTTTTCCATCCTGACTAAAAATAAACCTAAAAAACATAAAAACTCCAAATTACACTACTTTACCATTTTTTCAAATTAAGCCCCAAATGCAATACCAATGCAATCAAGCTTCATATATGCTTATTTACAACACATTAAACTATCATATCATCAGCTCATGTACAAAAATTTATCAAGGCAAGACAATAAAAAACATGAAAAAAATGACAGTGGCAATTTCGTAATTTTTTATGTAACTCTCTGTCAAGACAAGGAAAACAATACACACAAAAGCTCCAAATTGGAATAAACAAGTGTAAAAAATAAAAAAATTGAGTGCAATGGAAGAAAACAGAAAAAAATAAATAAACTCACTAGGGCCCAGGGGGTTTGCGTTAACGCCAACTTGTTCATCATCTGGAATTTTTTTTGGGTTGTATTTTGGTATTTTATACCATCACAACAACATTAAACAATAATAACAACTTTAAACAATAGAAACAACATGAAATAATAGCATTAAACAATCTAATAACGTGAAATCACAATAAAGTTAAATTTTACATGAAGTTATTATGAACATGAATATACCATACTTATTTCATTTTTAATTATTTATAAAGAAAACACATAACATACAGGGTTAAGTCAACACTCACCTGAACGTGGATGATTTTGCTATGAAGTCGTTGCAGCAGATATTAATTCTCTTAATAAATTTAGCAATTTTCGTCTCTCCCTCCCTTTTGTCCAAGTTGAATCTTTTATAATAGATTTATCACGGGTTTTTTTGTTCAATCACATGTCTTCTTCCTTCCATTAATACCAATATTTTAGTGTCATGCTGCTAGGATGTCTTCCTTAGTTAAAGAAGAAGAGAGAAAAAGTTACAGAGAAAAACAAATATTCTCTGCATGGGTTATTTCAAGAGGGGTATTTTGAGAAAGTAGATTACTGTTGGCTTCAACCATTTAATTATAATTATATTATAATATAATTATAATTATATTATAATATTATAATTATATTATAATATTATAATTAAAAATATAATATAATTATATAATATATTATTATATTATATAATATATAATATATAACGCCAACCCTTATTACCCATATTACTTTTAGGAAAAACGTCAACCCTTTTTTTTTTCAGTTAAATGTCAATATTTTCTTTTTCCAGTTAAATCCTATTAAATGATCTTCTTCGATCGTCATTTCTTTCAGAGTATAAAGTGGATATGGTTGAGTTTTTGTGGGTTGCCCTTTTTTTTTTATATCCTCACTTTGAAGAATTCTTAATCTGAAGAATTCAGTTTTTTTCTTCCTTATTTTGTTTTTGAAGATGAGGAAGAAGAGAGAGAATCTCTCTGCATGATTTCTTTATCACTTTGAAACAAGAGGAAGAAGAGAGAAAAAGTTGTAGAAAAAAAGAGAGAAAATCTCTACATGAAAGATTAAAGAGAGGTATTTTGGGGAAGTTGATTACTGTTGTGGTATATTTGTTTAAGCTTTAGAATGAGTGACATTTTTGTATATACGAATTAAAATAAGGGTAAAAATTTCAATTTACCTAAAATATATATCAACCATTCTAATCCCAAAATGTTAAGATTAATTATTTGATTAGTATTTTATATAATTATCAAAGTAGAATACATAAATAATTGAAAATGAACTTGGCTTTATGAAGATAAAACAATTAATCTCCTAACAAACTTGTACAATTATTATATTGCTTCAGAGAAAAGTGATCTAAACCCACATTAACTGTTTATTTATATATCAAATAAAATTAACCCTAATGTTAATAAAAGTGATAGAGTATTAAAACTTTCAAAATCAAGATCTAGATTCGAGTTTTTATCATGTTTATAAAACTTTGACTTATCTGATACAATGATTATGAATTTGATCACTATACTTTAAGTTTATCTATTTAACAAATACAAGTGATAATCGACAAAATTTCTGATTATAAAATAAAATAAAGTTAACCGTAAACAATCCCATCATGCAACATGTGTATCTCACATGAGAAGCTTAATCCATCATAAAAGGTTGTAAGAACAGTAATCATGTAGTTGTAATAGTTAGTAATAATAATTTATATAACCACAAAGGGAAATGATAATCATTTAAGAAAGGAACAACTCAATAAAATAATTACTTATCCAAGTTTTCATGCATGAATCTTGTTGAAGAGGATAGAGACTGTTCCATATGTCTAAATACGATGGTCGTTCATAATATTTTACCAACCTTAACTATATATTTAACATGTTCAATTAATTTATCACATAACACATAAAATGAGTGAATCGTTGTTGTGTCCTCATTAATTAAAGTGAATCTGTACTAAAAGTCTCGTGATCCTTTTTTTTGACGTCACAACTATTTAATCCTATGTATATTTTTTTAATTGAAAATTTGTGTTCAACCAATTAAATAGATAAATTTTGAAATATAATAGTTAAATATATTAAATAAATTAAGATATTATAAATATGATAAAACTCAAACCACATCGTTGTTTTTAGAATGGCCAAAGGACTTATTCTCCCTCTAAGTATATCGATTTTCCAAAGTTTTTCTAGTTGATTTTAAAAATCTCATTTATCCACCCATGATCATTTAAATCTATTAATTTTTAAGATAAAATCATTATTTTATAGTTAATATTAAAAATAAACTTAAATATGGTTTTATTTTCCCCTCTAAATTTAAAAAACTAACTTTTCTCCCCTAAATTAAATTTGAAAAAATCACATTTCCCCCTAGGGTTTAGTTTCAATATCCAATCACTCTCTCCGATGTCATCGCTAGTCGTCTCTCCCTCTCAACAATTCCTCTTCCTCCGATAGCTTGCGTCAACTCCACCTTAACCCTTCCGACACTGAGAGATGTCGTATAGGAAGAGGAATCGCCTAAGAGACATCGTTGAGAAGGAGAGACAACCGGCGATGGCCTCGAAGAGAGTGACAGGATATTGAAACTAAACCCTAGGGGGGAATATGATTTTTTAAAACTTGGTTTGGGGGAGAAAATATTAGTTTTTAAACTTTTAGGGGGGAAATGAGATAAATTTTTTAGGAATTAGGGTTTCGTTAACTTTAATAGTTTATGGGTGGGTAAATGAGATTTTTAAAGTTAACAGAAAAAACTTTGGGAAATCAACATACTTTGGGTGGGAAATAGTCCTTTGGCCTTTTAGAAATTGTAATGTTTAACCAATTTTGTTAATCCTTAGTCATTTAATCCTATTTATCTTAATTTGAACACATTGCAACTGAATTCAGAAAAACTGAAATTTAAAGTGAAAACAAATTTGTTATATAATTTATAAATATAAAAAATATTTATTATAAGAAACAATTAGAAGAATTTAAACTTGATGTAGGTTGGTAATGTATGTAATCCAGCTGGTTTTGAGTATTGTGTATTGACTAGAGAAGGCTGCTCACCAACTTCTCATTTAGGGGTGTTTAGTATGTGTAATATTTTATTATTAAAATTAAAAAATTATTTTAAAAATATATTATTTATTAAATATAAACGATTATTATGTTTGATAAAATTTGATAAATATAAATAATTATTGTATTTAGTTAAAAATAGTAAAAAAAATATTAATAAATTATTTTATTTAAATATCCTTATATATAATTATTTTAAAATATTTTTTATATTATTTATTATGAGATTATTTTTATTTTAAAAAATTAAAAAATAAAAATATAATTATAATAAAATCAAAATTATCTTAATAATATTTTAATATTTAAGATGAAAATATTAATCAAAATATTATTTATCGCATCAAAAGATTATTATAATTTTTTATTATTAATAAATAATAAAAGATATATTATCAAGAAAATATTTTTTTATCGGAACCAAACGGCCTTATCTTTACATCTCCGTAGTACCTCACTTATTTTACCAACAAATTAAAAAGACAGAAACGATTAAAAATCAAGAGTTATATTTACTTCTTTTAGAAATAAAAAGAAAACAAATAAATTAATGAGAAAGAAAATGAAAAAGTAAGGAGTAGGTATTCATATTATGAAAGACCCTGAACTATATTTATAAATTTATATTAAATGCATGCATTCACTCTCCTCACGTACACTACACATGGTTGTAACCAAAAGAGTATGTATATATATATATATATATATAATTTAAATATATAGCTAATATATTATAATATAAATTGATAATTTTGAATTAAAAATAAAGTAACACTCAATTATATGATAACATATTATTTATATATTTAAATTATGTATAAAAAATATATACATTGAATATTGCTCTTGTTGTAATTCAACTCAACCAGAGGATAAATTCATGTACTATAATTTTGATTTTCCTTTTATCAACATTGGGTTGTGATTTTCATGATTTTGTGGCCGACCCTACTTGGCTGCTTCAAAATTGAAACCCATTTAAAGTATCATCATGTTAATTATAGGAAATTCAAAATGGTCATTAATAATGTGAGAGAATGGTTATTAATAAGACGATTTGTCTTTGTTAAGATAATATTTTATTTTCTTCAACGATGATGAGACCAGAAGAAAGGAGTGAGACGATCGAAGATAATCAATTGTCAGAGTGAAAGAGGTTGTCTAAAAAATTAAAACCCTAGGAAAGGAAATACAACTTTTCAAAATTCAATCATAAAAAAATTTTTAGTTTTATAAACTAAAAGAGGAAAATGATATAAATTTTTAAAGTTTTAGAGTTTATTGATAAAATTATGCTTTAGTTTTATCTCTAACAGAAAATTCTAATAAACGTTAATTTATAGCTAAGCGTTTGAATTTTTTTAATTATTGTAAGTGTGTTTTTGATATTAGACTAAAACTTGGATGAGAAATAGCTCTTTGACCTTTAAAGTATAAGCAAGTTAATTATAGGAAACTGAAAATTGTTATTAATAATGTGAGAGAATGGATCAATTATTGGTGGTGTGAATTGTCTGGCAATCAGTTTCATTGGTTTTTTATTTATTTCACAAATTCTTACTTTATATTGACCCAAGACTCTTGTCTCTTATTTGACGTGGGAATTTCGACATCAACATATACATATATTAACTTGATTTGTGTTAAATTATCATATGTTCAGTATTGTTTGTTAAGCCATCATTGATCTTGAGGAGAACTATGAAAACTTTCTCTTGTATTATGAAAGTAGTGACCAAGTAAAAGTTCTTCTGTGATCTGTTTTAAACCCATTTTTTCTTCCTCTGTTTCACCAGAAAATTCCCAATTTTTTATTTTTTAATATCACTGGTCTCACCCCAATTTCCCAGTATATTTTATCTGAAATATAAAGGAATACGAGAGGGAAAGATGTTTTATTTATGACAGGTTGTTCATCGCCTCGGTTTTTTTTTTTTTTTTTTGGATATTAAGGACCACACAGCTGTATTTATGATAGGTTGTTCATCTCCAAGCCCTGCCAATTAAGAGAACCTGGAAAATTAAAATCTTTTTATGTAAATAGGACAATTTTACCTGGACCCAGTTAAGTAAATAGGTTTACAATTAATTGGTGACAGCCTCAATTAAGACTGGGCGTGCAAAGACATGATGAGCAAAAACATGGCATAGAGTCTCTAACGGTCAATTTGGTTTGAATTTTCAGATGCCCAGTTCCAATTTAAGCCTAACCTACACTCAGCTAGGTGCTTTTATTTTCAGGGCCACAATAATCCATCATCCGTATGAGTTTAGGTTTGAGGACCACTTTCTCAACCCCTTATATCAGTTTCCATATCTAGAAGCCATAAATAAAATTACCCAAATCACCAAGCTTAAACTTTTAAGTCAGATATACATATACATATTGCTTATATTTGTTTGAAACTGTAGCTGACAAAGGTTGCTACAGAAGTCATCATCCAAATGAAATATTTAAATTGGTAATGAATAAGCTCTAGCATGATGAACAGGAGGCGTTAGGTAATAATAATGGAGTACGGTGGTCCGTGAAGCATGGGCAATTTCTCTTATCCCCAAGACTTTAACAAAAGCTTGAAGTTAGTAGTTTATTTATCAATGGATACGGATAAGCATAATGGATGTTCATGTCAGTAGCTGTTCCAGTGAAGGCTAGCTGCTTCCAATAACATGGCAACTATTGATTCTGTTGACGTAAGTTGGTTAGATATAGCTAATTATTTAATTGAATAATAGGCTCAAAGTCCTTGTCTGATGTGATGGTGGGAGTCCGATTATTATGGGTCTCTCACCAGTCAACAAGTCAGCAAGAGTTGACCGCACTACCTAAGATAAGCATCGAAAAGATACGACAAATGTATATATTTATATTTTATTATTTTTTACATAGGGGGCATCTTCCTAGGAGAACCATCTCGAGGATATTGGCTAGTTTTTCTTTTTGATTTTCTTATGAGTTTGAGATGGTATTTATTTAAGAGAACATACCATCAAACAAGGGCGAGCAGGTTTCAGTACATTATTATAAAAAAGTCAAGAGATTTATTCCTAAATAACGTCACGTGATGTTGAAGGGGTTAAAATCTCGTAGAGATAAACTATTAGAGAAAAGGAAACTTAATTGATGATAACATCGAAGAAACCGATCAGATATTAAAACTAAACTCCAAGAAAAATGTGATTTTTTAAGACTTGATTTAAAAAAAAAGATTATTAGTTTTTAAAATTTAGAAGAAAAAATAAAATAAAATTTTAAAGGATTAGAATTTCGTTATCTTTAACTGTTTATGGATAAATAAATGAGATTTTCAAAGTTAAGAGATAAAAATTTAAGGATGCAGCATACTTTGGGTGATAATAAGTCCTTTGGCCTTCTAAAAATTTGTGAGGACAAGTTTTTACTTGATCAGGTAGGCTTTGATTCTCCAATGTTCAATACCATTCATCAAAATTCACAATTCAAAAGACTAAAGAAAAATGAAGCTCTCTGCTTTTTATTGAAAAGTTTAGTTTCCCCATGAATCAAACAAATGTTAAATTTCTTGGGAAAAAAATTCTAAAAAAAATGAAAGAAGAATGACACTACCAAGTTTTTAATGAAATTATAGCTTCTTAGTACTTTTTCTTGCTAAACAAGTGGAAAAGTGATTTTTTTTTTTCTAAAGGAAAATGAAGTAGAAAAGAGGAATGGAGATACTCAGTCGCCCTGACCTTTATACTTGAGCAAACAAAAGTCAAAACTAGGTTTTCAATGAAAGAGATGTAAATTTCACATACTTTAACGTTATTTGAGAGTTTAAACACAAAGAGTATGTTTAATGTTATCTCATTGTTGTCGAAGGTGATGATAATAATGATTACAATGCAAAAGAGGGGGTGTTATAAGAGAATGATGGTGGTGGTGAAGGATTTTTTAGGTTTATTAACTTGTATAACAAAACAAAGTTATTTTATTATTCAAAAAAATGATATCATTTTACAACTAAGTTACTTGATTGGGTACTCGTTTGAGTACTCTAAATTCCTTTTTAATTCCAATTCTCAAGTTGGTTTCAATTCTTTAAAGTGGTGAAACCAAAGCCTACCTTGGGAACGTCAATTCTAGGAAAGAATCGAAATCAGAATGTCAGGTATATTGTGGTTTCAATTCTACAATTCTTTTGCTCACTCCTAAGTGTTAGGAAAGTATTTTGAGTTTGAATATGGAGTAGTTAATGAGAGAAAAAAAAAATGTAAGGGTATAACAAAATTTGTTAGCAAAGAAATATGTAAGGATGTCACAAAATTTGTCAACATGTAGAAAAGTCTTGAGAAACAATTTTTGGGATATTATTAGTTTGGAGTTTTGGTAAGTTACTCATTTGAGAAATCATATAACATATTATACTTTTGTATCTTTATGATAATAATATATATCAGTCACATATGTGAATGTTGATGGGTTATGTCAAACTATATATATTGTGTATTTTATGTGATTGTTGATTTATTTCATAGATTGTTAATCTTGAAATTTGTTATGCTTTTGTAAATTCTTAAAATGTGGTATCAAAGTTTCAAGTGATGGTCCAAAAGGTGGATTCTATTAAGATATCAAGTACACAAAAGAATTTGCTTACAACAAAGTTTTATGTTGTAGGTGGAGAGATTTTCATTCGATGATCTTGGTTTGGCAATGCTATTTGGTGTTGGGGGAAGTTTGGGCATAATTATTTATAAATTGATGAAGGAGAGCTATTTTCATCATGTTTATCACTCATTTGGAAAACTTGCCATGGTGGAGATTTGTTGAGGATTGTGACTAATTTTCCCTTTTGGTTTCCTTGTGAAGTTTGATTTTTATTTCTTAAAGAAAACTTGTTATATTATAAATTAAAATATGTAACGAAATTCTACAAGGATTTGGAAAGTATTTTCTAGTAGGAATTGTTTATCTTTTATTAGCTTATAAATATAGAATTAGGATCTTAAAAATCAAGTAGTTCATAGAAGAGAGGATACATAAAAATGTCACAATGTTTGTTGACATGTGGAGGAGTCTTTGGAAGAACTTATTGGAAAATCATGAGTTTGGAGTTTGGTCGGGTTCTCCTTTGGGATTTCATATAGTGTGTTACACTCTAATATATTTTTTTATGACAATATATTTTTCACTTATATGGATTTATGTCAAACCATATTAAATATCATGTCTTTTGCATAATTAGTGATTTATTTCACATATTGTTAATACTGAAAATTTTTATGCTTCCCAAATTCACAACAATATTTGTTGAGGATTGTGAATCATTTCTTTTTTCAGTTTTCTTGTGAAGTTCAAGTTTGTATTTCTATAGCAAAGCTTATTATAATAGAAATATAGTTATATAAGAAATAACAATTCTACAAGGATAAGGAAATTATTTCATAATAGGAGTCATTTATTTTTATTAGTTTATTAATATAGAATCTTGATAATCAAATAGTTTATCAGAAAGAGAATATGTAAGACTGGAGTCATAAAGTTTGTCTACGTGAAGGAAAATCTTGGAAAAAACTTTTTAGGGTATCATTAGTTTAGAGTTTTGGTTGAGTGCTTCAATATAGTGAGTGTGTTATAATCCTATAATTTTTTTATTATAATATGATTTTCTGTCATTCAACTTTATTTAAACCAAGTTAAATATCGTGTTTTATGTATGATTGGTGATTTATTTCACATATTATTAATCTTAAAATTTGTTTTGTTTTCACAAAATTCATAACAAATGACATCATAGTTTAAGTTACAATAACTCTATCCAAAAGTTCACAAAAGATATACTAGTTTATAAAGAGTGTAATCAATAGTTCGATTTGTGAAGCGGGAAGACATTCCAACTGATGGTTTTGATATTTGAGAGGGAGATTGTTGTTGGTGATGATCCAACAACAAATTAATCTTTTAAAATATTATATAGTGTTGTACTTTCATATTTTTGTTATCATAATATATAGATTTTTCTTTAATTTGGGGGATGAAGTAGGATTATATCAAACCACATTATATATTATTTCTTTTGTGTGATTGATTATTTATTTCACGTGTGATATTTGTGTTACTTACTCCCGTGAAATCCTTGCACCATCAATGACGGCAAATTATTTGGCAGCAATTAATACAGTAGAAATCTATCTTTTAACCTGTTAATCAATAATTGAATTTGAAATGGATGAAATAAATATTATAGAATTGTAGCAAAACAATTCCATGGCAAAGATATGCGGTTGATGGGCTATATATATAAAATAAAATAAAATAACAATATATTATATAATGATATATATAAATATGTATATATTTATATATTTATTTACACATATATATAAAGAGAGAGAAAAATAATATCTATACTCAGTTTGAATAAATAATTATATATATATTTATATATTATTATATAATTTTATTTTATTTTCGCCTTTAATCTCCCTAAGGTTTCCAAATCCTTCTCTCCAACGACCAATCGCCTCCATCGACCGTTGATTCTCTCTCTCTATGTGTTTTTTGATCATTTTCATTTCCGATGAAGACGAACTATCTTCTTCTAACATGAAGATGATTTTCTCTTCGTCTCATACAAAGACGATTGATAAGTGAAAAGGTAAGCATCGAGAGGAAGAGATCCCACTACTAGAGACGATGAATCATGGCCAGAGAGAAAGAGAGAAGAAGCTAGGTGCAACTGGAATTTTTAAAAAGTTGGGGGGGCAGCTGATATGGGAAAAAGTTTGCAACCCTAGAAAAAGAAAGGAAACTTGGTGGGGAAAAGTGAGTTTTTAAACCTGAAAAATATGAAGTTAGGGGTAAAAATAAAAATTTTAAAAATTAAAGGTAATCTAAAATATGAGTTTAAATAACATTGTTAAATGGTAACTTTACCCTTGATTGTAACAGTTAAATTTAACAGACGGATAGATATTTATATTTTCAAAAATTAATGGGTATGAGTTTGGATTTGCATCAAACCTTAGGTGGGAATAAGTCTTTTGGCCTTTATATAATATAGGACCATTTTACAAGGACCCAGTTAAGCAAATAGGTTTATAAATAATTGGTAACAGCCTCAATTAAGAGTGACCGTGCAAAGACATGATCAGCAAAAACATGGCAAAACAATCAATTTGGTTTGAATTTTTAGATGCCCAATTCCGATAGAAGCCTTACCTAAACTCTGCTGGAAGCTTTTATTTTCAGGGCCACACTAACCCATCATCAGTATGACTGTAGGTTTGAGGACCGCTTTCTCAACCCCTTATATCAGTTTCCATATCTAGAAGCCATAAACGAAATTACCCAAATCACCAAGCTTAAACTTTTAAGTCAGATACATATTGCTTATATTTGTTTGAAACTGTAGCTGACAAAGGTTGCCATACGAGTCATCATCCATATGAACTATTTAAAATGGTAATGGATAAGCTCTAGCATGATGATCAGGAGGCATTAGGTAACAATAATGGAGTTCTGTGGTCCATAAAAGCATGGGCAATTTCTCTTATCCCCAAAAAAGCTTCAAGATGTCGAGTCATAACCAGTTTATTTATCAAGTAATGGATATGGATGAACATAATCAATGATTTTCTTATAAAAAAAATTTTATTTGATCTTAATATTTTTTTTATATTAAATTGATCATATCAAATAAGTAAAATTATATGTTCAATTATTAATTTTATAATTATTATATTATATAAATTAAAGATTTAATCTTGAAATTAGAATACGAAAAAATTGAAACTTTTATTTTTATTGTTAAAATCTTGTTTATTATTATTATTATTTATTCTTTTTATAATTTAAAGTACCTCGTAGAGAGAATGTAACCCATGTTCATATCACTGGTTGATCCAGTGAAGGCTGGGACTCGGCCGATACGCATATAATTAAGCTTGCTGCTTCAAAAATTATGAAAACTACTGATTTTGTTGATGCAAGATGGTTGCATAAAGCTAATTATTTAATTAAATAATAGAGTCAAGAGTCTTTGTGTGATGAGACAGTGAGAGACTGATTATCGTGGGTTTCACCCCCAGTCAACAAGTTACCAAGAGTCGATCGCACCGCCTAAGGTAACCCTCGATAAGGCCAAAGAACTATGTCCCACCCTAGGTTTGGTGAAAAGATAAGCACACTTGTAAGAGTTTAAAAATTTAAATACCTATCTAAAATTAGTTTATTTATTAGTAATATTAAAATAAATAAAATTATATCTTATTTTTTTAATTTAGAAAATAAACAATTTTTTTAATAATTAAGTTTTGAAAAATTTACTTTTCCTTTTAAAGTTTTGATTTTCTAGCAAAAATGCTCCCTCTCTGACAACCGGCGTCATCCGACTATCTCTCTCCCTTCTTTCGAACTCGTCTTTGCTAGAGAAGACAAGTCTTCATCTGAACAAAGACAAATCATCTTTATTCAGATGAATCAACGAGACCATCAATTCAATTTTATAGATTGAAATCGATGTTACGTCTGGAACCATGGACAAGTCGACTACATAAGGCAACAAAAATGAGGCAAATTGCAACTAATTCAATAGGAACTTGATGGATCTATCATCGAAGCCCATTATTTGTCTTCGATTCGTTGTCAATCAGAGCTTCTTTGCCTATCATTGAAGTCATCAATGGCGGTAAAAGGAGAAGGGAGGAAAAAGATGGTGGTTGTAGTTGTTGTCGTCGCTAGAGAGAAGAAAACCTAAGGATTTGAGAGGGGGGGGGGGGGTACTGAGGCCTGAGGTAAAATGTCAATTTTCAAAACCTAAGAAAAAATGAGATAAAATCATATATTTTTAATATTATTATTAAAATGACTATTGTTATCCTAATCTTAACTGAAAATTTTAATAGAAATTGATTGATGAATAGGTATTTAAATTTTTAAAAGTTAAAAAATGAGATTCGAAGATTTCACTCTACCTGGATGGAACAAGTCTATTGGCTTTCTTTTTTAATATAAGCTGGTACATGTACATGCAGATTTAATAATTGATGCGTTTGGTAGGCCTATTTTGACTGCAATATGATTTATGATAACAACTTCCATCTGTTTATATAATATATTGTTTTAATTTGTGTTTGGTAGGCCTATTTCAAATATTATTCTAGCTTATAGGGTAAGATAGGATTTTTAATTTGTAGGCAAAGGACATATATAATATATTTAGTATGATAAAATATATATCAACCATTCTAATCCCGAAATGTTAAGATTAATTATTTGATTAGTATTTTATATAATTATCAAAGTAGAATACATAAATAATTGAAAATGCACTTGGCTTTATGAAGATGAAACAATTAATCTCCTAACAAACTTGTACGATTATTATATTGCTTCAGAGAAAAGTGATCCAAACCCACATTAATTGTTTATTTATATATAAAAAAAAATTAACCCTAATGTTAATAAAAGTGATAGAGTATTAAAACTTTTAAAATAAAGTTCTAGATTCGAGTTTTTGTCACGTTTATAAAACTTTGACTTATCTAATACAATGATTATAAATTCGATCACTATACCTTAAGTTTATATATCTAATAAATACAAATGATATTATACAAGATTTCTGATTATAAAATAAAATAAAGTTAACCGTAAACTATCCCATCATGCAACATGTGTATATCACATGAGAAGCCTCAATCCATCATAAAAGGTTGTAAGAACAATAATCATGTAGTTGTAATAGTCAGTAATAATCATTTATACAACCACAAAGGGAAATGATAATCATTTAAGAAAGGAACAACTCAATAAAATAATTACTTATCCAAGTTTTCATGCATGAATCTTGTTGAAGAGGATAGAGACTGTTCCATATGTCTAAACACGTTCATAATATTTTTTACCAACCTTAACTATATATTTAACATGTTCAATTAATTTATCACATATCACATAAAATGAGTGAATCGTTGATGTGTCCTCATTAATTAAAGTGAATTTGTACTACAAGTCTCGTGATCCTTTTTTTGACGTCACAACTATTTAATCCTATGTATATTTTTTTAATTGAAAAATTTTGTTCAAACTAATTAAATAGATGAATTTTGAAATATAATAGTTAAATATATTAAATAAATTAAGATATTATAAATATGATAAAACTCAAACCCAAATTGTTGTTTTTAGAACGGCCAAAGGACTTATTCACCCTCAAAATATGTTGATTTTTCAAAGTTCTCTCAGTTAATTTTAAAAATCTCATTTATCCACCCAAGACTGTTTAAATCTATTAATTTTAAAAGTAAAATCGTTATTTTATATTTATTATTAAAAATAAACTTAAATATCATTTCATTTTCCCTTCTAAATTTATAAAACTAACTTTTCTCCCCTAAACCAAGTTTGAAAAAATCTCATTTCCCCCCAGGGTTTAGTTTCAATATCCGATCACTCTCTCCAAAGCCATCACTAGTTGTTTCTCTCTCTTGACGGTTCTTCATCCTTCGACAGCCCACGTCAACTCTACCCTAACCCTTCCGACACCTGATAGACGTCGTTTGAGGCGAGGAATCGCCTGAGAGACATTGTCGAGAGGGAGAGACAACCAAGGATGGCCCCGGAGAGAGTGACGAGATATTGAAACTAAACCCTAGGGGAAAAATATGATTTTTTAAAACTTGGTTCGGGGGAGAAAATATTAGTTTTTAAACTTTTAAGGGGAAAAATGAGATAAGTTTTTTAGGGGTTAGAATTCCATTAACTTTAACCGTCTATGAGTGAATAAATGAGATTTTTAAAGTTAACAGAGAAAACTTTGAGAAATCAACGTACTTTGGGTGGGAAATAGTCCTTTGGCCTTTTAGAAATTGTAATGTTTAACCAATTTTGTTAATCCTTAGTCATTTAATCCTATTTATCTTAGTTTGAACATATTGCAACTGAATTCAGAGAAACTGAAATTTATCGTGAAAACAAATTTGTTTATATAATTTATAAATATAAAAAATATTTATTATAAGAAACAATTAGAAGAATTTAAACTTGATGTGGGTTGGTAATGTATGTAATCCAGCTGGTTTTGAGTATTGTGTTTTGACTAGAGAAGGCTGCTCACCAACTTCCCATTTAGGGGTGTTTGATATGTTTAATATTTTATTATCAAAATTAAAAAATTATTTTAAAAATATATTATTTATTAAATATAAATTATTATTATATTTGATAAATTTTGATAAATATAAATAATTATTGTATTTAGTTAAAAATAATAAAAAATAATAATAAATTATTTTATTTAAATATCTTTAAGTATAATTAATCTAAAATATTTTTATATTATTTATTATATTAATTGACAATGAGATTATTTTTATTTTAAAAAATTAATAAATAAAAATATAATTATAATAAAATTAAAATTATTTTAATAATATTTTAATATTTAAGATGAAAATATTAATCAAAATATTATTATATTATTTATCACATCAAATAATTTTTTGTGATTAATAAATAAAATAATATAATATAAATAATAAAAAATATATTATCAAGAAAATACTTTTTTACCGGAACCAAACGGCCTTATCTTTACATCTCCGTAGTACCTCACTTATTTTACCAACAAATTAAAAAGAGAGAAACGATTAAAAATCAAGAGTTATATTTACTTCTTTTATAAATAAAAAGAAAACAAATAAATTAATGAGAAAGAAAATAAAAAAGTAAAGAGTAGGTATTCATATTATGAAAACTATATTTATAACTTTATATTAAATGCATGCTTTCACTCTCCTCACGTACACTACACATGGCTGTAACCATAAGAGTATGTATATATATATATATATATATATATATATATATATATATATAATATATATATATATATATATATATATATATATATATATATTATATAATTTAAATATATTAATAATATATTATTATATAAATTGATAATTTTAAATTAAAAATAAAATAATATTTAATTATATAATAACATATTATTTATATATCTAAATTATGTATAAAAAAAATATACACTTAGTATTGCTCTTGTTGTAGTTCAACTCAACCAAAGAATAAATTCATGTACTATAATTTTTTTTCCCTTTTCTCAACATTGGGTTGTGATTTTCATGATTTTGTGGCCGACACTACTTGGCTGCTTCAAAATTTAAACCCATTTAAAGTATGACCATGTTAATTATAGGAAATTGAAAATGGTCATAAATAATGTGAGAGAATGGTTATTAATAAGATGATTTGTCTTTGTTCAGATAATGTTTCATTTTCTTCTATGATGATGAGATCAGGAGAAGGGAGTGAGACGATCAAAGATAATCGATTGTTGGAGTGAAAGAGCTTGCCTAAAAAATTAAAACTTTAGGGAAAGAAATACAATTTTTTAAAGTTTAATTATAAGAAAAATTATTAGTTTTATAAACTAAAAGAGAGAAATGATATAAATTTTTAAGGTTTTAGAATTTATTGATAAAATTATGTTTTTAGTTTTATCTCTAACAGAAAATTCTAATAAAAGTTAGTTTATGAGTAAGCATTTGAATTTTTTTAACTATTGTAAGTGTGTTTTTGATATTAAACTAAAATTTGGGTGAGAAATAACTCTTTGGCCTTTAAAGTATAATCAAGTTAATTATAGGAAACTGAAAATTGTCATTAATAATGTGAGAGAATGGATCAATTATTGGTGGTGTGAATTGTCTGACAATCAGTTTCATTGGTTTTTTATTTATTTCACAAATTCTTATTTTATATTGACCTAAGACTCTTGTCTCTTATTTGACGTGGGGATTTTGACATCAACATATACATATATTAACTTGATTTGTGTTAAATTATCATATGTTCAGTATTGTTTGTTAAGCCATCATTGATCTTGAGGAGAACTATGAAAACTTTCTCTTGTATTATGAAAGTAGTGACCAAGTAAAAGTTCTTCTGTGATCTGTTTTAAACCCATTTTTTCTTCCTCTGTTTCACCAGAAAATTCCCAATTTTTTATTTTTTAATGTCAATGGTCTCACCCCAATTTCCCAGTATATTTTATCTGAAATATAAAGGAATACGAGAGGGAAAGATGTTTTATTTATGATAGGTTGTTCATCGCCCTCTTTGTTTTTTTTTTTTTTTTTTGATCATTTCAGTTGGAATTGCAATCATCTAGCTATGCAGAATGGCAGTATCTTTTAATTAATAAAATTTTCACAAATTAAGGACCACACAGCTGTATTTATTCTTCCATCTCCAAGCCCTGCAAATTAAGAGAACCTGGAAAATTAAAATCTTTTTATGTAAATAGGACAATTTTACCTGGACCCAGTTAAGTAAATAGGTTTATAATTAATTGGTGACAGCCTCAATTAAGACTGGGCGTGCAAAGACATGATGAGCAAAAACATGGCATAGAGTCTCAAACGGTCAATTTGGTTTGAATTTTCAGATGCCCAGTTCCAATTTAAGCCTAACCTACACTCAGCTAGATGCTTTTTTTTTCAGGGCCACAATAATCCATCATCGGTATGAGTTTAGGTTTGAGGACCACTTTCTCAACCCCTTATATCAGTTTCCATATCTAGAAGCCATAAATGAAATTACCCAAATCACCAAGCTTAAACTTTTTAAGTCAGATATACATATACATATTGCTTATATTTGTTTGAAACCGTAGCTGACAAAGGTTGCTACACGAGTCATTATCCATATGAAACAATTAAATTGGTAATGGATAAGCTCTAGCATGATGAACAGGAGGCGTTACGTAAAAATAATGGAGTACGGTGGTCCGTGAAGCATGGGCAATTTCTCTTATCCCCAAGACTTCAACAGAAGCTTGAAGATGTTAGTAGTTTATTTATCAAGTAATGGATACGGATGAGCACAATGGACGTTCATGTCAGTAGCTGTTCCAGTGAAGGCTAGCTGCTTCCAATAACATGGCAACTATTAATTCTGTTGACGAAAGTTGGTTAGATATAGCTAATTATTTAATTGAATAATAGGCTCAAAGTCCTTGTCTGATGTGATGGTGGAGACCGACTATTATGGGTCTCTTCCCAGTCAACAAGTCAGCAAGTGTTGACCGCACTACCTAAGATAAGCATCGAAAAGATACGACAAATATATACATTTATATTTTATTATTTTTTATGTAGGAGGCATCTTCCTAGAAGAACCATCTCTCGAAGATATTGGGTAGTTTTTCTTTTTGATTTTCTTATGAGTTTGAGATGGTATTTATTTAAGAGAATTTACCATAAAACAAGGGCGAGTAGGTTTCAGTACATTATTTTTAAAAAGTCAAAAGATTTATTCTTAGATAACGTCACATGATGTAAAAGGGGTTAAAGTCTCGTTGAGATGAATTATCAGAGAAAAAAGAATTGTTAAGAGGGAAAAATAGTTAATAATGACATTGAAGAGAGTGATTAGATATTAAAACTAAACCTTGGGGGGAATGTGATTTTTTAAGACTTGATTTAGAAAAGAAAATTGTTAATTTTTAAAATTTAGAAGGAAAAATAAAATAAAATTTTAATGAGTTAAGAGTTCATTATCTTTAACCGTTTATGGATAGATAAACAAAATTTTCAAAATTAAGAGGTAAAAATTTAAGGATGCAGCATACTTTATGTGAGAATAAGTCCTTTGGCCTTCTAAAAATTTGTGAGGACAAGTTTTTACCTGATCAGGTAGGTTTTGATTCTCCAATGTTCAATACCGTTCATCAAAATTTACAATTCAAAAGACTAAAGAAAAATAAAGCTCTCTGCTTTTTATTGAAAAGTTCAGTCTCCCATGAATCAAACAAATGTTGAATTTCTTGGGAAAAAAGTGCTAAAAAAATTAAAGAGAATGGCACTACCAAGTTTTTAATGAAATTATAGACTTCTTAGTACTTTTTCTCGCTAAACAAGTGGAAAATTGATTTTTTTTTTTTTCTAAAGGAAAATGAAGTAGAAAAAAGGAAGGGAAATACTCAATCGCCCCGATCCGTATACTTGAGCAAATACAAAAATCAAAACTAGGTTTTCAATGAAAGAGATGTAAATCTCACATATTTTAACGTCATTTGGGAGTCTAAACACAAAGAGTGCGTTTAATATTATCTCATTGTCGTCGGAGGTGATGATAATAATAATTACAATGCAAAAGAGGGGGTGTCATAAGAGAATGATGGTGGTGGGTGAAGGATTTTTTACGTTATTAACTTCTATAACAAAACAAAGTTATTTCATTATTGAAAAAAAATGATATCATTTTATAACTAAGTTACTTGATTGGGTATTCGTTTGAGTACTCTAAATTCCTTTTTAATTCCAATTCTTTTTCTAGGTAAGAATCGAAATCACAATGCCGGGTATATTGTGGTTTCAATTCTACAATTCTACAATTCTTTTGCTCACCCCTAAGTGGTAGGAAAGTATTTTGAGTTTGAATATCGAGTAGTTAATGAGAGAGAAAAAATATGTAAGGGTATAACAAAATTTGTTAGCAAAGAAATACGTAAGGATGTCACAAAATTTGTTATGCTTTTGTAAACTCTTAAAAAGTGGTATCAAAGTTTCAAGTGATGGTCCAAAAGGTGGATTATATTAAGATATCAAGTACGCAAAAGAATTTGCTTACAACAAAGTTTTATGTTGTAGGTGGAGAAATTTTCAATTGATGATTTGGTTTGGCAAAGCTATGGTGTTCAAAAAGTTTCTCAAATTTTTAAAATTGATGAAAAGCTATTTATCATCTGTTTATCATTAATGTAAAATAAAATGGTATATTTATTATTATTGTAAACTAAATTTCATTTTGGTTTCCCTTCTAAATTTATAAAACTAACTTTTCTCCCCTAAACCAAGTTTGAAAAAATCTCATTTCCCCCATGTTTCAAATTCTATCACTCTCTCCAAAGCCATCACTAGTTGTTTCTCTCTCTTGACTTTCTTCAGCCTTCGACAGCCCACGTCAACTCTACCCTAACCCTTCCGACACCTGATAGAGTTCGTTTGAGGCGAGGAATCGCCTGAGAGACATTGTCGAGAGGGAGAGACAACCAAGTGGGAGAGAGTGACGAGATATTGAAACTAAACCCTAGGGGAAAAATATGATTTTTTAAAACTTGGTTCGGGGGAGAAAAATATTAGTTTTTAAACTTTTAAGGGGAAAAATGAGATATAGTTTTTTAGGGGTTAGAATTCCATTAACTTTAACCGTCTATGAGTGAATAAATGAGATTTTTAAAGT
This sequence comes from Mangifera indica, assembly GCF_011075055.1. Classification (NCBI taxonomy): domain Eukaryota; kingdom Viridiplantae; phylum Streptophyta; class Magnoliopsida; order Sapindales; family Anacardiaceae; genus Mangifera; species Mangifera indica. The sequence goes on along the minus strand of NC_058151.1, from coordinate 10,103,487 downwards.
TAACAGAGAAAACTTTGAGAAATCAACGTACTTTGGGTGGGAAATAGTCCTTTGGCCTTTTAGAAATTGTAATGTTTAACCAATTTTGTTAATCCTTAGTCATTTAATCCTATTTATCTTAGTTTGAACATATTGCAACTGAATTCAGAGAAACTGAAATTTATCGTGAAAACAAATTTGTTTATATAATTTATAAATATAAAAAATATTTATTATAAGAAACAATTAGAAGAATTTAAACTTGATGTGGGTTGGTAATGTATGTAATCCAGCTGGTTTTGAGTATTGTGTTTTGACTAGAGAAGGCTGCTCACCAACTTCCCATTTAGGGGTGTTTGATATGTTTAATATTTTTTATCAAAATTAAAAAATTATTTTAAAAATATATTATTTATTAAATATAAATTTATATTTTTGATAAATTTTGATAAATATAAATAATTATTGTTTTAATTAAAAATAATAAAAAATAATATAATTTTTTTATAATATCTTTAAGTATAATTAATCTAAAATATTTTTATATTATTTATTATATTAATTGACAATGAGATTATTTTTATTTTAAAAAATTAATAAATAAAAATATAATTATAATAAAATTAAAATTATTTTAATAATATTTTAATATTTAAGATGAAAATATTAATCAAAATATTATTATATTATTTATCACATCAAATAATTTTTTGTGATTAATAAATAAAATAATATAATATAAATAATAAAAAATATATTATCAAGAAAATACTTTTTTACCGGAACCAAACGGCCTTATCTTTACATCTCCGTAGTACCTCACTTATTTTACCAACAAATTAAAAAGAGAGAAACGATTAAAAATCAAGAGTTATATTTACTTCTTTTATAAATAAAAAGAAAACAAATAAATTAATGAGAAAGAAAATAAAAAAGTAAAGAGTAGGTATTCATATTATGAAAACTATATTTATAACTTTATATTAAATGCATGCTTTCACTCTCCTCACGTACACTACACATGGCTGTAACCATAAGAGTATGTATATATATATATATATATATATATATATATATATATATATATATATATATATATATATATATATTATATATATATATATATATATATTATATAATTTATATATATTAATAATATATTATTATATAAATTGATAATTTTAAATTAAAAATAAAATAATATTTAATTATATAATAACATATTATTTATATATCTAAATTATGTATAAAAAAAATATACACTTAGTATTGCTCTTGTTGTAGTTCAACTCAACCAAAGAATAAATTCATGTACTATAATTTTTTTTCCCTTTTCTCAACATTGGGTTGTGATTTTCATGATTTTGTGGCCGACACTACTTGGCTGCTTCAAAATTTAAACCCATTTAAAGTATGACCATGTTAATTATAGGAAATTGAAAATGGTCATAAATAATGTGAGAGAATGGTTATTAATAAGATGATTTGTCTTTGTTCAGATAATGTTTCATTTTCTTCTATGATGATGAGATCAGGAGAAGGGAGTGAGACGATCAAAGATAATCGATTGTTGGAGTGAAAGAGCTTGCCTAAAAAATTAAAACTTTAGGGAAAGAAATACAATTTTTTAAAGTTTAATTATAAGAAAAATTATTAGTTTTATAAACTAAAAGAGAGAAATGATATAAATTTTTAAGGTTTTAGAATTTATTGATAAAATTATGTTTTTAGTTTTATCTCTAACAGAAAATTCTAATAAAAGTTAGTTTATGAGTAAGCATTTGAATTTTTTTAACTATTGTAAGTGTGTTTTTGATATTAAACTAAAATTTGGGTGAGAAATAACTCTTTGGCCTTTAAAGTATAATCAAGTTAATTATAGGAAACTGAAAATTGTCATTAATAATGTGAGAGAATGGATCAATTATTGGTGGTGTGAATTGTCTGGCAATCAGTTTCATTGGTTTTTTATTTATTTCACAAATTCTTATTTTATATTGACCTAAGACTCTTGTCTCTTATTTGACGTGGGGATTTTGACATCAACATATACATATATTAACTTGATTTGTGTTAAATTATCATATGTTCAGTATTGTTTGTTAAGCCATCATTGATCTTGAGGAGAACTATGAAAACTTTCTCTTGTATTATGAAAGTAGTGACCAAGTAAAAGTTCTTCTGTGATCTGTTTTAAACCCATTTTTTCTTCCTCTGTTTCACCAGAAAATTCCCAATTTTTTATTTTTTAATGTCACTGGTCTCACCCCAATTTCCCAGTATATTTTATCTGAAATATAAAGGAATACGAGAGGGAAAGATGTTTTATTTATGATAGGTTGTTCATCGCCCTCTTTGTTTTTTTTTTTTTTTTGATCATTTCAGTTGGAATTGCAATCATCTAGCTATGCAGAATGGCAGTATCTTTTAATTAATAAAATTTTCACAAATTAAGGACCACACAGCTGTATTTATTCTTCCATCTCCAAGCCCTGCAAATTAAGAGAACCTGGAAAATTAAAATCTTTTTATGTAAATAGGACAATTTTACCTGGACCCAGTTAAGTAAATAGGTTTATAATTAATTGGTGACAGCCTCAATTAAGACTGGGCGTGCAAAGACATGATGAGCAAAAACATGGCATAGAGTCTCAAACGGTCAATTTGGTTTGAATTTTCAGATGCCCAGTTCCAATTTAAGCCTAACCTACACTCAGCTAGATGCTTTTTTTTTCAGGGCCACAATAATCCATCATCGGTATGAGTTTAGGTTTGAGGACCACTTTCTCAACCCCTTATATCAGTTTCCATATCTAGAAGCCATAAATGAAATTACCCAAATCACCAGCTTAAACTTTTTAAGTCAGATATACATATACATATTGCTTATATTTGTTTGAAACCGTAGCTGACAAAGGTTGCTACACGAGTCATTATCCATATGAAACAATTAAATTGGTAATGGATAAGCTCTAGCATGATGAACAGGAGGCGTTACGTAAAAATAATGGAGTACGGTGGTCCGTGAAGCATGGGCAATTTCTCTTATCCCCAAGACTTCAACAGAAGCTTGAAGATGTTAGTAGTTTATTTATCAAGTAATGGATACGGATGAGCACAATGGACGTTCATGTCAGTAGCTGTTCCAGTGAAGGCTAGCTGCTTCCAATAACATGGCAACTATTAATTCTGTTGACGAAAGTTGGTTAGATATAGCTAATTATTTAATTGAATAATAGGCTCAAAGTCCTTGTCTGATGTGATGGTGGGAGACCGACTATTATGGGTCTCTTCCCAGTCAACAAGTCAGCAAGTGTTGACCGCACTACCTAAGATAAGCATCGAAAAGATACGACAAATATATACATTTATATTTTATTATTTTTTATGTAGGAGGCATCTTCCTAGAAGAACCATCTCTCGAAGATATTGGGTAGTTTTTCTTTTTGATTTTCTTATGAGTTTGAGATGGTATTTATTTAAGAGAATTTACCATAAAACAAGGGCGAGTAGGTTTCAGTACATTATTTTTAAAAAGTCAAAAGATTTATTCTTAGATAACGTCACATGATGTAAAAGGGGTTAAAGTCTCGTTGAGATGAATTATCAGAGAAAAAAGAATTGTTAAGAGGGAAAAATAGTTAATAATGACATTGAAGAGAGTGATTAGATATTAAAACTAAACCTTGGGGGGAATGTGATTTTTTAAGACTTGATTTAGAAAAGAAAATTGTTAATTTTTAAAATTTAGAAGGAAAAATAAAATAAAATTTTAATGAGTTAAGAGTTCATTATCTTTAACCGTTTATGGATAGATAAACAAAATTTTCAAAATTAAGAGGTAAAAATTTAAGGATGCAGCATACTTTATGTGAGAATAAGTCCTTTGGCCTTCTAAAAATTTGTGAGGACAAGTTTTTACCTGATCAGGTAGGTTTTGATTCTCCAATGTTCAATACCGTTCATCAAAATTTACAATTCAAAAGACTAAAGAAAAATAAAGCTCTCTGCTTTTTATTGAAAAGTTCAGTCTCCCCATGAATCAAACAAATGTTGAATTTCTTGGGAAAAAAGTGCTAAAAAAAATTAAAGAAGAATGGCACTACCAAGTTTTTAATGAAATTATAGACTTCTTAGTACTTTTTCTCGCTAAACAAGTGGAAAATTGATTTTTTTTTTTTTCTAAAGGAAAATGAAGTAGAAAAAAGGAAGGGAAATACTCAATCGCCCCGATCCGTATACTTGAGCAAATACAAAAATCAAAACTAGGTTTTCAATGAAAGAGATGTAAATCTCACATATTTTAACGTCATTTGGGAGTCTAAACACAAAGAGTGCGTTTAATATTATCTCATTGTCGTCGGAGGTGATGATAATAATAATTACAATGCAAAAGAGGGGGTGTCATAAGAGAATGATGGTGGTGGTGAAGGATTTTTTACGTTTATTAACTTCTATAACAAAACAAAGTTATTTCATTATTGAAAAAAATGATATCATTTTATAACTAAGTTACTTGATTGGGTATTCGTTTGAGTACTCTAAATTCCTTTTTAATTCCAATTCTTTTTCTAGGTAAGAATCGAAATCACAATGCCGGGTATATTGTGGTTTCAATTCTACAATTCTACAATTCTTTTGCTCACCCCTAAGTGGTAGGAAAGTATTTTGAGTTTGAATATCGAGTAGTTAATGAGAGAGAAAAAATATGTAAGGGTATAACAAAATTTGTTAGCAAAGAAATACGTAAGGATGTCACAAAATTTGTTATGCTTTTGTAAACTCTTAAAAAGTGGTATCAAAGTTTCAAGTGATGGTCCAAAAGGTGGATTATATTAAGATATCAAGTACGCAAAAGAATTTGCTTACAACAAAGTTTTATGTTGTAGGTGGAGAAATTTTCATTCGATGATCTTGGTTTGGCAATGCTATTTGGTGTTGGGGGAAGTTTGGGCATAATTATTTATGAATTGATGAAGGAGAGCTATTTTCATCATGTTTATCACTCATGTGGAAAACTTGCCATGGTGGAGATTTGTTGAGGATTGTGACTAATTTTCCCTTTTGGTTTCCTTGTGAAGTTTGATTTTTATTTCTTAAAGAAAACTTGTTATATTATAAATTAAAATATGTAACAAAATTCTACAAGGATTTGGAAAGCATTTTCTAGTAGGAATTGTTTATCTTTATTAGCTTATAAATATAGGATTAAAATCTTGAGAATCAAGTAGTTCATAGAAGAGAGGATACGTAAAAATGTCACAATATTTGTCGACATGTGGAGGAGTCTTTGGAAGAACTTATTGGAAAATCATGAGTTTGGAGTTTGGTCGGGTTCTCCTTTGGGATTTCATATAGTGTGTTACACTCTAATATATTTTTTTATGACAATATATTTTTCACTTATATGGATTTATGTCAAACCATATTAAATATCATGTCTTTTGCATAATTAGTGATTTATTTCACATATTGTTAATACTGAAAATTTTTATGCTTCCCAAATTCACAACAATATTTGTTGAGGATTGTGAATCATTTCTTTTTTCAGTTTTCTTGTGAAGTTCAAGTTTGTATTTCTATAGCAAAGCTTATTATAATAGAAATATAGTTATATAAGAAATAACAATTCTACAAGGATAAGGAAATTATTTCATAATAGGAGTCATTTATTTTTATTAGTTTATTAATATAGAATCTTGATAATCAAATAGTTTATCAGAAAGAGAATATGTAAGACTGGAGTCATAAAGTTTGTCTACGTGAAGGAAAATCTTGGAAAAAACTTTTTAGGGTATCATTAGTTTAGAGTTTTGGTTGAGTGCTTCAATATAGTGAGTGTGTTATAATCCTATAATTTTTTTATTATAATATGATTTTCTGTCATTCAACTTTATTTAAACCAAGTTAAATATCGTGTTTTATGTATGATTGGTGATTTATTTCACATATTATTAATCTTAAAATTTGTTTTGTTTTCACAAAATTCATAACAAATGACATCATAGTTTAAGTTACAATAACTCTATCCAAAAGTTCACAAAAGATATACTAGTTTATAAAGAGTGTAATCAATAGTTCGATTTGTGAAGCGGGAAGACATTCCAACTGATGGTTTTGATATTTGAGAGGGAGATTGTTGTTGGTGATGATCCAACAACAAATTAATCTTTTAAAATATTATATAGTGTTGTACTTTCATATTTTTGTTATCATAATATATAGATTTTTCTTTAATTTGGGGGATGAAGTAGGATTATATCAAACCACATTATATATTATTTCTTTTGTGTGATTGATTATTTATTTCACGTGTGATATTTGTGTTACTTACTCCCGTGAAATCCTTGCACCATCAATGACGGCAAATTATTTGGCAGCAATTAATACAGTAGAAATCTATCTTTTAACCTGTTAATCAATAATTGAATTTGAAATGGATGAAATAAATATTATAGAATTGTAGCAAAACAATTCCATGGCAAAGATATGCGGTTGATGGGCTATATATATAAAATAAAATAAAATAACAATATATTATATAATGATATATATAAATATGTATATAATTATATATTTATTTACACATATATATATATAAAGAGAGAGAAAAATACTATCTATACTCACTTTGAATAAATAATTATATATATATATTTATATATTATTATATTATTTTATTTTATTTTCGCCTTTAATCTCCCTAGGGTTTCCAAATCCTTCTCTCTAGCGACTAATCGCCTCCATTGACCGTCAATTCTCTCTCTCTCTCTGTGTTTTTTGATCATTTTCATTTCCGACGAAGACGAACTATCTTCTTCTAACATGAAGATAATTTCCTCTTCGTCTCATACAAAGACGATTGATAAGTGAAAAGGTAGTCATCGAGAGGAAGAGATCCCACTACTAGAGACGATGAATCATGGCCAGAGAGAAAGAGAGAAGAAGCTAGGTGCAACTGGAATTTTTAAAAAGTTGGGGGGGCAGCTGATATGGGAAAAAGTTTGCAACCCTAGAAAAAGAAAGGAAACTTGGTGGGGAAAAGTGAGTTTTTAAACCTGGAAAATATGAAGTTAGGGGTAAAAATAAAAATTTTAAAAATTAAAGGTAATCTAAAATATGAGTTTAAATAACATTGTTAAATGGTAACTTTACCCTTGATTGTAACAGTTAAATTTAATAGACGGATAGATATTTAGATTTTCAAAAATTAATGGGTATGAGTTTGGATTTGCATCAAACCTTAGGTGGGAATAAGTCTTTTGGCCTTTATATAATATAGGACCATTTTACAAGGACCCAGTTAAGCAAATAGGTTTATAATTAATTGGTAACAGCCTCAATTAAGAGTGACCGTGCAAAGACATGATCAGCAAAAACATGGCAAAACAATCAATTTGGTTTGAATTTTTAGATGCCCAATTCCGATAGAAGCCTTACCTAAACTCAGCTGGAAGCTTTTATTTTCAGGGCCACACTAACCCATCATCAGTATGACTGTAGGTTTGAGGACCGCTTTCTCAACCCCTTATATCAGTTTCCATATCTAGAAGCCATAAACGAAATTACCCAAATCACCAAGCTTAAACTTTTAAGTCAGATACATATTGCTTATATTTGTTTGAAACTGTAGCTGACAAAGGTTGCCATACAAGTCATCATCCATATGAACTATTTAAAATGGTAATGGATAAGCTCTAGCATGATGATCAGGAGGCATTAGGTAACAATAATGGAGTTCTGTGGTCCATAAAAGAATGGGTAATTTCTCTTATCCCCAAAAAAGCTTCAAGATGTCGAGTCATAACCAGTTTATTTATCAAGTAATGGATATGGATGAACATATTCAATGATTTTCTTATCAAAAAGTTTTATTTGATCTTAATTTTTTTTTATTTAATCAATCATATCAAATAAGTGAAATTATATATTCAATTATTAATTTTATAATTATTATATTATATAAATTAAAATTTTAATTTTGAATATTAGAATAGAAAAAAATTGAAACTTTTATTTTTATAGTTAAAATCTTATTTATTATTATTATTTATTCTTTTTATAATTTAAAGTACCCCGTAGAGAGAATATAACCCATGTTCATATCACTGGTTGATCCAGTGAAGGCTGGGACTTGGCCGATACGCATATAATTAAGCTAGCTGCTTCAAAAATTATGAAAACTACTGATTTTGTTGATGCAAGTTGGTTGCATAAAGCTAATTATTTAATTAAATAATAGAGTCAAGAGTCTTTGCGTGATGAGATATTGAGAGACTGATTATCATGGGTTTCACCCCCAGTCAACAACTTACCAAGAGTCGATCGCACTGCGTAAGGTAACCCTCGATAAGGCCAAAGAACTATGCCCCACCCCAGGTTTGGTGAAAAGAGAGGGCACCTCTTAAAAGTTTAAAAATTTAAATATCTATCTAAAATTAGTCTATTTATTAATAATATCAAAATAAATAAAATTATATCTCTTTTTTATTTATTTAGAAAATAAACAATTTTTCTAATGATTAAGTTTTGAAAAATTTATTTTTTCTTCTAAGGTTTTGATTTTCTAGCAAAAATGCTCCCTCTCCGACAACCGACAGTATTTGACTATCTCTTTCCCTTCTTTCGAACTCGTCTTTGCTAGAGAAGACAAGTCTTCATCTGAACAAAGACAAATTATCTTCATTCAGATGAATCGACGAGGCCATCAATTCAATTTTATAGATAGAAATCGATGCTACGTCTAGAACCATGGACAAGCCGACTATAGAAGGCAACAAAAATGAGGCAAATTTCAACTGATTCAATAGGAACTCGATGGATCTATCATCGAAGCCCATTATTTGTCTTCAATTAGTTGTCAATCAAAGCTTCTTTCGAACTCGCCTTTGCTAGAGAAGACAAGTCTTCATCTGAACAAAGACAAATTATCTTCATTCAGATGAATCGACGAGGCCATCAATTCAATTTTATAGATAGAAATCGATGCTACGTCTAGAACCATGGACAAGCCGACTATAGAAGGCAACAAAAATGAGGCAAATTGAAACTGATTCAATAGGAACTCGATGGATCTATCATCGAAGCCCATTATTTGTCTTCAATTTATTGTCAATCAGAGCTTCTTCGCCTATCATTGAAGTCATCAACGGTGGCAAAAGGAGAAGGGAGGAAAGAGATGTTGGTCGTAGTTGTTGTCGTCGCCGGAAAGAAGAAAACCTAGGGATTTGAGGGAGGGAAATTATTTTTCAAAACTGAGGCCTGAGGTGAAATGTCAATTTTCAAAATCTAAGAAAAAATAAGATAAAATCATATATTTTTAATATTATTATTAAAATAACTATTGTAATCCTAATTTTAACTGAAAAGTTTTTAAAAATTAAAAAATGAGATTCGAAGATTTCACTCTACCTTGGATGGAACAAGTCTATTGGCTTTCTTTTTTAATATAAGCTGGTACATGTACATGTAGATTTAATTATTGATGCGTTTGGTAGGCCCTATTTTGACTGCAATATGATTTATGATTAATAACTCCCATCTGTTTATATAATATATTGTTTTAATTTGTGTTTGGTAGGCCTATTTCAAATATTGTTTTAGCTTATAGGGTAAGATAGGATTTTTAATTTGTAGGCAAAGGACATAAATAATATATTTAGTATGATAAAATATATATCAACCATTCTAATCCCGAAATGTTAAGATTAATTATTTGATTAGTATTTTATATAATTATCAAAGTAGAATACATAAATAATTGAAAATGCACTTGGCCTTATGAAGATGAAACAATTAATCTCCTAACAAACTTGGATAATTATTATATTGCTTTAGAGAAAAGTGATCCAAACCCACGTTAACTGTTTATTTATATATCAAATAAAATTAACCCTAATGTTAATAAAAATGACGGAGTATTAAAACTTTTGAAATGAAGATTTAGATTTGAGTTTTCATCACGTTTATAAAATTTTGACTTATCTGATACAATAATTATAAATTCGATCACTATACCCTAAGTTTATCTATCTAACAAATACAAATGATATTTGGACAAGATTTTTTATTATAAAATAAAATGAAGTTAACCGTAAACTATCCCATCATGCAACATGTGTATATCACATGAGAAGCCTTAATCCATCATAAAAGGTTGTAAGAACAATAATCATGTAGTTGTAATAGTTAGTAATAATCATTTATACAACCACAAAGGGAAATGATAATCATTTAAGAAAGGAACAACTCAATAAAATAATTACTTATCCAAGTTTTCATGCATGAATCGTGTTGAAGAGGATAGAGACTGTCCCATATGTCTAAATACGATGGCCGTTCATAATATTTTACCAACCTTAACTATATGTTTAACATGTTCAATTAATTTATCACATATCACACAAAATGACTGAATTGTTGTTGTGTCCTCATTAATTAAAGTGAATTTGTACCATAAATCTTGTGATCCTTTTTTTGACGTCACAACTATTTAATCCTATGTATTTTTTTTTAATTGAAAAATTTTGTTCGAACTAATTAAATGGATCAATTTTGAAATATAATAGTTAAATATATTAAATAAATTAAGATATTATAAATATAATAAAACTCAAACCCACATTGTTGTTTTTAGAACGGCCAAAGGACTTATTCTCCCTCAAAATATGTTGATTTTTCAGAATTCTCCCAGTTAATTTTAAAAATCTCATTTATCCATCCATGACCATTTAAATCTATTAATTTTAAAGGCAAAATCATTATTTTATATTTAATATTAAAAATAAACTTACACATGATTTCATTTTCTCCTCCAAATTTATAAAACTAACTTTTCTCCCCTAAACCAAGTTTGAAAAAATCACATTTCCCCTCAGGGTTTAGTTTCAATATCCGATCACTCTCTCCAATGTCATTGTTGCCTCTCACTCTCAACGGTTCCCCTTCCTCCGACAGTCTACGTCAACTCCACCCTAACCCTTCCAGCACCTGAGAGACGTCATTGGGAAGAGGAATCGCCTGAGAGACATTGTCGACAGAGAGAGACAACTGACAATGGGCCCGGAGAGAGTGATGGGATATTGAAACTAAACCTTAGGGGGGAATTATGATTTTTTAAAACTTGGTTTGAGAAAAAAAATATTAGTTTTTAAAGTTTTAGGGGGGAAATGAGATAAATTATTTAGAGGTTAGGATTCCGTTAACTTTAACCATTCATGGGTGGGTAAATGAGATTTTTAAAGTTAACAAGAAGAACTTTGGAAAATCAACGTACTTTGGGCAGGAAATAGTCCTTTGGCCTTTTAGAAATTGTAATGTTTAACCAATTTTGTTAATCCTTAGTCATTTAATCCTATTTATCTTAATTTGAACACATTGCAACTGAATTCAGAGAAACTGAAATTTAACGTGAAAACAAATTTGTTTATATAATTTATAAATATAAAAAATATTTATTATAAGAAACAATTAGAAGAATTTAAACAATTATTCTTTCATTGTTTTATCGCTGGCCCTACTTGGCTGCTTCAAAATTTAAACCCATTTAAAGTGTCATCATGTTAATTATAGGAAACTGAAAATGGTCATTAATAATGTGAGAGAATGGTTATTAATAAGATGATTTGTCTTTGCTCAAATAATGTTTCATTTTCTTTGATGATGATGAGACCAGAAGAGAGAAGTGAGACGATCAAAGATAATGGATTATCAGAGTGAAAGAGATTGCCTAAAAAATTAAAACCCTAAGGAAAGAAATACAATTTTTTAAAATTTAATCATAAGAAAAATTGTTAGTTTTATAAATTAAAAGAGAAGAATGATAGAAATTTTTAAGGTTTTAGAGTTTATTGATAAAATTATGTTTTTAGTTTTATCTCTAACAAAAAATTATAATAAAAATTAATTTATAGGTAAATGTTTGAATTTTTTTAATTATTATAAATATATTTTTGAGATTAAACTAAAATTTGAAAAGGTTATAGGAAATTGAAAATTGTTATTAATAATGTGAGAGAATGGATCAATTATTGGTGGTGTGAATTGTCTGGCAATCAGTTTCATTGGTTTTTTATTTATTTCACAAATTCTTATTTTATATTGACCCAAGACTCTTGTCTCTTATTTGACGTGGGAATTTCGACATCAACATATATACATATATTAACTTGATTTGTGTTAAATTATCATATGTTCAGTGTTGTTTGTTAAGCCATCATTGATCTTGAGGAGAACTATGAAAACTTTCTCTTGTATTATGAAAGTAGTGACCAACTAAAAGTTCTTCTGTGATCTGTTTTAAACCCATTTTTTCTTCCTCTGTTTCACCAGAAAATTCCCAATTTTTTATTTTTTAATATCACTGGTCTCACCGCAATTTCCCAGTATATTTTATCTGAAATATAAAGGAATACGAGAGGGAAAGATGTTTTATTTATGATAGGTTGTTCATCGCCCTCTTTGTTTTTTTTTTTTTTTGATCATTTCAGTTGGAATTGCAATCATCTAGCTATGCAGAATGGCAGTATCTTTTAATTAATAAAATTTTCACAAATTAAGGACCACACAGCTGTATTTATTCTTCCATCTCCAAGCCCTGCAAATTAAGAGAACCTGGAAAATTAAAATCTTTTTATGTAAATATTACAATTTTACCTGGACCCAGTTAAGTAAATAGGTTTATAATTAATTGGTGACAGCCTCAATTAAGACTGGGCGTGCAAAGACATGATGAGCAAAAACATGGCATAGAGTCTCAAACGGTCAATTTGGTTTGAATTTTCAGATGCCCAGTTCCAATTTAAGCCTAACCTACACTCAGCTAGATGCTTTTATTTTCAGGGCCACAATAATCCATCATCGGTATGAGTTTAGGTTTGAGGACCACTTTCTCAACCCCTTATATCAGTTTCCATATCTAGAAGCCATAAATGAAATTACCCAAATCACCAAGCTTAAACTTTTTAAGTCAGATATGCATATACATACTGCTTATATTTGTTTGAAACTGTAGCTGACAAAGGTGGCTACACGAGTCATCATCCATATGAAACATTTAAATTGGTAATGGATAAGCTCCAGCATGATGAACAGGAGGCGGACTACGGTGGTCCGTGAAGCATGGGCAATTTCTCTTATCCCCAAGACTTTAACAAAAGCTTGAAGATGTTAGTAGTTTATTTATCAAGTGATGGATACGGATGAGCATAATGGATGTTTATGTCAGTAGCTGTTCCACTGAAGGCTAGCTGCTTCCAATAACATGGCAACTATTGATTCTGTTGACGTAAGTTGGCAAGATATAGCTAATTATTTAATTGAATAATAGGCTCAAAGTCCTTGTCTGATGTGATGGTGGGAGACTGATTATTATGGGTCTCTTCCCAGTCAACAAGTCAGCAAGAGTTGACCTAGTTTTTCTCCCTAGAAGAACCATCTCTCGAGGATATTGGCTAGTTTTTCTTTTAGATGTTCTTATGAGTTTCAGATGGTATTTATTTAAGAGAATTTACCATAAAACAAGGTTTCAGTACATTATTCTAAAAAAGTCAAAAGATTTATTCCTTGATAACGTCACACGATATTGAAGGGGTTAAAATCTCGTTGAGATAAACCAGCGAAAGAATGAAAGTCATTAAGAAGAAAAGATGGTCGTTGATAGTACTGAAGAGAGTGATCGAATATTAAAACTAAAATCTAAGAAAAATATGATTTTTTAAGACTTAACTTAGAGAAGAAAATTGTTAGTTTTTAAAATTTAAAAAGAAAAATAAGATAAAATTTTAGAGAGTTAAAATTTCGTTATTTTTAACTATTTATAGATAAATAAAGGGATATTAATTAAAATAGATAACAACATTACCGCCTAAACCTTTTTCGGTAACAATTTTTACGTTTTACTTTTTTAAGCAAACCGTTTTTTTCATTCAAAAAATACCCCTCGTCTAATTTCTCAAACGCAACGCTTGCCTTTCGCCGATTAATTGATTACCTTTCACGAAAAGTATTAAGATTAAATTACGTGTAAGGAATAAAATTTATAAATTGAAATTCTTATATATAAAAAATAATGGATATATAAAAAATAATACGTTTTTCTTTAAATTATCCGTAATGAATAAAATTTATAAATTAAAAAATAGATTAAATTTTTCTAAAATAATTGATTTTTATTTATCGAAAATAATGGATATATCGAAAACGATAAGTTTTTCTTGAAACTGTGCATTTTCTTTTCAAACAGGTTGTAGTGAAGAGATCTGGGAATTTGGAAAGGGGTGCGGGAAGGGAATGGGTGCTTTAAGAGGTGTGAAAATTTGAGAAAGGGTACAGAAATGGTCGATAATTTGGAAAGGGGTGAGGAAACCTTGGAAAAGAGTGTGGGTGTGGGTGTGGGAATTTGGAAAAGGGTGCGGGAATTTCTGAAAGAGTGCGACAAACATTGCTAAAAAGGTGCGACAGGGTGCGTGGAAGGTGCGACAATTGTGAAAAGGGTGTAACAGTTTCTGAAAGGGTGTGGTAATTACCAAAAGGGTGCGACAATTACCGAAAGGGTGCGAGAATTGCTGAAATGGTGCGACAGTTTTTGAAAGGGTGTGACAAGTGCCGAAAGGGTGTCACAAGTGTTGAAAGGGCACGGGAATTACTGAAAGGGTGCAAAAATTTCTGAAATGGTGCGGCAATTGTCGAAAGGGTACGACAAGTGTCGAAAGGGTGCGGGAATTACGGAAAGGGTGTGGTAATTATCGAAAGGGTGCGGCAAGTGCCAAAAGGGTGCGAGAATTGCTGAAAGGGTGTGGAAATTTCTAAAAAGGTGTGACAATTTCTGAACGGTATGGCAAGCATTGTGGGTGTATGGAAGGTGCGGAAATTACTGAAAGGGTGTGGCAACGGGTGCGGTGGTGCGTGGATGGGTGCATTGCATTATAATCTAACGGGTGCGTGAAAACCCTAATGTGTGGACGTGTGCATGCATACACAACTTATCATCTTTAATGAAAACCCTTTATTAAGAAAATTTAAAAGAATTTAATGATTAATTTTAATAAGAAGAGAATTCAATTCTTCATTAATATTTAGTTATCGTAGATTTGCGGCAGATGAAAATATTTACTGCAATATTAATAAAACTACGATTATTTACTTCTTCTATAAAGAAATCTTTATTCTTATTTCACAAAGATCTCTTCTTTCTTCACTTATTTTTAATAGTTCAAATCTGCGTTATAACTCAAATCTCACCTTTTTGTTCTTGAATCCATCCATTAGAAAGAATGGTCGGAGTGATGTTTATGCTTGGATTCGGTGGAGAATGGCACAACGAAAAGGGTAATAACCTCAAATATATCGGTGGATTTCAGAAATTATTTTCGGCCAATAGAAGAATTAGTTATGAAGGATTTATGGAAGGAGTATGTTCTCGTTTAGGTATCAATCAAAGTTTTAATGAAATTAAAATTTATATGCCAAATCCAACAAAGTTTAGCGATTCGCCTTTTTTATTGAAAGATGATTATGATATTCGAATGATGATGCAGTTATGTAAGTCTCGCAAAAAGTCTCCCTTTTTTCTTGAAGTGGTTTTACAGCAAAATAAATTTCAAGATAATTATCAGCAACATTCACAATCAGATCGAGAGATTCATCAAGGGATTCAACAAAATCCATCAACCAAAGTTCATTCCATGGATAACATATATACACAACCAGAAAGTGTACCAGGAAGTAGCAGGATAAATATAGATGGTATTGAGAACGATATTGATTGGAATCCTTTTTCTCAAGACTTGGCACATGATAAAAGAGGCCCAGAACCAATATGAGGTACTCCTAAAGGCTGTTATCAAACAGATAATTTATCAAGAAATGATATTAACCTTCAAGAAGAAGATGAATATTGTGGTTGTGATAATGAGGGCGATGAAGATTATAATGGTGCAAAAATGTGTGATGATGTTGTTGATGATGCAGGGGTTGGTATGTCAATGACAACACTTGAAAGTTTAGTTGACATTGCTCCAATACATCATAGTTGTAATCTATTTTTTGGTGGTCCAGAACCCTATAGAGATGTTGAAAATGAAGGAATTGAAGTTCATACTGTTGCACCATCAGATGACAAATTCAAAGTGACAGACCAGTTTGCATCTAAATAAGTTTTAAAAGATACATTATATAGAGATACAATAGAAAATGGTTATCAATTCAAGGTCTCGAACTCAAATAAGAAGAAACGAGATATAAAGTGTTTACATCAACAATGCAAATGGAAAGCGGGAGGGGTCAAATTAAGTAATAGCAATATATTTGTGTTACATAAATTAAGAACACATACTTGTCCTCGTGATATCATAAAACCTCACCACAAGCAAATAGGTAAAAGAGCACTTGGAAAAATCTTACAGACCTTATTTATTGCTGGTGACCGTGTGTATAGGCCGAAATAAATTATAACAGATATGGCAGATAGGTTTCAAATTGATATATTTATGCACAAGCTTGGCGTGCAAAGAATTGGGCGTTAAATGAGATTAAAGGTTCGCCAGAAGAGTCATTTAGATTATTATCAATATTTTGTTATAACCTTCAACAACGAAACCCTAGTACATTACACAAATTGAAACTGACTCGGATAATCGATTCCAATTTATTTTTATATCTTTAGGATGCTCTATTAGAGCATTCCGTGAGTATTGTCGTCCTGTTATTTGTATTGATGGGGCATTCCTGAAAAGGCAATATTGGGGTACACTTTTTATTATTGTCGGTAAGGATAGAAACAATCAAATTTATCCAATTACTTTCGACGTTGGCGAAAGGGAGGAAACAATGACGTGGACCTTGTTTCTCCGAGTGTTACATAGATGTATCGGTGATCTCACAAATCTAGCAATCATCTCAGACAGGCACCATGCCATCACTCGTTCTGTGAGAGAAGTGTTTCTGAATGCGCATCATGGCTGGTGTAACCATCATATAAAAGGAAATATGTGTGCTTGGTACAAACAAACAAAACATATAGAGGGATTATTTTGGAGAGCAACGAAGACTTATCGAATAGAAGATTTTGAGGAAGCTTTACATATGATTAAAGTTGAAAACCCCACTGCAGTTACTTATTTGGAAGGAATTGACTATACACAATGGGCTCGTGCTCACTTTCCTAGTATCCGATATAATATTATGACCATAAATATTATTGAATCGTTTAATGCTTTGGCACGACATGCACGTAAATTGCCACCGATGATACTCATTGAATTCCTACGTTCGACCTTACAAAAATGGTTTTATACTCATCGCAATATAGCAGGTACAAACCATCATACATTTGTTACTCTTCGCAATATGATAGGTACAAACCATTAATTCAGTATTTTCTAATTTTTCAATGGTTATAATATCTTTCAGATACTTACACTCATTCTCTGACTCCGTGGGTTAAAGAAAAGTTAGCCAATCATATTCGTAAATAAGTTAATATGATTGTCAAACCAATAACCATTGATAGATATGAAGTCGTTATAGTCAATCTTGCAACAAAAGAATGCAGTTGTAAAAAATTTCAACTATCACAAATAGCATGCACACATGTTACGACAATTGCCAGATTTCAAAACCTCTCAAATTGTTATCCTTGGGTAAATAAATATTACTCAACTAAATATTGGAAAGCTGTTTACCGGAAGGTTGTTGAACCTTTGAGTGATTCTTTCAAATGAGTGCAACCTGAAGATATCCGTATAGTTAATCCACCACAAATGCAATAGCAACGTTCTGGTCGTCCCTCAGAACATAATAGGAGGTTGTCAGAAGGAGAAGAAATACATCAAGTTGAATACAGCAGATGTCATCAAAAAGGACACACAAGTTTAGTTTGTAAAAATCTTTTAACTGGGCCTACAACATCTTCAGCAGGTATGAGTTTGTCAAGAAAAATATAATGTACTATTCATTTATATCTGTTTAAGTTTATGCCATCATGTTGGCCAATGCTCTTACAATCTTGTACAGGAATTTCTGCTTGGTTGGTCATAGAAATTGGTACCACACTGAAATTGGTTGGAACAACATATTTTCCTATTTAACTGCTAGTCTCCCTGCTATTCTTTTTCATTCCAACTGAATTTCTCACTTTTAGTATTGTCTTCTTTTATGTGCACAGGTTAACATATGTATATGCTGCTTGTAAGATAGAAGAAAATCATGTATCAGCAAAGGAGCTTAAGAAGGGCATCTTACAGGATCACCAAATGATTCTTAACTATGAAATGATTGTTTATCAGGCATAGGTGTGAGTTCTTATGCATTGTCGTCTTCATGCTACCTATACTTTTGTTGGTTTAAGACTGTAATATGTAACGCAAGGTTTGGAATTTGATCTTATTGTTTATGCTCCATACCGACCACTTGAAAGTTTTGTCATTGATATGGAGGTCAGATTGGTTAATTAGCTTCATCTATAGATGCTTCTCTCTCATATATGTATGATAATGATAAAATCCTTATTAGCTATCATCTTTTTTTTTTGGGTTGGTTAGGGTCTGGGAAGGGTCATTTATGTTGTTGTCTTTCATTGTCTTCTCTGTTTGCAATTTTTGAAAATAAACTTTTGTTCTTTAGAAATTTTGTCAGGCAACAAATGGCCAGTTACAAATGTTGAAGGTAACACAAAATAATTTTTTGAATAGCACAAAATCATTTTGTAGTTTTATTTCTCAATAGCATGTTCTAAATTATTTTGGCTAACCCTGTATATCTTCTGAAATTGATTGTTCAAGGTTACACTTATATTGATTTTTAAAGCATTTTCTGGAAGACATAGTGTTAATGTTTATTCAACTACTGATGTTCATGTTCATATGTTGTGTTTATATGATTTTGTGCTAAAATATCAAAAATAACATGCATGTGATGATGCAAATTAAGCTGTTTTGATTTTAAATTGGCTTTTGCTAATTTTGAAGGGAGCTTGACTACAAGCCCCATCTTTGAGTGTGGGCAAGGACAAAAACAATCAAATTTGTGTTCTAAATGTAACAGTATTAAATCAAACATCAAACAATTATATTTGTTCAAGGAATATGTGTAATTATACTGAGTCTATGTGATACTCCTCTCAAATAATTCATTACTTTGCCAATAAAGATTATGAATATAAATTTAGCAAATTAACAGAATCATTTAACCAATCATTTACACTATTACGTAAAAATTTGGGTAGCATGTCCTTTGTAATTTCAACAATTCCCAACCTATATGTAGCAAATCCAAAGAAACTGCACTCCGAAATATACGGATATATATATATATATATCCATATCCGTCAACCCAAACTCCAGCGACATCAACATATCAATCAAAATATGTAATATAAATTACCTGAAATGCAATTAATCAACTCATTCATACAACGAAACCCTAATACACCTTAACCAATTAATACAAAATATATATATAAAATTTGCATACTATACAAAAAAAATAAGAATGTTAATAAGTTTATATATAAGAAGAAAAATCAGGGAAAGATTGAATTCCCGTCATGCTTCCATATTTTGGATGCAAGCATGCAACGCATATAGGAAGCATTTTTTGCCCTAAAATTTAATCTCTTGCCAATGGCGAGATATTTTAAAATATATAATGAAAATATCCAGCAATCACCAAAGGTAGTGTCTTGTTGTGGTACATCCACGCATCTCGTAATAGTCAATGGTTCTAACTTTGGCTCAAGACCCCATGACTCCCAATAGTTGGTCGCATTAATAATAGACGGAAGATAAGAATAACGTTTCATAACCTCCAGGAACCTCTCTATAGAGTTAAAAAATGTTTTCGATGAGTCATACACCGTCAAAGTCCATGCATTTAGGTCCAATTCACCGCATGCCCAGTGTTGAGATTCATAATTGATCGGAATATAAATCTGTAATGCAATAAATTCATTACCATCAATCAAATTTTGTCTAATATACTTACCAAAATAATATATAAATATCAATTTAAATAATACAAACCCGATCAACGTCAGCCCATGAGATATAACCTCTATGTAAGTCTGGATCATTTATCCCTTTGATCGGATCTAATAATAATCGTGGCCATTGATAATTATCTAACCTATAATTTTCTCGTTATTTTATTATATGCGGTAACCACCCATCAAAAGAAGTTTCGACACAAGTCCATTTAACTAATGGAAATGTATATCGTAATACCACTAAATAATTATCAATATGCTGAAAAATAAAATAATATTACAACAAGTGAGCAAACATTATAAAATAAAAATATAATGTAAAAATAATGTAACTTTTGCCTTTTAAAGATTAATATACTTGATCCAGTAGTCATTGGTTATCTTCACATAATAGCTTCCACCACTTAATTTTATCACATGGTCCATATAAATAAGTGTTGCCCAAACCTGGTTCTGGAGGGTCCCCGTACCATTGCAAATATTCCCACATATTATTTTATGCATCCTCTTTGGAGGATGGCTGATACATCGCCCGTGCACAATGATGTTTAAAAGGATCAGTGTATGGGCTCCGAAGTGCTTTACCCTTCTTCATTATCCTTTCGCGTAATGTCCTCCGAGTAATGGAACAGTGCTCTGATTGAGTTTCATTTGTGACATTCGTTGTTTGTTGGATAGCCGTATTAAACTGATCAAAATACTCAAACAGTACATCTGTTGGCTCATCCTGAAAATAAAAAACAAAACACTTGTCAATTTTCAAAATAACATTATTCAATTATTCAAAAATGTAATATGTTAGAATATAGTTTAAAGACATACCACTTCTGTTGGGTTTGTTGGGTTTGTATGGTACGTATGTTGAAGCTCTGTCAACTTGGCTTCCATGGATGCTTGGCGTGTTTCAAGTAGTGTTTGCCGTTCATCGATGTTTCTAAGTCGTTCATCAACTTTTTGCATGAACCCTGGTAGAAGCTCTTGAAGTCTATCAAATTTATCTTCATCTATCCGAGTAGATGGACTTGGAATATTGTAAGTATGTGTTTCTTCAGTCGGTTGAGGTGATGATGTAAAAGCACTACGCTCAGGTGGCTGCATAATCGATGGCACAAGACTACTTATAAATGTACTCCGTCGCCTACGAATAGGAGTATTCTAACTTACAGGTGCAGGTTGGATATCTGGAAGGGATGTTACACTAGGTAAGATGTTTGAAGGGGATGTTACAACGACAGGAGTAGTAGTACCAGATTTTTCTGGATCATCAATGTCATCCATAACATCTTCGTAATATGATGATTGCCTCTTAACTTTGGATGCAATCATACGAGAGATGACAACATCTTAAAGATATTCAAATCAAGTTTATTAAGAGAGGTTTAGGGTCAACTAATAATAAATTATGTTTAAAAGCATAATAACTTACTTCAGAAGAGTTCAAAATACGATTCATCTCCTCCTAGCTTGGAACTTCTAAACTTCTCCACCTCAACATTCGAGGGATTCTCTTAACCAATTTACAAATAACAAAACTTTCCAAATTATTAAGGGTCTCGTATATCCAAATCTATCATTCAAAAATGCATATACTGTAAATAAATAAAATGAGCAAACGTATATACTTATGAAATATTAAAAATGGTTAATATTACCTGAAATGCTAAGGTACATCCTCATATCTCATAAGTTAATATTGGGATATCGTTTGAATTCGGTGGACACAATTTAGAAACTTCATTCTATTGTTTTAGTAAAGCATCACCAAAAGATTTAACTGTCATCCTCCAAACAAGAGTACCCTAGGGATATGACTTAAAAGTATCTCAATCATCAAAAATACTTAAAATGTTTTCTGAAATAGTTTTTCTATTGTCTGATCCCAACAATGCAAAATGAAGTAGATATAGGGCAGATATTTTAATAGCATCCTCATCATTGTCTACTCATACTCTTTCTTTAAATACTGCTACTAGATCACCATAGGTAACAACTTTTTTACCCGAAAAATACTGAGATTTCAATCGTGATTTTCCAATAACCTTCCTCTTAACCATTTCCTTACTGAATTTTAATCCTGTTATTAGAGCAAATTTAATAGGGTCAAATCTACAATCTACCCCATAAAGCCGAAACCATAATTCCTCTCCACCACTCTTTTGTTGATTTGTCGAAATAGCACAGAATGCAATAAACTGGAGCTATGCTTCAAAGTCTCCATCTTTAAAAATCGCCTGAAACAACATGTTTTAAACAATTCTTTCTGGGCATGAGTAAGAGTATTTTTGATTTCTTTGACAGTTTCCACATGACCTTTAACTTTTAACTTCGCAAAAAAATAATGACTGTCGTTATATCTCTTTTCCCTATGACGTTCATTAACTTCATTTTCCTAAAAAGCAATAAACATGTTCAAAAAATAAGGAAAATGTTGAAAGGTTAAGGTAATACAACTAATATAATCCAACAAATTGCAAATAGGTGAGAAAATATGTGAACAGGTGTGGGAAAATGTTAAAGGGTGCGTGGAAGTGCAAAGGGGTGCGGCAAAATGTTAAAGGGTGCGGGAAAGTGTGAAGAGGTGCAGGAAAATGTGAATGGGTGCGGGAAAGTGTGAACGAGTGCAGGAAAATGTTAAGGGGTGCGTGGAAGTGCAAAGGGGTGCGACAAAATGTTAAAGGGTGCGGGAAAGTGTGAAGGGTTCCAAGAAAATGTTAAAGGCTATGTAAAACTGCAAAGGGGTGTGGGAAGGTGTGAATGGGTGTGACAAAGTGTTAAGGGGTGCGTGGATGAGTGAAGGGTGTGTGGAAGTGCTGCTAAGGGATGCGTGGATGAGTGAAGGGTGCGTGGATGTGCTAAGGGGTGCATGGAAGTTTTGCTAAGGGGTGCGTCGATACATGAAAAGGTTCGGGAAAATGTTATACGGTGCGTGAATGTGTTAACAGTGTGAAAATAACATCTAAACTATAATCAACCAACGCAACACAATAAATTCAGCAAAATCACATATCTAGAACCAACACAGTCAAACTGGCAAAATCAATCGCAAACCCAAAACTATAATCAACCAAATCGACATACATACATCCAACCAAACGAAAACCTAAATCTCATCTAATGTGCCAAAGCCGAATCAATGGTAACAACAAATACGCCGAATCAATGTTAACGAAAAATAATGTGCCAAAGCTGAATCAATGAAAACAACAAATACACACCTGAGATGACTCGGATGACATTGCGGTAGTTTTTTGACGACGGTTTCCTGATGGTGAATCGAGTGTGAGTAATTTTGGTTTTGGCGAGATTATCGATCTTCCTGGTTTGGTTGCTGTTTTGATTTACAATATGACAGTTATTACAAAAAGTTAGGGTTAAGTTTCTGAACGCAATGCGCCACGCGCCCTACAGTGAGTTGCCACACCCTTTCACACACCCGCCAGGCTTGTCGTACCCTTTCAGCAATTCTCACACCCTTTCAGAAGCTATCGCATCCTTTTCGTAATTATCGCACCCTTTCAGAAGCTATCGCACCCTTTTCACACCTTTTTTGCACCCTTACAGAAGCTGTCGTACCTTTCCCACAATTGTCACACCCTTTCAGAAGCCGCACACTTTCATGCACCCTTTCAGAAATTGTCGCACACTTTCACGCACCCTTTCACACACTCGACACGCTTATTGCACCCTTTTCATAATTTCCATGCACTCACCAGGCTTGCCGCACCCTTTTAGTAATTCTCGCACCCTTTCAGAAATTGTCGCACCTTTTCAAAATTTACCGCACCCTTTCCGTAATTGTTGCATCCTTTTAGAAGTTACAACACCCTTTCCTCAATTGTCGCACCCTTTTAGAAGCTACCGCACCCTTTCTGTAATTGCCACACCCTTTCAAAAACTGTTGCACTCTTTTCGTACCCTTTCAGAAGCTGTCGCACCCTTTTCGTACCCTTTTAGAAGCTGTCGCACCCTTTCGGCACTTACTGCACCCTTTTGGCAATTACCACACCGTTTCAGAAACTATCACACCCTTTCAGTAATTTCTGCACCCTTTCAGCACTTGTCGCACCCTTTCAGAAACTGTCGCACCCTTTCTGTAATTACCGCACCTTACACGCACCTGCAATGCTTGTCGCACCCTTTCAAAAATTCTCGCACCCCTTTCCAGATTCCCGCACCCACACCCCTTTCCAAATTCCCGCATCTCTTCACGTAACCTGTTTAAGAAGAAAACGCACCGTTTCAAGGAAAACATACCGTTTTCTATATATGCATTGTTTTCTATATAAAAAAATCAATTAATTTATAAAAATTAATCTGTTTTTCAATTTATAAATTTTATTCATTATAGATAATTTAGAAAAAAACGTAACATTTTTTATATATAAGAATCAATTCTTTTATAAAATATTAATCTATTTTTTAATTTATAAATTTTATTTATTACAGATAATTCAGAGAAAAACGTACTATTTTTGATATGTAAGAATTAATTATTTTATAAAATATTAATCTATTTTTCAATTTATAAATTTTATAGGTAGTTAATTTTAATGCTTTTCGTGAAAGGAAAGCAATTAATCGGCGAAATGCTACGGTAAAGTTGAGAAATTTGACGAAGGGTATTTTTGGAACGAAAAAAATAATTTGCTTAAAAAGGTAAAACATAAAAATTGTTGCCGAAAAAGGTTTAGGCGGGAATGCGGCTGCCTATTTTAATTAATATCCCATAAATAAATGAGATTTTAAAAGTTAAAGGATAAAAATTTAAGGATGCAGCATACTTTGGGTGAGAATAAGTCCTTTGGCCTTCTAAAAATTTGTGAGGACAAGTTTTTACCTGATCAGGTAGGCTTTAATTCTCCAATGTTCAATAGCATTCATCAAAATTCACAATTCAAAAGACTAAAGAAAAATGAAGCTCTCTGCTTTTTATTGAAAAGTTCAGTCTCCCCATGAATCAAACAAATGTTGAATTTCTTGGGAAAAAAGTGCTAAAAAAATGAAAGAAGAATGACACTACCTAGTTTTTAATGAAATTATAGACTTCTTAGTGCTTTTTCTCACTAAACAAGTGGAAAATTGATTTTTTTTTTCTAAAGGAAAATGAAGTAGAAAAGAGGAATGGAGATACTCAGTCCCCCCGACCCATATACCTGAGCAAACAAAAGTCAAAACTAGGTTTTCAATGAAAGAGATGTAAATCTCACATACTTTAACGTCATTTGGGAGTCTAAACACAAAGAGTGTGCTTAATGTTATCTTGTTGTGGTCGGAGGTGATGATAATAATGATTACAATGCAAAAGAGGGGGTGTCATAAGAGAATGATGGTGGTGGTGAAGGATTTTTTAGGTTTATTAATTTCTATAACAAAACAAAGTTATTTTATTATTCAAAAAAATGATATCATTTTACAACTAAATTACTTGATTGGGTACTCGTTTGAGTGCCCTAAATTCCTTTTTAATTCCAATTCTCAAGTTGGTTTCAATTCTTTAAAGTGGTGAAACCAAAGCCTACCTTGGGAACGTCAATTCTAGGTAAGAATCGAAATCACAATGTTGGGTACATTGTGGTTTCAATTCTACAATTCTTTTGCTCATCCCTAAGTGTTAGGAAAGTATTTTGAGTTTTGAATATTGAGTAGTTAATGAGAGAATTAAAATATGTAAGGGTATAACAAAATTTGTTAGCAAAGAAATATGTAAGGATGTCACAAAATTTGTCAACACATAGAAAAGTCTTGAGAAACAATTTTTGGGATAATATTAGTTTGGAGTTTTGGTAAGTTACTCATTTGTGAAATCATATAACATATTATACTTTTGTATCTTTATGATAATAATAAATATCAGTCACATATGTGAATGTTGATGGGTTATGCCAAACCATATATATTGTGTATTTTATGTGATTGTTGATTTATTTCATAGATTGTTAATCTTGAAATTTGTCATGCTTTTTTAAATTCTTAAAAAGTGGTATCAAAGTTTCAAGTGATGGTCCAAAAGGTGGATTATATTAAGATATCAAGTACACGAAAGAATTTGCTTACAAAAAAGTTTTATGTTGTAGGTGGAGAGATTTTCATTCAATGATCTTGGTTTGGCAATCTTATTTGGTGTTGGGGGAAGTTTGGGCATAATTGATGAAGGAGAGCTATTTTCATCATGTTTATCACTCATTTGGAAAACTTGCCATGGTGGAGATTTGTTGAGGATTGTGACTAATTTTCCCTTTTGGTTTCCTTGTGAAGTTTGATTTTTATTTCTTAAAGAAAACTTGTTATATTATAAATTAAAATATGTAACGAAATTCTACAGGGATTTGGAAAGTATTTTCTAGTAGGAATTGTTTATCTTTTATTAGCTTATAAATATAGGATTAGGATCTTGAAAATCAAGTAGTTCATAGAAGAGAGGATACATAAAAATGTCATAATGTTTGTCGACATGTGGAAGAGTCTTTGGAAGAATTTATTGGAAAATCATGAGTTTGGAGTTTTGGTAGGGTTCGAGTTTGGGATATCATATAGTGTGTTGTAAATATCATGTCTTTTGCATGATTAGTTATTTATTTCACATATTGTTAATACTGAAAATTTTTATGCTTCCCAAATTCACAACAATATTTGTTGAGGATTGTGAATCATTTCTTTTTTCAGTTTTCTTGTGAAGTTTAAGTTTGTATTTCTTTAGCAAAGCTTATTATAATAGAAATATAGTTATATAAGAAATAACAATTCTGCAAGGATAAGGAAATTATTTCATAATAGGAGTCATTTATTTTTATTAGCTTATTAATATAGAATCTTGATAATCAAATAGTTTATCAGATAGAGAATATGTAAGGGTGTCATAAAGTTTGTCTATGTGTAGGAAAATCTTGGAAAAAAACTTTTTAGGGTATCATTAGTTTGGAGTTTTGGTTGAGTGCTTCAATGTAGTGATTGTGTTATAATCCTATAATTTTTTTATTATAATATAATTTTCTCTCATTTAACTTTATGTTAAACCAAGTTAAATATCGTGTATTTTATATGAGTGTTGATTTATTATACATATTATTAATCTTAAAATTTGTTATGCTTTCACAAAATTCATAACAAATGATATCATAGTTTAAGTTACAACAACTCTATTCAAAAGTTCACAAGAGATATACTAGTTTATGAAAAGTGCAATCAATTGTTTGATTTGTGAAGCGGGGAGACGTTCCAACTAATGGTTTTGATATTTGAGAGGGAGATTGTTGTTGGTGATGATCCAAGAGGTGAATTGTTTCAAAATTTTGTACACACAAAAGAATTTGGCTACCCCATAGTTTTATGTTATAAGTGGAGAGATTCTCAACCGATAATCTTAGTGAGATAGCATTTTGACAATGTTATTTGTTAGGCAAAAATTGGTCATAATTATTTATGCTTTCATCATGTTTGTACCTCAAGAGAAAAACTCACCAAGGTGGAGATTTAGGGTTGTCCTTCATTTCCTTTTTTTTTTTAATTTATTTGTTTGAGTTTGAATTTATTTCATAGGAAAATTCTGTAATAACAGAAATACAATTAAACGAAAAGTAATAATACAACTTTACAAAAGTTTTTTCAATAGTTTCTTCGTATATAAATAAAAGATCTTAAAAATCAAATAATTTTTTAGAAAAAATATGTAAAAATGTTGTAAAATTTGTTGACATAAACAAGAATTTGGAAAAAAACACTTTTTAGTATATAAATAAGTAGTTTGAGTTTTGACAAATTACTCCTTTAAAATATTATATACCGTTGTACTTTCATATTTTTGCTATCATAATATATATATTTTTCTTTAATTTGGGGGATGAAGTAGGATTATATCAAACCACATTATCTATTATTTCTTTTGTGTGATTGATTATTTATTTCACGTGTGATATTTGTGTTACTTACTCCCGTGAAATCCTTGCACCATCAATGACGGCAAATTATTTGGCAGCAATTAATACAGTAGAAATCTATCTTTTAACCTGTTAATCAATAATTGAATTTGAAATGGATGAAATAAATATTATAGAATTGTAGCAAAACAACTCCATGAAAAAGATACGCGGTCGATGGGCCATATTTATTAAATAAAATAAAATAACAATATATTATATAAGAATATATATAAATAGGTATATAATTATGTATTTATTTATATATATATATAAAGAGAAAGAAAATATTATTTATATTTATTTTAAGTATATAATTATATATATATATTTATATATATTATCATATAATTAAAAATTATTTTATTATTAATATAAAATTATTTAATCGTATAGTAATATGTGTAAACGTTTATGTAATTGTATATACAAGGGAACAGGATTGAGGAAGAAATCAGAAATTAGTGAAGAATATTCGCTTTCAGCATGGCCGAAGACATGCCCCCTTGTCCTTGCTCAATGTTTTTTATTACATAAATAATATTTAGGAATGTTTTTATTTAATTATTAAACAAAAAATAAATTTATATTATTTATTATTATAAAGTAATCAAATCATATCATATATGCTAGTACTTTGAATATTATTTTAGCTCATAGGATAAGATAAGATTTGTACCTTGTAGCCAAACGACAAAAATTGTTAAGATTTATTATTTATTAGTATTTTAAATAATTATTGAAGAAGAATAAATAAATAAATAAATAAATGAAATTGCAGTAATCTATAGTAGCCTTTCTTTTTATTATTCTTATATGAATTGAAAAATTACGTAAATGATTTCCTCCAAACAATTAATTAATTAACGAGAAAGGGTTTTATATGTTGAAAATGTAATTAGTAATAAATTAACATGCTTTGTGAATAAACCTCAGTGCGAGTTTGGTTTGAGTAATATTTTATTACTAAAACTAAAAAATTATCTTCATGATAGATTACTTAAAAGATTACTAAGTATAAATAATTACTATTTTTAATAAAATATGATAAATATAAATAATTATTGTATTTGGTTAGAGATAATAAAAGAATATTAATAATTTATTTTACTTAAATACTCTCGAGTATATTTATCCTAACTTATATTATTTATTATATTAATTAAAAATACAGTTATTTTTACCTTAAAAAATTAATAAATAAGAATATAATTATAATAAAATTAGTATTACCATGATAATATTTTCATACTTAAGATGAATGTGGTAATTAGATTATCACTTACATTAATTGTCATATCACCATTAGTAATAAAAGATTATCATAATTTTTTATTATTACAAACTAAATAAGGTAATGTAAATAATAAAAGATAGACTACAAAAGTAATCTTTATTAACCAGAACCAAGTAGCTCCTTAGGGGTTAACAAAAGTGGTAACGCTGTAAAATTTTTCAGAAAATAGTGGAACTCTAAATTACCTAATACAGTAATTATAAGTATAAAAAAAATGCTTGGTAAATGCTATTGTGCCACTTGTCTTTATGAAGACGAAACAGTTAATCTCGTGACAAACATGTACCCTATTGCTTCATAGCTTGTTTACACATCAAACAAAGTTAACCCTACTAAACCATCCCATGGATGCCATTTTCGCAAGTTCTAAGAAGAAGCAACATGTGTGCATCACATGAGAAGCCATGATCCATCGTAAAAGGTTGTAAGAACAAATAATCATGTAGTTGTAATAGTTACTAAAAATCATTTAAGAAAGAAACAACTCAATAAAAAGAACTTTGTATTTGTCGATCCAAGTTTCATGCATGAATCTTGTTGAAGACAAAAATCAGTGACTCGTTGCTGTCTCCTCATTAATTAAAGTGAATTTCTCCTACAAATCTCGTGATCCTTTCTTTGTCCTTACAATTAATTGTTTAATCTGTGACCAACTCACACTTTCTTTCTCCTTTGATTACATAAATTTTATAAGTAAAATTTTCACTCAATCTGGTAATCCGAGTGAAAAATTGAACCCAACTTTTATGGCTTTTTTAGATTAGTAAATAAAAAAAATTCATTTTAAATTAAAATAAAAAATAAAATAATATTCAATTATATATCGATATATATATAAATACGTATTTATTTATATACTCAAAATGGATAAATATAGTATTACTAAAAAAAAAATTTACTTAACATGTGATTATAAAGGAATTCAAGATTTGATGGGTGAATATACTGGTGTAATATTGTTAGCTTTATTATCATATTAATTAAAATTAGATCTTCATATAAATATTGTAATTATATTTAAAAGTAACTATAATTACTAATTATCTGCTTTAAACCTAACTCAGTTTATTAGAATTATGCCAAGATAAGACGAAACCGATTAATGATTTATTAGAATCTGAAGTTGTTAAATTTTTGTATATAATTTGAGTAATATATAAATTTTTATTAGTGTTTTCAAAATCAAACTGAACCGAATTAATTAATTTGACCGATTAAATCAATAACCACTTTATAATCTGCTCTAGCTTTCATATAATTATTGATTAGTTAAAAAATCAGCCAAATCTAGTTAAAATCAAAATAAATAGAAAAAATTTAAAGTTATATTAATCTTCTATAAGAATAAATTTTAGAATGTTTGATAGATGATACTTATATTAATTAATTAAATAATTGTATATTGATACAAAGTGTTAATTTTACTTTCAATGATTATTTATTTAATTATAGTGTAGATTAAAATTAATTGATTTAATCATTTAGTTGAACCAATTAAATTAATAAAATTATAAATTAATAAGATAACTAATTTAATTTTTGGTCTGATTTAAAAAACATAGAGTATTATTATAAGAATTAGGGTTTGGTTGCTGTTGAATGGTGCTCGAAGAACTTAAACTAGGTGCAATGTAATGTATTCCAGCTGGTTTTGTGTATTGTGTTTTGACTAGAGGAGCTTCCACCAACTTCCCACTTATATTGACATTTCCAATAATGCTTTCACTTTCTTATTTTACCGCAAAAAATAAAATAAATAAATAAAAATCAAGAGTTATACAAATTTCTATTAAATGCTTATATCCAGTTTCCCATTAATGTGTATATATTTTTAATATATAAATAATATATTATCATATAATTAAATATTTTTAATTTAAAATTCTCTAATTATATTATAATATATTATCTGTATACTTAAATTATATATAAAATATATATATATATATAATTTTATTATAATTTTTTCTCTTTTCTCAACATTGGGTTGTGATTTTAATTATCAATAAAACTATATATATACACTTCTGATACATGAATATATACACATATAGTCATGATATAATTGAATGATTTTAAATTAATAATAAAATAATATTCGATTATATGATAATTCATCATATATATATATATATATATATATATATATATATATATATATATATATATATATATATATATATATATATATATACACACATAAGGTTATTCTTTCATTGTTTTATAGCTGACCCTCCTTGACTGCTTCAAAATTTAAACCCATTTAAAGTATAATCAAGTTAATTATAGGAAATTGAAAATTGTTATTAATAATGTGAGAGAATGGATCAATTATTGGTGGTGTGAATTGCCTGACAATCAGTTTCATTGGGTTTTTTAAACATATTTCACAAATTTGGGTATGAAATAAACCCAACTAAATAAATCACTGTTTTATTGATTGCTATAAGCAAGAAGCATGTAGTCAGGAATTAAATTGATAATAGTAAATAATAGGAAAGAATTTGGTGAATAATATTATTGTTGTGTATTTATGAAAATTCACAAATTAATTAATTGCATCATAAGATCTAACCGCTCAATTAAGAAACCGCGTCCGCTGCGTTTTTGTAATTTTCTCCTATTTCTTCTCTTGGCGTCTTCTTCGGTTCACTCTCATTCAAATTTGGCGTATAAATACAACCCCAAGCCACTTACTTCTTCACATCTGACAGTAACGCTCTACTTCAAATCCTCCACTACAGCCATCAGCCATGGCTCTTAAAAACATGCTTTTCTTTTTCTTCTTCTTGAACCTCTTTCTTTCTTTCTCCTCTCAAGAAACTATTAAAGCTCCCACAAACAAGAGCGATAATTTCTCTCTTTTATTTCCTCTTACTTCTCGTTCTCTTTCTCCTCAAACTTCTCCCAAATTTTACTCTTCTTTCGTTTCACAGGCCAAGCCTGTTGGCGGAAAGAATGTCTCTTCGGCTTTGAACTACAGAACAAAGTTCAGTTATACGATGGCTCTGATTGTGTCTCTTCCGATTGGGACGCCGCCGCAGACTCAGGAGATGGTGTTGGATACTGGTAGCCAGCTGTCGTGGATTCAGTGTCATAAGAAAGCTGCTGCTGCTTCTGCTTCTAGTAAGAAGCTTGGTACTCCTTCGACGTCGTTTGATCCTTCACTCTCTTCTTCTTTCTCTGTTTTACCGTGTAATCATCCGGTGTGTAAACCGAGGGTGGCCGATTTTACCCTTCCCACGGATTGTGACGAGAACCGTTTGTGTCATTACTCGTACTTCTACGCTGATGGCACGTTGGCTGAGGGTAATCTCGTCAGAGAAAAATTCACCTTTTCTCCTTCCCAAAGTACCCTTCCTCTGGTTCTTGGTTGCGCCAAGGATTCTAGTGACGATCAGGGTATTTTGGGAATGAATGTTGGACGGTTGTCGTTTGCTTCCCAAGCAAAGGTATCCAAGTTTTCATATTGCGTTCCGCCACGAAGCTCCCGAGTCGGGTTTACACCAACCGGGTCATTCTACCTCGGTGAGAACCCGAACTCAGCCGGGTTTCAATATGTTAACTTATTGACTTTTCCTCAGAGTCAACGCATGCCGAATTGGGATCCCTTGGCATACACTGTTGTTTTGCAAGGAATACGAATTAATGGAAAGAAATTAAATATTCCAGTGTCGGCATTCCGGCCCGATGCTAGCGGCTCGGGTCAGACAATCGTTGATTCTGGATCCGATTTCACTTATCTGGTGGATGAAGCTTACAATCAAGTAAAAGCGGAGGTTGTAAGATTGGTGGGCCCGAAGTTAAAAAAGGGGTACGTATATGGTGGGGCTTCGGACATGTGTTTCGACGGCAATGCTTTGGAAATTGGACGGCTGATAGGCGACATGGTGTTGGAGTTCGATAAAGGAGTGGAGATAGTGATTCCGAAAGAAAGAATGTTAGCAAATGTAGAGGTTGGGGTCAATTGTGTGGGAATTGGACGGTCGGATATGCTCGGTATCCCTAGTAATATTATCGGAAACTTTCATCAGCAAAATCTATGGGTGGAATATGATCTGACTAACAAGAGAGTGGGTTTCGGTAAGGCTGACTGTAGCAGATCAGCGTAAATATTAGTGGTTGACTGGTAGTGCTTGATTACCTAATTTGGATGGACAGAAACAGTTCATATAGATATTTTCGCGTGGGACTTAACACAAAATAGTTAAAAAGAACAGTAACCGTCGGATTCTCTGGTTCATGATGTGATGGACGCTGTAGATTGGAGTAAGGCCAGAGTGGGCAGATGGTCCCAACATTGAGATGACGGGAGTATAGGCTCAATCTATGGTGTTGTCATGGACGGTGTAGATTGGAGTATAGTGTTGTATAGACGAGGATGTGAAAATCATGTGACTAATTTGTAGGTTAATTATTCAGTTAATATTATTATATAATCGTGTTTTAGCGCCAGTTAATTAGAACTGATTTTCCACATCAGTCAAACTTATGTCACAAAGAAACGTGTCGAAGCATAAACATGGCACGGACCTCTACACTGATACGTGACATAACGCCTGTAGTAGTTGTTGTCCCTTCTCAGTTTCAATTGTGAGCAGATACTTAAAATATATATATATTTATATAAATAAATAAATTATATAAATTTATTAGTTAATAAATTAAGATAATAATATTTAATTAAATAATTAAAAATAATTAAGATAAATAATTATATTACTCAATCATAATCTATGACCTTATCATAATTATTCATATTAGAAATGAAAATGAAGAATGAGAGAACAAGACAACCTGGATGAGTGAGTATGGATAAGCGAAGAAGAAAGAGGCAGTCACATGAATGATTAAGGACATCAACTTGTAGTAACCTTTATTTTTCTCTAGATTTTATTTTTGTGGGATGGGAGCCACACTTCTCTTTGTATAAGCATCAACAAACCATTTCTATTTGTTTAAAAATTATGATTTGATTTTAGATTGATAAATTTTTTTAAAATAATTTTTAATTTGAATTAGAGTTTGAATAATTTTTAAATTGAACTAGATTATAAATCGTATTTTTTAATATATATAATTATGTTTAATAGAATTTTTAATATTTAATTAAATAATAATATATTATTATTTATATATAAAATTTTATATCTAATAAATTGTTAGTGGATATGCATGGGATTATGGTAAGGCATGCAAAGAGGTTGATTAGATACGGCAGCTGATATCTATTTTTTATTATAATAATGGGGGTAAAGTACTATTGGAATTGGAGTGCTCACTTACCCACTGACAAATGTAAGCAGGAACAAATGCGTCAACAAAAATTAAAGTATGGGGGTCCATTTGAAGCTGTTGTTGTGGTGGGCTAATCAAGACTTGATTAACTTAATCAGAAGCGAAAGTGAGTTGTTATCACATCAATCATGTCCCTTAATTCAACCCTAATCACATCATTTAATGATTTTAGGCCAATTTTTCACTTGCAGAAGTCCTAACCACGTGGACGTAATCAAACACGAAGAATCATTAAATTTTGCAGCTGGCAATGGAGAAATGGAGAGAATCATAGTTTGCTAGCTGGGAGAAATTGATGTTTCAAAACAGTGTCTGAAAGTTCCTGGGCAAACCAAACACGCACGCCCTTAGAATCTTACTTTCTGACAAAACTAAAGCAATTAATTATACAAGGAAACGCCACACCGTCTTCTTTGAAAATTTTAACTGGTGTTGTTGAAGACAAACCAAACCAAACCCACAACCACGACAATTTTTGTGTTTGTTTTTTGTATTTTTCCAATAATGGATGCTAGCTATTTTTATTTGTATGTGTTCTCGGATGGTCCCCCACCCCCATGGCCACTACCACCACCAACTACACTTTCCAAGCTTTTCATTTGCTCACCTTTCATTCTTTAATCTCGCCTTCTTTTCCTTTTCATTTATAGGAGTCTTCAAATTTTACTTCATAAGTGAACGGAACTGATTTTTGAATAAACAAAAAACATAAATTATTTTAAAATATATAAAAAAAAAATCATATTTTCAATCAATTATAAGTTTCTCTATTTTTAAAAACCGTTTAATCAAACTAAACTTTAAAAAATTGAATAAAGATGAGTAAAGTATTAAACTTATTTTAAAAATAAATTTGGATAATTCTTCAAAATTCATTTTAAAATCAATTAATCAAAATTTCAGTTAAGTTACTTAGTATTTTTAATTCAATTTAAAATTAGTTAATTTTTAAATTAATTTGATTTCGAGTTATGATTTTCTTCAAACCAAAAATTTGATTTTGTTAAAAAAAATATTAAATCAATTCAATTAACTAATTTTAAAGAACTTTAATTTTTACTTTCTTTATGTAAAACTAAGGAAGAAAATTAAAAAATCTTATTAAAAAACATATGAAAAATAAAAAAGTCATAAAGATTCAAATTAAGGGTTATTTGCAGAAAATAGAAAAATGGTGATAATCTGTGGATATATATAGTAAAAAGCTACTAATAAAGACCAAATTAAGATAATGGATTGTTAATTAATATTTTTAACAAGTGGCTGGAGAGAATGGAACTCAAATTAAAGTGATAATGTTTGACTGATCAAATTTGGATAAGCTGAAATCGACCTTTCGGCACACCTTTGGATACATAGCCCCACCACCAACTTCTCCCATTTATATTTATTTATATCATGCCTTTTTTTTTAAGTTGATAATTTATAAAAGGATTATGGATTGATGGATTGCTAGTGAAATATTACATTTATAAATAAATTATATAAAATAAAATAATTTAAAGATTAATATATAATAGTTTTTTATCAAGAGTAAAAATAAATAATTATATTATTTAATCATAATTTATTATCTTAATTTATATAAATAAATTTTTTATATTAATAATTTATTGTTTTCTGTATTTACATGCAATTACGCAACTCTGTTACATAGACAGTCAAAGATGTTAACAAATTCTGGAAGAAAAAGGCAAGGAGAATATTAGCATGAGAGATAGTGAAAATGGTGACGCCACGTGGCTACAAACAGTGTGGTTAATTGGAAAAATGACCTTGAAATTCTAGGGCATAAGTTGGTAGAATGGATTTTCCAAGACACAGATTTAGAGGTAAATTGACTGTTCCATTAAGCTCACATCTCAAGTGTCACTCTCTAAATGAAGTATATTATGGATGACCTAAGTGTTGATTTATACAAGGCTTTATTTTTTAAATGAAAACGGGATGAAATTTAGTTCCGAGCTAAGCTTCCGATTTTGGTAATCACTTAGAAAAGATTGAATTGAACATCATAGAGATGTTGTTCAAGAGCGTCTTAATTTAATGCATATTTTTAATCATAATTAGAATTATCATTGATTTGTATACATTAAAAAATCGACAAAAAATGTGATGTAAACAAATTTTTAAAAATAAGACCAATATTTTAAATTAGGATTTGATAGACATCTCATCGGTAACTCCTACTAACAGCTTAACACGATCTTTTGGTAAGTTTAAGAGTATTGGAATCCTCTTCATAGGCTAGGTTTTCAAGAGATCATATTTTCTCTCAAAGGTTTGGGATATTAATTAAAATAGACACACATTTTTTTGTTTAAATTTTTT
This sequence comes from Mangifera indica, assembly GCF_011075055.1. Classification (NCBI taxonomy): domain Eukaryota; kingdom Viridiplantae; phylum Streptophyta; class Magnoliopsida; order Sapindales; family Anacardiaceae; genus Mangifera; species Mangifera indica. Next base: position 10,066,688 of record NC_058151.1, on the reverse strand, counting down.
TATGCAAACTTACAATGAATTTACTTTTCTAAGCAAATTTAATTTTATTTTCAATAATAACCCTCTTAGGCTAATTACGTCACTCTCTTGACTAATTTCATCAAAATATTTTTTTCGACAACCTATGAACATTCTATGTTTGTTAGATTATGATTCGAAGATTCAAAAACTTGTTCAAAATTATCAATTTTTGTTTTAATATATATCAAAACTAAAAAATTAACATAAGTGTCAAGAAGGGTGTGTAAGAGTGCATGCGAGTAAATAAGGGCACGTATGGGTGTGTAAGAGTACGTAAAGGTATAAATGGTGCGTAAAGTTACGTATGGGTGCATATAGATGCGTAAGGGTGCATAAGGGCTCACACTCGCATGCACTCATTTTATATATATATATATATATATATATATATATATATATATATAATATTTTTTTAAAAATAATATATATAAATTTTATATATATATACACACATATATATAATCAGTGCGCACAACGTCGTTTCTCTGTTCTTTTCCTTTCATATATATATATATATATATATATATATATATATATATATATATATATATATATATATATATATATATATAATATTTTTATTTCGATTTGTATTAAAACAAAAATTAATCAGTTCAAATAAGCTTTTAAATATTTGAATCATAACCTAACAAACATAGAATATTCATAGATTGTCGAAAAAAAAAATTCTGATATAATTAACTAAAAGTTCAAACAAAATAATTAATGTCTAATTTAATTAATATCCCAAAGGTTGCCACAACAATAGTTTTCTGCTCTGCTTTTCTCTCTTTTTATTTTCTCTGTATAATTGTTAGTCCTCAACTCATGGCACGTTTCTCTCTAATTTCTTGTTGTCTTTTTATATTTTTTGCAAATGCCACCTGTCCTTCCAATTTCTTTTTTTTTTTTTTTTGTTTACATATATGAGTCCTAATATTAGCCCATCCAACTCGAATCATCTTGTCTTCTAGGTGAAAGTGAGAAAACTGCATTTTCTCCTAGCGATCTCATCACCAAGATGATTTTTCCAAGTGTCGAGAACGTGTCCTATCTTGACAAAAGTTGTAATGATGTAAGGTCCCCACGAGAAAAGTTGAGGATAAATTGTTTTCCACGGCTATTAGTCTGGATCATTGAACCTCCCCATAATTCCAAGCAATAAATATCCAAGATGGAAAAAATTGCTCACCAGCATGAAATTTACGAAAAACCAACTCATACAATTTATGGTGATTTACGATGCAAAGAGCAAGGGAGAGTGATGTTGGATGACTTATTGACGCCGAAAAATGATGGAGAAATCGAAGAGTGATGGTGATGTAGGTTACTCGAGCATGAGTTGAGGATGGCGGCTTGGAAAATCATAGAGGTGGAAAAGTGAAGGAAGGGTATCTTGGGTCCGGCAATGGCAATGACAATTCGCTGTAGTTGAGGAGTAGGTTTTGCATGTGGCGATGACAGAGTGGTGGGAGTTGTCCGGTATTGCGGTATTATGAAAAATGGGTAAAGGAAATCGGTCTGTCACATATTAAATCAAACGGGCAAGTGGGTGTAAAATGGAATGGGGCTTAGGTCTAAAGCAAACGGATGATGTTGGGTTGAATAGAAATGGGTTTAGGAAATAAAATGAGTTATTACAAGAGTAAGATGTACTTTGAAGTGTTGGGTTGGAAACATGTGGGTCTCAGTTGCTTTAAATGGTGGAATATAGGTTGGGTTGGTTTAAGTTTGGTTGGATTAGGGTGAGACATTTAAATAAATTGAAATTTAGGCCTAGGCCATATATATTGACTGGGCTTGTGGGATCGTAATAAAAAAAGGAAGATTGTGATAGGTTTTAGGTTGTGGGTTTACGTGCGAATAGCTTGACTGAGTTATAGGTCGGGCAATTGTAAAGGTAATTGGGCTAATTTTTGATATAGTTACTTTTATAAGTGAATTTAATTATTTATTCTAATAATATATTTTTTTTATAGTATATTTTCTTTTCAACCATTTTCTTTCTCGACACACCAAATAGTAACATATTCTAGCAATACATCATCACATTAAAAGTAAGTAATTTTGATAAATTATATTATAATAAATTGAAATTTTTATTGTAAACTTATTGTAAAAACTTCAATTGATAAAAATTAAAAACTTCGAATATTAGTTTCTTAAAGAGATTGATGTTTTTATTTGTTTGTTAATATTTATCAATTATATTATTTATAGATAGTCAATATCTGTTATATTAGTTAAAGTAAAACAAGTTCTAATATCCAGATCGTAACGAAAAGCAAAAATTTGATTTTTTGAAAGCGTAAATGCAAATGTATGAACATGTATGCAAATTTCTTGCTTGTGCGTGAATGTGAATGCATATGGTTGAAGTTGCAATGTCAATTTTCTTTTGATAAAAGTAGACCAAATTTTAAATAGGGATATTAAATACAATAAAACTATGTGTGTCTACTTTGAATACACAAATAAATGCATACTTAATATTTGTTATCAAATGATTAAGTAATTTTAAATTAAAGATAAAAAACGCTCAACCACATGATGAGCTATAAATGTGGGTATACATAACATTGCTCTATTAAATATAATATTTGAGTTACCATTTTATTAATAGTCATTCACACATTTGCATACATGAATGACTCATTCACACATTCGCCTTCGCATACCTAATTACATACGCATTTGTATTGTCATTTTTAGGAAATCGCATTTCTACTTTTTGGTTTTGATTTGGACATTAGACCTGTTCTACTTTGACTAATATAGCATATATTAATTATTTATAAGTAATGTAATTGATAATTACCAACAAATAAACAAAAACATCAACCTCTTTCAAAAATCAATATTTACAGTTTTTAACTTTTATTAATGAAAGTTTTTATAACAAGTTTTGATTTATTATACTATAATTTACCACAATTACGTACTATCAATATGATGATGCATTACTAGAGTGTACCACGTATCGAGAAAAAACATGATTGGAGGAAATGTATATTATAAGAGAAAAAATATTATTCAAATAAATGATGAATTTGTTTAAAAAAATAACTATATCAAAAGTTGATCTAAAAAGATTTAGATGAATTTTTTTTTTTTTTACCTATTTTAATTTATATCCCTCTTTCTCATATTGGGTTTTGTTTAATTTGGTAATTTGACGAGCGGAATTAGTTTAGGTTCATTTTTTAGTGGGTGTAAGGTGTGTTTGAGCCGGTGTTATAGGGGTTGGATTTGTGTGTACTTGTTGGGTTGGGCTGGGATGGATCAGATGTTGGGTGGGCGTTAGACGAAATATTGAGATTGGGTTGGGTTGACTTGATTTTTGGAATAGGACGGGTGTGAAAAAAATTGTTTATATAATTTGGACTGGGCTAAGTTGTTTGATTGGGTCAGGTTACTTTAAAACTTATTCTCCTTCTTTCGTCATTTCCCATATCATTTCTCCCACCTTGTTTCTGTCGTTCAGCAGCCAAGATCACTTCTTTGGTAGCCCCAAGGTTACTAAAACAGGTAGGGTATTAGGACTTAAGGTAAAAATTTGAGTTGAAATTTATGTGATTCTTGTAAAACCTTAACTTACTTATCACCCAAAAAAAAAAACATGGCTTCTTCCAATTTTCTTTTTCTATCTTTTCCACTCCTTCATTTGGTTCCAACTCCATCACCACAAAACTTAGGTCATCAGGTGAAGGGACAAAATTTGGCAATTGGATCTGGTCGGATTCAACTAATTTTCAATCAAAACCCAATTTTTTGCCGCCGAAACTTGTCGACTACCGTTTTTGCAGCATTGCCGATGAGTCGATCTTCGTCAAATGATCCTGCAATTTATATGCAGAAGGGAAACCCAATTTATGGGCAATCCAAAAAGCATCTTCAAAAATCCCCTTGGCTCTGTTTTTATTTCCTGTGCTTTCCCTTCTTGATTCCAATTTTCTTAGTTTGGAATCTATCTTAGAAAAGTGCTAAATACGAATTTGGTAGGTACCTCCCATAGCTCAACATGATTTTCCGGCAAGTTTGAGGCTGTCGGAATCCTCTCCTCAGGTCTGATTTTTGACACAGCAAGTTCTCCCCCAAAGGTTTCCACAGCGATAATTTTATGCTCCGCTTTTCTCCCTACATTTCTCTCTTTTTATTCTCTCTTTGTAACTGTGAACCCTTCTCAACTCATTTCACGTTCCTCTCCAATTTCCAGTGGTCCTTTTCTCTTTTGTGCAAATGCTACATGTGCTTCCAATTGCCTGCATTGGTTTTTCTTCCTTGCATATATGGGTCCTAACATAATTTAATGCATATTCAAATCATAATGCTGAATTAGCACTGAGTTTTGTGTATCAGAAAACTGACAAAGAGAGACAGTGCAGACAAATCTTTAAAAAAATAAGATCAATATTTTCAATACATACATGATAGAAGTTCTTGTTTTTGTTTCAATATTTTTGCCTGGGCTCACTGCACATATCTATTTTGTAGTGAGTTTCAGAAAATTAGTATGATTGAAGATTACTAGTTTTAAGAATATCTTAACAATGAGGAGAAGAATTAAAATGCCCTAATTGGTAGTTTAATAGCTTATCCACAATATTATTAAGTTCTAATTACTCTACTCCAAGTTAATATAGCTTATGTTCCAATGGAAAGCATGTCAACGACACAAAGCAACAAAGAATGGGAACAACAGTTCACAATTAAGCTTAGTTCATGAAGTTGCCCAGGATAAGGAACATACAATAAATTCAAAGATGAATTGAGGTGCAGGATTTCATCACAATCAATCACTCCATGAAAGCAAAACAAATAGTTAAAATGATCATCACTGATACCATTAAGCTCAGTGAAAAACTGATTGCAAAAACACCACGGAATTCACCCTAAATAAGTTCAGAAACAACCCCACAACCTGTTGAAACCAGAATTATCATTCGCTAAACCATGACATATAACCTTAATGAAGTTTTAGGCCTTTAAAAGTTGTGATAGACCTCAAATGCAACCAAAAATAGAAGCTACATAATCTGAATACTAACATGTAGAATAAAGGCTTGACAAGAAATCATAAAATTGAGGCATTTAGAGTCGCATTTTGAAACCATCATGTTAGGATTGGGACACTCATTCTCGATTCATAAAATAGTTTTATTATAAAAAGAGTGCTCTAGTTTCAAAAGGGAGAGCAAAAATAGATTAGGGTTTTTAGTTTTGAGGACAACCACTTTGGTTGATTGTGGGAACTCTCCATGATAGAAGCCTCATTTGCAGAGTTGATTTTCGCAAGCCCAAAACAAAAATAAAAAAAAGCAGCCCACAAGATGATCCAGCTGGAAGTGTCATGAGATGCAAGGCTGATGAGGATATTATGGAAAATTCAGATGAAATGCTAGAAGTGGAGAAAGTGCAACAAGTGGCTGGAAGTGGCCCTGATCATTTGGAAGGAAATGGGTTAGTGGGAAAGAGGCCAACGTGTGCCTATAAATACAAGTATGAGGAGACAGAAGGGTGACGAAGACTTTCCAGATTTGATTAAATTCTTAGGAGCTCTTTGTTAGCTCAATTGCTTTAGAGTTTTGTTGCTGTTTTGTTGCTTTGATTAATTAGATTGTTATCGCATTGGCTGTTTTAATTTATGTAATTAGATGCTGTGATTGCTACTGGAATTGATGATATTTCCCTTTTCATTAAGTATTGAATTACAATTTATTTGTTGAATTTACATTTTGAAAGTTGTGGATCTTATTTTGACATTTTTCTTGTGAGAGATCTACCATCTTGAGTAATCTAGAGGCATTCTTTGGCTGGAATTTTCTGTTCTACAGGTCTGAATCTTCTGCTCTACATGTCTGAATCTATTATTCTACATGTTTGCAACAAATTTGGTATTAGAGCTGACGAATCCGGTTTATGGTGAAAACCCGAATAGGTGGAGAATTTGAAGATTTGGAAAAGGATCTAAAAAGTTTGGCTGACAAGGTGGTTTCCATGGACGAGAAATTCATGCAATCTGAAAGCCAGTCAGCGAACCATTTTGACAAAATTGACGACAATCTTCATGAAATTCGTCAATTACTTTTACCGGATGTTAAGGGCAAGGAAACAGAAACTATACCACCTTCAACCACTGCACCATCTTATGGTCAGCAAGTACCACCTCTTACCTCGACCCCAGCTCATGGCTAGCCGTCAACACCCTTTCCGACTGCACCATCTCCGACCACAACCCTGTTGCATGGACAACCGAAGTATCCCTCTTTATGCTTCCCTCACAAACTCATTATTTCATAGGTGCGGGAGATAACTTCGGATGTCTCTTTCCACCACCACATTCTTATGGTCCAGGAACCACTTACGACGAGACTTCAAGACACCAATTCATGCCTCGTTACCCTTTGACAGAACAAGGGTGTCGACGAGATCACCTTCATCGAAAGATGGAACTGCCAGTGTTCAATGGAGAAAATCCCTAAGGCTGGGTTGTAAAGGCTGAGTGTTATTTCTATATGAACGTAATGGACGATCAAGAATGGCTTCCAGTAGTCATCCTTTGTTTCGAAGGCGAAACACTGTTGTGGTTTCAATTTTGTAAGTTGTGGCAGCCATTCAAAAAGTGGAGGGAGCTTAAAGAGAAGTTGTTTCTTCGTTTTGGATCATCACAACACCAATTGCCATACGAACAGATCATCCTTCATCAACAAACAGGGACAATGGCATAATATCGAGCATGGTTTGAGTAACTGGTCGCCATGTTACTGACTATATCCATTGAATGGGTTCGTGGAGTCTTCTTGGCTGGCCTTAAACATCATATTCAGGCAAAGCTACGTCTATTGGCACCGACATATCTCATAATGCTAATGCATATGGTGGCTGAGATAGAGCAAAGAGATTGGGCTTTGTATAGGTCGGGTTTAATTAGAGCGGTCCATCAGGTTCTAGGTTAGACCAACTTGTTGTCGTGTACACCCACTCCATATTTAGCGCACCCCTTCAACAAAATAATAAGCTTAAACCCAAATCAATATCCCACTCACCCACAACTCACTCAAGAATTTTATAATTTCACCAATCCAATTACTATGCAACCTCACATGACCCAATTTTCTTTGGCCCAAAACACTAACCCAAGCCCCATACCAACTCAAACTCAAAGCCCACACATAAACACTTTTCACACACCGTAATTCCAGCCTGTTACGCCTGCCCAAACCCAATATCCTTATCCACACACCTACCAGACCCAACCCCAATAGGTCTACTCATCTATATACCCAAACCTAGCCTAAAACCCATAATCTTACCTAGCCATTCCATCTCCACTCCGCAACCCACCACATTTACCTTCGAGCATCGCTGAAACTCATCTAACAATTATCCTATCTTTGTCCATACCACAAACTTTGATCTACTGTACCGACGAATGCTTCACCCAATCGACACCAATGCTAACCTCCACTGCAGTCTCTCTCAATAGACGGTCGTTACCACCACAGTAACCACGATGTCTCTTCTAGCAAGAAGTGTCACCACCACAACAGCCTTGATGTTTCTCCTAGCAAGAACTCAAGTTTCAATATGATCAGAAACTCTGCTACAAATGCGGTGACAAATACAACCCCATCCATGATTGTCTATACAAGCAATTCCGACTAATGCTTTGTGAGAGTGATGTAATGGAAGAAGATGACTCTTCATGGATGTCGACGAGATGCAACCAGCGAAGACACCAACCATTGAACTATCCCGTCATTCAGTGGCAAGGGTAAACTCCCTTAAAACGATAAAACTACATAGCGTTATAATGGGAGAATCGATAATCATTTTAATTGATTGTGGAACAACCAACAGTTTCCTCTCTCAACAATTGGTGTCTGTTTTAGCGTTGCCTATTCAATAGAAACAATTTACAGTGATAGTTGGAACAGGGAAACAAATCACAAGAAGAGGAATTTGTAAGAATGTTAAGCTGACGATAGGAGAAATTGAGTTTGTGCAAAACTATTTAGTATTTCAATTAGGCAATATCAATGTCATTCTCAGAATGGATTAGCTAGCCACCCTCAACATAGTGACTGGAATTCATTAACAATGTGGTTCGAATGGAAAGGACAACAAGTCACACTTTAAGGAGATCCTTCCTTAGACACTCGAGAAGCCTTTCACAAATCTATCTGGGAGACACTAAAAAAAAGCAAAATGGGATACTTAATTGAGTTGACTGTAACAGGCATTAACTTCCCTTTAGAAAAGCAACTGACACCGAAAATTTTTCCCTACTACAGAATTATTACCAATTGTTTGACGAACCAAAAAGTCTCCCACCTCGACGTTCTCATGACCATGCCATACGCTTGATCGAAAGGGCCACACCACCAAGTATCCAACCTTATCGATATCCCCACCATAAAAAGAATAAGTTGAAAGGCAAGTTCATGAAATGCTACACGCCAACATCATTCGCTCTAGTGTCAGTCCCTATTCCATTTCGGTGTTACTCGTCCAAAAAAAAGATAGAGGCTGATGTTTTTCCATAGACTACAGGGCATTGAACAAACTCACCATCTTAGATAAATTCCCTATACTTGCTATTGATGAACTTTTAGATGAATTATTTGGTGCAACTATTTTTAGTAAGCTAGATTTAAAGTTTGGATATCATCAAATACGTATCGTGGAAGCTGATGTAGAAAAAATTACATTTCGAACCCATAATGGTCATTATGAATTCTTAGCACTGTTGTTTGGGTTATCCAATGCTCTAGCTACTTTTTAGGCCTTAATGAATGAAATTTTTCGAGACCAATTAAGACGTTTTATCCTTGTCTTTTTTGATGATATCTTAATCTACAGTATGACATTGGCAGACCACATGAAACACTTAGATATAGCCTTGTGCCTTCTTTCCAAGCATCAATTGGTGTTGAATCGAAATAAGTGCTTATTTGGGGTATCTCGTCTTAAATATTTAGGCCATATCATTTTAGCCGAGGGAGTTACCGCTGACCCTAGAAAGATTCAATGTATAGTTGATTAGCCACGTCTGAGAAATATCAGTGAACTTTGTGGATTCTTAGGTCTCATTGGTTATTATAGACGTTTTGTGCAAGATTATGGACAAATTGCAATCCCACTCATTTAGTTATTAAGGAAGAACTCTTTTCAGTGGAATGATGAAGCAACGGCTGTATTTGAAGCCCTCAAGAAAGCCATGACCACGATCCTTGTACTTGTCATACCAGATTTCACTCAGACATTTGTTATTGAAATAGATGCTTCAACTAATGGAATTGCAGTTGTTCTTATGCAAGGGAATCGATCAATATCTTTCATGAGTCATGCACTATCACAACGGAATAAGGCAAAATCAATTTACGAAAAGAAGTTGATGGCCATTGTCATAGCCCTTTAAAAAAGGCGATATTATTTATTGGGAAGGCACTTTATTGTCCGCACCAATCAAAAGAGCCTCAAACACCTTATGGAATAGACAATTGTCAGTGGCGATCAACAAAGATAGGTTATGAAGCTATTGAGATATGATTTTGAAATTCAATATTGCAATGAGGTAGAAAACAAAGCTGTAGATGTTCTATCTAGGCTACCTTTAGAATCAATATCACTAAACTCTCTCTCTGAAAGCCATTGGATAGACGGTGCCATTATAGATGAAGAGGTTCACCATAATGCTCATTACAAAGGTATAATACATGATTTATTAAAGGATCCAACAAGTCACACTAACTTTGAGTTGAAGCACGACACTTTGTTCTACAAAGAGAGATTTGTTATCACTACTCAGTCTAATATTCTTTCAACAATCCTGAATGAGTTCCACTCTTCCCTATTTGGAGGCCATTCAGGATTTTTTAAACTTATAAGAGGGTTGTTGCAGTGTTTTATTGGCTTAGAATGAAAAAAACTATTAAAGACTTTGTCGCAAGTTGTGAAACATGCCAACGTAACAAATACGAGGCTATGAGTCCTACAGGATTATTGTAACCCCTATCAGTGTCGGATAGAGTTTGGGAAGACATTTCAATAGATTTCATTAGCAGCCTATCTCGATCTAATAAAGGCGATACTATTTTAGTAGTGGTAGACAGACTGATAAAGTGCACTTCCTGCCCCTTTCTCATCCTTACATAACAAAGGAAGTAGTTGCCATATTAGCTAAAGAAATTGTTCGTCTCCATGGTTATATAGACCGATGGTCAAACTGAGATTGTGAATAGGACCCTCGAGACTTATCTTCGCTATTTCTGTGTTCAACAGCCTCGTGGGTGGATTAAGTGGCTGTCATGGGCAAAGTACTGGTACAACACCACGTTTCATAGCTCTGTTGGGATGACCCTATTTAAGGTTGTTTATAGGTGTGACCCTCATACTTTACTCCAATGGAACTTTACTACTTCAAAAATTGATTATGTGAATAACTACCTTCAGCAGCGTGATGTTATTCTAATTGAATTGAAGGAAAAATTGAACATCGCACGGGAGAATATGAAAAGGCAAACTGATTTAAAAAGGCGAGAAGTGCACTTTGAAGTAGGAGATAAAATATTTCTTAAATTATAGTCTTATCATTTTAAGAATTTGGCTAAAAGACCCAATGAGAAACTGAGTCTACGGTTCTATAGACCTTACGAAATTACGAAAAGAATTGGCTTAGTTGCTTATCGCTTGACATTACCTCATAGAGTTAAAATTCACCCAATGTTTCATGTTTCCCAGCTTAAAAGGGTTATAGGTGCCTCAGTTCAGTCATAACCTTTGCCTTTATGCTTATCTGATTAGCTAGAATTACAGCTATAACCAGAGTCATTGTTGGATACTTGTTATTCTAAAAATGGCCACTTAGAAGTTCTTATTAAATGGCATGACTTACCTGATTGCGAAAATTCTTAGAAGGATTTTGCAGAATTAAATGAGCAATTCCCATCTTTTCACCTTGAGGACAAGGTGAAAATCCATGAGGGGGGGTGTTGATAGAAGCCTCACTTCCAGAGTTTATTTTCGTAAGCCCAAAACAAAAATCCAAAAGAGCAACCTACAAGATGATCCAGTTGGAATTGTCATGAGATGTAATGCTAATGAGGATATTCTGGAAAATTCAGATGAAATGTTGGAAGTGGCCCTAATCATTTTGAAGGAAATGGGTTAGTGGGAAAAAGGCCAACGTGTGCAGAAGATTAAGCAAGAAATTAGGCAACCATGAGGAAAGTGGAAGAGAAAGACTGCCTATAAATACAAGTATGAGGAGAAAGAAGGGTGAAGAAGACTTTCTAGATTTGATTAAATTCTTAGGAGCTCTTTGTTAACTCAATTGTTTTAGAGTTTTGTTGTTGTGTCCTTTTATTTGTTATTGTTCTATTACTTTGATTTATTAGATTGTTATTGCATTGGCTATTTTAATTTCTGTAATTAGATGTTATGATTGCTATTGGAATTGATGATGTTATTTCCCTTTTCATTAAGTATTGAATTACAATTTGTTTGTTGAATTTACATTTTGAAAGTTGTGGAACTTATTTTAACATTTTTCTTATGAGAGATCTGCCATCTTAAGTAATCTAGAGGCATTCTTCGGCTAGAATTCTCTGTTCTACAGGTCTGAATCTTCTGCTCTACAAGTCTGAATTTGCTATTCTATAGGTCTGCAACAATTTTGGTATTAGAGCCAATGAATTTGTTTTATGGTGAAACTCGAATGGGTGGAAAAGTTGAAGATTTGGAAAAGATCTAAAAAGTTTGACTGATAAGGTGGCTTCTATGGATGAGAAATTCATGCAATCTGAAAGCCAGTCGGAGAACTGTTTTGACAAAATTGACGACAATGTCCATAAAATTGCTAGCGTTTTCAGAAATTTTAGGAAAATTTAAAGACGAACGTTTTTTACTTTTAAATTGTGGCCAAAGGTCTATTTCCCACCTAAGTTTAGGTGTATTCTCGAAATCACACCAATGAGATTTGAAATGCCAAAAGGTTCATTCATTCATTTAAAATCTCAGTTATAGTTAAGGGTAAAACTATTGTTTAATAAAAAAATTTTAAAAACTAAAGTTTTACTACCTTTACCCCCTTCAATTTGAAAATCTGACAATTTCCCCTATTTGAAATTTGAAAAATCAATATTTCCCCTCAAGAGTTTGCAAATCGTTGTTAAAAACAGCAAAGTTCTTCGTCTCTGGCTGTGTTGACTCTCTTTTTCAGTTTATTTCTCCTTGTAGATCGAATCCTAGGTATCAGAGAAATCGATTTTCTCCAACGAAGACAAAATTGTCTTAGTCTTAGACAAAAATGATTTCGTCTTTGTTTGAGACAAAAATGACCATCAGAGGTTTTATACAGGTACATCATCTTCATTTAAGACCTCCAACGGTCATCTTCGTCCAAGACAAAGACATTTTGACAAATATGATTTCATCTTCGTCGAAGAAAATCAAATTATCTAGTATTTCAGATTTGATCAGTAGGGAGAGATAAACCAAAAAGGAGAGCCAATGTTGTAACATCCTTGGTCCAATAACCCACCCCACTGTCAAGATATTGTCCACTTTGGACACACAGTTCATCATGGTTTTGCTTTTGGGCTTTGCAACCCAAAACGTGTCTCAACAGTTTAAGGAGCTCATAGGCTATTTAACCAGTCAAATTCTTTCACCTCTAACCGATGTGAGATACATAGACAGAGTACAGACATACCCAACATCTTTATCGTGCTTTGTCGATGTGAGATTCACCAAAGGGTATCATATACACCCCCCTTACGGGACTTAGTGTCCTCACTGAGATTTGCCCTACCATCGTTCAAGAGGACACGCGAAGCCATTCTGATACCATTTGTAACATCCTTGGTCTAATAACCCGACCCACTATCAAGATATTGTCTATTTTTGACACATAATCCATCATGGTTTTACTTCTAGGCTTTGCAACCTAAAACGCGTCTTAATAGTTTAAGGAACTCACAGGCTATTTAACTAGTCAAATTCTTTCACCTCTAATCGATATGGGATACATAAACAGAGTATAGATAAACCAAACATCTCTCCCGTGCTTTGTTGATGTGAGATTCGCCTAAAGGTATCACAAATGCGGTCAGAGACGACCGTCCCTAGTGACGGTTTGCAAAAGTTAAAGGGAAAATGTTGATTTTTCAAACTATGAGTGGAAGGAATGTGACATTTTCAAATTGAAGGGGGCAAACGAATAAAATTTTAGTTTTTAAAATTTTTTATTAAATATCGATTTTATCCCTAATTATAACTGAGTTTTTAAATAGGTTGGTAAGACTTTTGACTTTTCAAATTTTGCATATGTAACTTTGAGAACGCATCTAAACTCATTGGAAAACAGTCTTTTGGCCTTTATTAGGCTGGTAATTTTAGGGTATAGAACAGGGAGTGGTATCATTACTTTATATCAGAGTAGACTTATACGAATAAATAATACATAAACAATGAAATAAAACGCATAAGTGGTTAATCTTAAATTAAAAATAAAACATATTATTTATATATAAAATTATGTATATAATTTTATTATATTAAAAAATAAAAAATAATTATTGCATTGAATTAGTTTAATAAAAAGGAATATTTTCCTATTTAAATATTTTAAAAATTATTAAATATAATTATTATAAAAAAATGTATATTATTTATTATATTAATTAAAAATAAGAATTTTTAATTAATAAATAATGATAAATTTATAATAAATTAAGATTATAAATTTTTAAATTATCAAACTCTTTTATTATTCAATAAAATAAACATAAAATATATTGTTGAAATAATTTTTATTATTTTAAACCAAAACGCTTTTGTATATGGGTGGAAATGATCGATTATCGGTTGGAATGATGGTAGGTAGAGAGTGCTAAGGTAGTGTCAGTCGGGAAAGAGAGATGAGTGAGAAGGGTCGAAACAGGAAGATGGATAGAAAGAGTCAGTTATTGATCATAATAGAGGTGGTTAAAGAAGAAAAGAAAACCCTAAAGAGAAAATGTTAAATTTTCAAACTTTGGATATGAGGACATTGTTAAATTTTTAAACTAAAGGAGAAAATGTGATAAAATTTTAGTTTTTTTAATATCTCTTATAAATAATATTTTTATCTTTAACCTTAATTGAAAATTTTAATAAAATGATGAATATTTTGATTTTTAAAATTTTACGTTTGAGAATTTAAGAATACACTAAACCTTAGGTGAGAATAAGTCTTTTGGCCTCCCATTATTATTCACATTGTTTTAGAGTAGCTTTAGGATAGTTATAATTTAAGAATTAATCACTTTATTCTTGAGTAAGTTGTGAAACAATTTTTTTAATGAAAATTTTCAAAAATATCTTTTCGTAGGTTTTGGGGTTCACAATTTTGTTTTGTTTTGTTTGTTTTTAAGTAGTTATTAAGCCTAATTTGTAAATTAAAAATTAAATTTGGTATTATGATTTAGGAAAATTAATTAAAATAGATATATAGTTTGCCATTTATACCTTTTTAGGCTAACTTTTTTGTCTTTTACTTATATAAGCAAATGATATAATTTATACCCATTTTGCCTCTAACATGAAAAACAGAAAACTCTAAATCAAAATAAGAACAAAACGTATGTAAGATCAAACACAGAAAACACAAGGTAGTAAAAAAGGGAAATATTAAACCAACTGACGACTATCCAAACAGTAATATCTCTGACAAGCAACAACACTTCGGCAATACCTTGCATTTTTTGTGTTTGATTTTATGTGTATTTTGTTTTGATTCTAGATTAAAATTTTTTATATTTTATGTTAAAGGCAGAATAGGTACAAATTATGTTATTTGCGTATAAAAGTAAAAGGAGAAAAATTTGGCCTAGAAAGGTACATACAACATGACATATATATATTGTAATTAATTTTCGCGTGATTTATCTATTAAATAACCTTGAGGAAGTTTTTGAAAAAAGTCAAGTTTTCCTACCCAAAGTTTGGTCTTAAAATCTTTGTTATCATTATTTGACATAAATAACATTTTACCACTCCGAATTAAGCATAAATAATAATTTTTATTTAAAATTAAACTTAGTTAATAAACAACAATTTTAAAAAGTGAAATTATCATTTTATTTCTTTTTTTATTTTTAAAAATTAGCATATAATCATAAATTAACAAAAATTAAAAATAATTTTTAATTATCTAAATTAAAGAAAAAAACCTCTTATTTCTATTTCTTTTTACTCTCACTCTTTCTTCCTCTCTTCCTATAAATAAAGGTATTTATTAACTTAAAGAGTCATTATACTGTATTTTAATAATAATAAACTAATATGTCTCTAAGTATATTAACTAATAACTTTTTTGAGTGTGAGTTTAGATTATAAAAATTTATTTAATACACTTCAAGGAGTATCAAGACAGAAATCAAAGACAAGACCCAAATAAATAATTTTTAAAAATTTGAAGAAAAACTTAAGTTTGGGTAGATGTATTTGTAGTTTTAAAGCATTTGATTTGATTAAAATACTTATTTGCATGTGAAAGCTTTTACAAAACTTTGTTTTCATAGCTTTCAAATTTTTTTGGTTAAAATGTCATTTTTTAAACTTAATGAGTTAAATCAATTTTTATCAAATTTCAATAACTTATATAAAATTATGAAGTTTGTGGACTAAATTTTTATATATCAAAACTGATTTTAAAGAGTTTTCCAAATTAGGTTAAATTCTCATTTTTCAAAGTTTTAGGAGGAAAAAAACTTTTTAAAACTTCAAGGGGTAAAATACAATAAAATTTAGTTGACCAAATTGACTAACTGAATTTTTCTATGGTGGCTACTGGATTATTCAGAAGTTATAAATTTTTACTTTCAAAAATTCAATTGATTGAATTTCTTTTGGTTGATAGAATCAAACGATAAATTTTTTAACAACTTGTGTCACATGAATGTCATAGAAGTGTCACATTATAGTTGATTAACTGAAATACATTTGATAGACCAAATTATGCATTTTTTAGAAAATTAAAACGACTAGTTTTGTACATAACAATACTTTATTTTCCCTTGTATCAACTCAATCAAATCCATTTGAAAGTGACTTTTGCAACCTAAAACTTTTATACATTTGATGGCAAATTATTATTCGGCTTCATTCTAATCAAAACTCTTACTTATTCATTTTCTTGAATTCGTTTGTTTTGAGTTGTATCAATCTAAAACTTTCATATGCACTCCTTGAAAGAGTTTTAAACTTCATCTTATTGTAAATTCATCTTGTAAAAGAATGAAGTTCTCTCTTGGTGAGATTAGAGATTTCTAGTAAGAAAAAGTGAACTTTAACACTTGTTAAGATTAATAACACCTTGAAGCTGTTTGTATTGTGAAGAAAAGTTTGGTTGAAGTTTTGTCACCCAAGAATTAGTAGAATACTCTAATGAAGATAACTTAGAAGAGTGTATATAGTCTGGGTTGGGCTAAATCACTATACATCGTATATTTGATTTTTTAATCCCTTAACTTTATATTTTATGTTATATGTCATTTATTTGTATTGATTGTTTGATTTAACTATTGAAATTTTCATGAAGTCACTAAAAATTGTTAAGCAGTGTGAATTTTTTAATATTTTTAATATTTTAAATTGGTAAAAATTGATTTAGATTACCTAATTAATCCCCTCTCTTAGGACTTTGATCTTTCAATGTCTTTGTCATAAAATTATATATCAAGGGGCAAACCTAATTTTTGAAAAATATTAAAGATCTTTTTGAATATTTTCAAAGGGTAAGTGGAAATTAAAAAGAAAATTTTAGGTCATTTAGAAAATTTTACAATATTGTGTATCCCCAATGTTTCGAAAAACAATAGTTACACCCTAAAAAATTGAACATAATATAATAAATTATAAGTGTAAATGTTATATTACAATTATTGTGGGTATATAGTAGTTTCAAATATATGAGGGATTGGAAAAAATTTCAAAATTTAATTTGTGAGTTTTTTAAATATTAAATTATCATATTTAAAACATATGAATCTAACAAAAAACTTTGTTTTTTTTTTCTAAATTAGTAAATAATAAAATTACTAATTTTCCCTTACTCCAATATTTTTTCTAACAAAATATAATTTTGAAAGAAAAAATATTATTTATTCTAATTATGGTGAAAGGGGGTTTCAAAAACACTTTGAAAAATAAATCATCAGGGGTTTTTGGATAAACGACAATATTTAAGGGTTAAGGAGATATTTATTCCATAAATTTTGTTCAATCATATTTATGGAGACTGAACACGTAGAGAATCCAGGGTTTCGTTGAGATCCTCTGATTGCATCTCTCACATCTCTGTATTTGTAGCTTAATTTTAAAGCCCTAAATCAAATTCAAACGAACCCTAAACCTAAATATATCAACCCATCAATTTTACTCACTAAATGAGACAATTTTTGTTCAATTGAGCCCCAGATTCCTTTTTGCAGGTTCTCTCTACTCACAGTCTCACACTTCAACTGTTATTATCATTTCATCAAAATTGCGATATTAACTGTTGTTGTTTTCCAAATTTCCCAAGTTTCCTAAAATTAAACTTACGAATTTGAATAATAAAGAAACCCAGAGACACAATGGTTTAAGGGTTTCTGTTTTTTAATCTAATTGTTGTAGTTATATTGGTTAGGGTTTGTCGTTTAGGGGGTCTGGGTGTGCTTTTGATTACGTTCAATTAACTTGTGATGCTTTAATAAATTTATTATCTTTACAGGATGCAGTCTTCTTCTCCTCCAGATGCTGCGGACGCAAAAGCAGCATTTCGCAAGCCCTCAAATGATGCGGGAAATAGGAAGTATCGGCGTCGTTCTCCAGTTAATGGGTCGCCTTCATCTGATGGTTAGTTTTCCATTCTTGTTTGTCTAATACTATTGGAGTTTATTTTGGTATTCTCGAAGTATGTAGCCTAGTGATTTTGTCTTAATATGGAACAATTAAAACAATTAGCTGTTTGTTGCGTGCATCTTTGTGTGCATAAACTGGTCATGCTTATTCTTTTAACTAGACAATGTGCAGGTGGGGAAATTGCAGAAAGTACCATGACGTTATTTTTAGTTGGAGTAGGAAGAAAAAAAATGTTACAAGTTTAGCTTACCATGGACCAGGTCTTTGGGATGGTCATAGAACTACCCGGTGGTTGGGTCTTCTATGTTAAATTATCTTCTGGAGTTGAGATAGACCCTATTTAGTGAATTTGATGTGATTAATGTTTTCAATATTTAATAGTAAACATAAAGACAAAACATAATTCTTTGTTGTTAGTCACTTGGACTGTTGGAAATCAAACCATCCAGAATGCTTTTTGACAAAGCTTTGATTACTTTTCATTATGGTTATCCTGGCATGCAATTATTGCTGAAATATTAGCGTATTTGGACTTGTTCTTTGCTGGTGATGCTATGGGTTGAAAATTAGAATTGTTTATAAATTGAGATTCTAACATTATATCCAAGATCTTAAAGCTTAAAGGTTAATTTGTAGTAATACTCTCATTGATTATTTTGTGCATAAATATCATGTTTCTTTGTATATAGGGAGTCCTAAACATGACAGGAGCTCTAGCCCAGTATTTTCAAGAGAAGATCCTGCAAAAGCTTCTAAACATCAACAAAGAAGGAGGGATGATGAGAGGGAATTGAACAGGGACTCTGTTCGAAACCAGTATGGTAGAGGTGGTGACTCATATAGATATTCTGATCGCCAATCTGCCAGGAGTTCACATGGTTACTCTAGGTGTGATGAACATGGCAAACATGGCAGGCATGCAAATCATGAAGAGAGAAATGATCAGAGGTCATCCTCTCGTACTGGTCGCGGGGCAAGAACAATTACTCGTACTGATTATGCAGGACAAGAAAGTGATCATGATAGGTCTAAAGACTATATGAGTGGTGCTAACAAATCTATCTGTTATAGAAATGATGTTACTGGGCATAGAAGCAAGGATAAGGAGAAAGAGTTGTCGTACTTAGAGCGTCAGAAATATAAAGATAAGGATTCCTCATTTGATAGAGCTGGATCTGCTAGGAGGCACACTAGCTCAAATTCTGAAGAAACAGATAAAGATTGGCATAAGCAGAATAGGTATGGCAGAGACGAAAAAAGAGATTATCGTTGGAGTTCAGGAGACTATAGAAATGATCAGGCAGTTGCCTATGAAGAATCAAGGGGTCATCGGAATGATTCATCTGGGAGTGACCATGGTGGGCACCGCTTAAAAGAAGCATATAAGAGTGACTTGAAGGAGCTGGATGGGCAAAAGCTTGCCAAAGAGGAGAAGAAGAAATATGATGATAGGGAAACAAACAGGGACAAGGACCGGTGCTATAGGGAAAAAGCTGATTTTGCAAGTGAAAATCATGAAACTCTGACCAAGAAGCCAAAGTTTTCAAATTGGGACAAAGGCGCTGATTTTGTGAAAGATGGTAACCATTTTGTTATTGTCTTTTGTTTTTGTATTACTTATTATCTCTACCTGTACTCCAATTATTTGATGTGCATTTGATCATTATCTTGTTGTTGTATGATTAATTTTAAAGTCATATACAACTGTAGCTGCTGAAAAGATGTCTTCAAGTTCAATGCAAGCTCAGGAAACTGGTGGTAATGTTAATAATCCTCAGGCCAATGATGGTAACTCTGTCACAAATGATCTAAATGCTGCAAAAGTTGCAGCAATGAAAGCTGCAGAATTAGGTATGAAATGCCTGGATTTCGTTACCATCCTCATATAATATTTCGAGTACTTGTACTATTGGAAAATGTTTGATTTGATCTCAATTTTCACAACATCATTTGGATTTGAGATAGAATCCTATGTCTTTCTTTTGTTAGTTTGGGAAACGAAGAATGGCTAGTATTTTACTTAGATATTTAATTCTTGATCCCTGGAGAGATGCTATCAATTTGTTACTAGTAATTCCACTTTCTGTTGCAATGAAATGAGCATGGTGTCATTTCTTCCTTAATAAGGCATGGAAGTTTTTTTTTTTTTTTTTTGAGCTATGTAATCCAAGTTTTCTGAATCTGTTTTAGTCTTTCCATGTCCAAATGAAATTTTGATCATAAAACTTTGTTTTAGTTTAAAACTTGCAAAGAAAATTGGCATACTTTTGGGTTTTCTTGCTTAATTTTTGTGACTTGCTTTTTAAAGCATTGCATGTCAATAAACTACTTGGACCAGAAGGTTATTGCTAGATAATTGCTGGCCAGTCTGTCTCAAGTCAACTACCATGAATATTTCCCAAGCCAATATCCTGAATATTATTGCTATACTTTTGGGGTTTCTTGCTTATTGTTTCTGACAACCTAATGCCATTTAATGCTATGGTAAAGAATGAAAAGGTTATGAGTAACTTTACACTTTAACAAGTAAATATTCTAACTTTGTATTCTAGGTAACATGGTACTTGGTTTCTCAACCTCATATATATGGTATGATGATGTGGTAAGTACTAAGTAATATAAGTAATAAAGTCTCACGTCGCTTGGGACTACTAACTTTGTGAGTGTAGCATTGCTTAAAAGGTACATCTTGAAATAATGCCCGAGTTCACCTTATATGTGGTTCCCATTAATTTAATAGATCCTGTATCACTGACACTCATTGACATTGTACTCAAATTGGAAACTTTTTTAATCATACAGTTAATAGGAATCTTGTTGGGGGTGGTTACTTGTCTACTGATCAAAAGAAGAAGCTGCTGTGGGGAAACAAGAAGAGTACAACTGCAGAAGAGGTATTTCCTTCCCTTTTGTATCTAAATGACTTGTTGGATCCTTTGTGCTACTTACTATTTGTCTCTTTTTCTTTTCTTTTATTTGCCCTGCATTTTCTTAATATACTTGGTAACAATTTTTTTCAGTCTGGTCATCGCTGGGACACCGCATTGTTTGGTGATCGTGATCGACAGGAGAAGTTTAACAAACTCATGGTAAATCTCATTTTCCTCCTGTTATATGCGCAAACTGTAACTCAATGTCTCTATCTTTGTAAAGGCTTGCTTTTAATGTGTTTGTCTGCTCTTGTAACATCGGGAACAGAATAGTTGCATGTTCCTGTGTGAGTAGTCTCAGTTAGAGTTTATTCACCTACTAACTCATTTTTAGAGTCTGAGGTTGCCTTGGTACGTATGGCCAATTGTAGGGTGTGAAAGGCGAACTGAAAGTAGAGCACGAACCCGACAATCAAGACGGCAGCGGTCTCCTCCAAGCCGAGAAGCAGAGGGAACTACAGTTGGATTTGGAAAAGCAGTACACAGCTGGACTTCGGCGGCGAGATGGACGCACAGTTGGATTAGGTCTGTAAACATCAACCTGGGATCTGTATTGACACTCTTCATCTCCCACTATGACGTTTTGTTGTACGCATGTCCAAGAATCATAACTCTTATATTTTTACACCAACAGCTTGTAAGACATCTTAGCTTCTGCCTTTGGGCATTTCGGATCTTCGAAAATGGAAAATGTCACTTTAACATTGTTGTCTTTAAATCTTTGAATGGGTTTTGTTTTCATGTTTGTTGTTGGAAAGGTATCATCATTTCACCCGCATCCTGTGTCACAGAACATCGATTTCAGATGTTTACTCCTTGCAGCTGTTGCAGTTATCTTTATGGAAGAATTGGGCATCTAGCGCCATAAATGAAAACAGAAAAAAAAAAAAAAAGAGAGAGATTTGTGCAATGGCCTTAACGATGTGTAGTAGAAGATAAAATGAAATTATAAATTGTTTTGCAAGGAATGGAGAGGTTTTAATGAATCATATCAGTCTGTTATAATAAAAGAAAATCAGAATGAAGTCAAATGAGCTGAAATTGACATGAACTGAAACAAGATTACAGAGTCCTAACTTTAACTTTGCTGATATATTTAAGAGGGTTTGCATTTAAAATTGATTGACGTCGTATCAAAATTAGATATCTGGTACAATAATTATAAGATTAATCGCTAAATATAGAGTTTTTTTTACCTATTTAGTGTGATTGATTTAATCTCAAAAGATGATTTAATTTGAATAGGATTTTCTGTTTTTTATATATATATATATAAACCATTAGATTATAAAGGTTAAATTAAAAGAAAAATTGGGACAAGGGCAACGACAATATTGGGCTGCCAACTTTGTGGAAATCACACTGAACTCAAGGCAATGGATGATGATATTCTTGTTGTGACTCAATTGAGCAAGTCTGACTTTATTAATTTTTACCTTTCTTTGTTATTTTATTTGCAGTATGCATTGTAAAAGTAATTTTCTAGTAACTAAATATTTGTGCATGTAGCTAGTTTGTCTTGTTCCCATAATGAAAAACAAACATTTAAATTATTAAATAAACAAAGTATGATAGTAGAATAATAATTTCCCCGTCTCTTATATTTACTATGTAAAACACATTCATGGGTCATCCTTATAGAACAACATCCAATAATATAACATAAACAAAATATCAAATAACACAATTATGACCTTAAAAAGTGCAACGTTTCATGTTACTTATATAAGAAAATAAAAAAAATAAAATCTTATCCATTGGCTTGTTCATAGAGCAAAAAGTATCAAGCCCCCACAAGGAAATAGGCAGCTTTGTTAATAAAAGTGCAAGACCCCACTTGAACCCTGTTAGGCCTCCCATTGTTAAATTCTAGTCTCCTATCATGCTAGCACAACAAAAAGAAGCCATTTTCATTTGTCAAGTGGACCACTTAACCTTATTTTCATTTATTTACCTATATTTCATGGCTTTTATGTAGCCTAATTATTGGCTTTCTCTTCTCTGTGTTCATGATGAATGATGGAGAGGTGGGCTCCTTCTGAGAGTGCCTTTTAAATTGCTTTGAGAATCAAATTGTGTTATGTGGGTTAAAGCATATTTTCTTTCGAAGTGCACCAAAGATTTGGAGAACAATATCATCACAACTCTTTTGCCACTCCATGCCTCAACATTATTGTAAACAAATAGCTAATTACTTATTGGATATCGTATTGCTTTATGTTTATTTATAGAAAATGACAAGATTCGATCTGAAGTCCTTTCGTATAATGAATCCTAAGAGATCAAACCAAACTAACCTACGAATTAGTAATCCGTGTTTTTAATATGTTCTTTTTAGAAAAATTTCATTCAACTATCTAAAAGGTTATCCCAAGTCTAAATGATTTTTTACATCAATTAAATTCTTTTTCAAAATCAATAAAATTATGTGTACCCAGTTTTAAATATCTAAATAAGTATTCAATGATGTATAATTATATGATTGAATGATTTTAAATCGAAGATAAAAGTAATATTCAATTAAATGATGATATTGTTTTAATAGTCAATTAAGTATTCAAAACTAGATACACATAACATTACTCTTTAAAATTAACGAATGTTTTGTTTAGAATACCGAAACCTCCTACAAATATAAAAGATTTTTTATTTAAAAATAAAGCCTCTCTTATTAAAGAGAATGTAATAATTTATCTCTTTAGAGTATTTAATCATTTATAAAATCATTGACACTTAAAAATTTAACTGTTTTTTAATAAAGCTTTGGTTTTTTTATATTATTTTTATGATTTTATTCTTAATCACAATTTTTCTTATGATTACATTGTTATGCTTTTTTCCAATGACATGCCAACCTAAGTTCCTAGGGGTTTAGCTTTCAATCTTTCGAATCATTTAAATAAAATAATTTTTTAAGGTTGCTCAATGGAGAATTATAGGTTATTATTATGTCTTCTAATTGTGTGCTTTAAATAGGTAAATTTGTTTCATATTTACAATTAAAAAACATAAATGTCATCTCTCACGGTGAGAATTTCAGACATCAATTATAAGCTAGAAAGGTAAGTGTTATTCTTTCTTTTTTTCATTGCATTTGGCTTCTTCAATCCTTTCTTCCTCACCAATTTTAGCACAAACATCTAATAATATTATTAATTATCTATCAATTCTATCATTCACATCTTTGTGAAGTCTCTTATGAATACGGATAAAAATGGGGTTGCAAGAGATTCTTTTGATAAAAAATATTAAAGTTTCAAGTTTAGATTAATATCTTTGTTTCTGTATTAAATTTTTGGGTTTTTGACCTTGATTTTATATGAAAAAAATTTGGTATATATATTTATTTAATTGCTCATAAACTATTGTTTATATATAGGTTGAACAATTATTTCCCATTTGAACTTTGATGAAACTATGATTTCTCACCATTTACATTTAAAAAGTCTATTTAGCTATCTATTATCCACTTTGTAATAACAATCATTTGATTTACTATCAATTATTAGTTTATCTTTTAGTAAAATTATGAAACAACCATGAACACTTAATATAAATGTCAATTTTCAATTAAAATTATATAAATACCCTCAACAAGTGAGACACATTATCCTATTTCTGTTTAACAATCCACGTCACATGCATCACTACCACCATCTCCACTATTAACTGATCCTCCAACAAGTTCATCTCCACTATCATTAGAAGCATTCAATCCACTACCAAGTTCATTGCCTCCACCATCATCGATATTTAATCCACCAAGGAGTTCTCTATCGCCACTAGCATCTACTCCACCAATGAATTCCTCACCACCACCATCAATGGCTAATCCACCAACAAATCCCATTTCACCACCTCATTCATCTCTAGAAATGGCTTGAGAGCCTTAGGGTAGCATCGATATATGTCACAAAAGGCTCCTTTATAATCGGCAAGGTTGTATTTGGCTTTTACCATTGCCAATAAGCCATATTTGGCCTCAACACTAGTGAGAATAAATTTGACCTCTTAACCTTGTTAAAGGCCGAATTTGACTCCATAGATTGATGATTTGTTAAAGCCACCACAACAACAATTGTCTTATACCTTTGTATGCATCTTGTTGACTTTTTTCCCTCTACATTATCACTATCGAGGTTATCGTATCAAAGGGGATGGTTGAAAGAGATTGTATCAAAATAGGGAAGACAAGATTCATGTGGTTGTCAGTTCCTAGATTCTATTGAATGTGTTAGATCTCATATTGCTAAGAGAAGTTATAGATTGAAACTTAAACTATTTTTAGCTTTTAACAAATGAAGAATGGATAAGTTGAGGTTGGAAGTTATGCTTTTTTGGATTGAGGGAACAACATAAGAAATTCAAGAATATAGTGAGATTAAATCTTTCATCTTTTAATAAGTGTTTTTAGGACCAGATACTCAAGTTTTTTCCAGCCAAATGCATAGAATAACTTGTGAGCTACTACTTTAATGTCTTCCTTCTGTATAGGGTTGGATTCGAGCTGAGCCAAGCTCGGCTCGCAGCCAGCTCGGCTCGATTTTTTTATGGCCGGCTCGAGTTCGGCTCGAGCTCAACTCGAGCTGAACTTGGCTCGGCTCGAGTTCGGCTTGTTTTCGGCTCGGCTCTTTTACGGCTCGGCTTGACTCGTTTTTATATCAAAACAGCATCGTTTTGTATATATATATGGATCAAAACGACGTCATTTTGTATAAAAAATTTTAAAAAAATATATACCGAGCCAACTGAGCTCGATCGAACCGAGCCGAGCCGAATTTGGATGAATTCAACGATGATGAGGATTATGCATCCGAATTTGGATTAGTAATGAACAGTTTTGTACATGAATCAATAAAGTGTTTATGCTCTATTGTTAACATGGTAGTTAAATTATATATCTTATCGTATATCGAAAATTTAATTTTATATATCGTATCAATCGTATGATATATTTTTAAGAAATAAAATAATAAAAAAATATAACTGACATGTCATTATTTTGAAAAATATCACAAATACCTTTAAAAATTTTAATTTTTTTATAGACACCCTAATTACATTATCATTTTCTCTAAAAGTGTAT
Source organism: Mangifera indica (assembly GCF_011075055.1). Lineage (NCBI taxonomy): Eukaryota > Viridiplantae > Streptophyta > Magnoliopsida > Sapindales > Anacardiaceae > Mangifera > Mangifera indica. Next base: position 10,040,762 of record NC_058151.1, on the reverse strand, counting down.
TAATTTGTATCGATAATATGTATTGTATGATACGATACATCATTTTGTTATATTAATTACAATACCTTTCATAATACATATCATTTTTTATTTGTATTATATCGTATTATAGAAAATATATCATGTATGGTAAAATATCGATAATTATGGTTGTTAATTCTCCCAATAGGAAGCACAAAAAATCTAAATAGTACTTAAAAGATAAAGAGAAGAAGCCTTTTTTTGTTTTGTTTTGTGAGCATTTGGATAGTTGTTTTGGTATTGTGCTAGGAGGAAGTGATTAAATCTGCCAATTAAATTGATTAATTTTCCTAATGGTCTTCACAATGGGGTTGAATTAAATGGAAATCTATTAATTTTTCTAATGGTCTTCACGATGAGGCTGAATTAAAGGGAAACTTGAAGAATAAAATTATAAGGAGCCAATAGGCTGGAGAGAGATCAATAGAAACATCAGTTGTTCCATATTTCAAATTGTATCACACTTCCATCTCGAAGTATTCACAATTTTTTAGGTGTGAACAATATTATGTTTTATGAGGAAGAAGACATAAAACCCAAAACTTTTTGGTGTGTGGGTATACAAAAAACACTGAATCATTCCATATAACAATTTTTTTTTAAGGAACAGATGATGGGTAGATAAATAAATTTTTCATATTTAAATTATGAAAAACCCTCGTTTTATCAAAGTTCATATAACAAATAATCATTCGGCGATCTATATAAATATATAGATTTTCAATCTTGATGGTTTTGCTTAGCCACCCTAATTTGAAAATTTTTGAAACAAGTGACTATAAAAAACATATCCAAAAGTTTTAAGACATGAGTTTTAATGGGAAATACTGATAATTTAAATTTGCTTACTGAAAACTGAACCTGTTAGTCAAAGTACACAATTATGAATAGTACCATTTTAGTGGCAAACAAAAAGTCTATACTCTTGGTTTTTCTTTTATTTTCTTTTTTCTCAATATCATTTTAAGGATTTTGTGCCAAATAGTAAAAGATTTGCATAAGTTTTGGCATATAGAGAATGTATGTTCCCCAAATCCAAATACATAAAGGAATCTAATCACAATGTGATTCTGAAACCCATATGTCTTTCTAAAACCTAAACCTAATTGTTTGCTTTGTTAATAGTCTCAACTTTACACAATAATTTAACTTATTTTAATTTGATTTTGATTCTTAATCTCCACTTAATTGTCTTAAAAAGCAAACCCTTGAATTTGGGTTTCTTCTCTTTTCTTTTGTGGATTCCATTTGGTAATAATGTTGACATCACACCAATCTTGAGCTTTGTAATAGTAGGTTCCTTTCCTATATATATGAATGAAATGGTGGTCCAAATTTAATGGAGTTTGTTCTTTTGCTTACCACACCACACTAGTGAATCAAAGATTTGAAGCATCACAAATCAAATCAAAGTTATTTTTCTTTGATTATGATTCCATTTAGAGAGTCCTTACCACCCACCATAATATTCTAACATTATAGTAATTACATCACATCCATATTCTCTTATATACCAACTTGGACATTATATTATATTTGTAATTGGGGAGATCTATCACTAGTCTTCATCCATTAGTTTCCAAGTCCTTTTCAACTTTCTTCTAAATCATGAGTGTGGATCATGTATATTTAATCTATTTGGCAAAGAAAAACCAAGAAATTTTGGATTTGAATTGTTATTTTAAATATAATTACATTTAATTTCTCAATTTTCTTATTGATAAAGGAAATGGTTCATTTCATTTAGTAACACACCTAAGGATAAAATTTAGAGAAGTTAAAGATTAAATAAAAATAAAACATAAAAAGTTAATAGAAATAATGAAATCTATAAAAGTTAATATAAAATTTTAGAAGTTATATTGATATTTTATATATATAAAATCAATAATTTTTTAAATTTAAAAGGGGGGGGGGGGGGGGGGGGGGGGCAATTGACAATTTTTGACTCTTTTTAGGTTCGCTACTAATTTCATTATTATGGGAGAGATTGTAAAGTTTCAAGCATTTCACAATTTTGTGGCAAAATATTAACTAAACACAAAATTATCAAAAACATTTATAAAATTATTAAGAAAAAAACTCTTGAAAATATTAACAACTCTGTTGAAAACCCTCCCATAAAAATATAAAATTGTCTTAATAAGGGTATTTAATAGTTTACAAAAAAATCAGTGAGATACCAAAAGTTGAGATTTAACCACATCTTAGGAGTGGATGGAATGAAGTAATGAACCCTAAAAACAAGTGTAAGGAGAAAACAGTCAACGAATCTTAAATAATAATAATAATATTATTATTAGAAAATTACAATTGAGTTCATGCATTAAAGAGATAGATGTGAAATCATATTCAAAAGTTGGAGCATTTAATAGGCAACTTAAGTAAATGCTCAAATTAATGTCCATTTGTTTGCTAGGGAAATAGAACATCAACAACCATTAAATTAACAAATAAATAAGAGCTTAAAATATCAATTCAACATGGAGGCTCTTTTTATAAGAGAATATGAGTTTAAATTTTTTTATGATATTTCAAGATTAAAATTTCGACTTAGTTTAACAGTTTTGGGATTGGACATTAGATCTTGGGTTTAACCTATTTGGTGTGGTTGATTTCTCTCAAAAAAATGATCCGACTTAGGTGAGGTCCCTCATTATATATATATATTATATATATATATATATTATATATATATATATTATATATATATATATATATATATATCAATAGGTTTTCATGGTCAACAACAATATCAATTTATAATAAAATTATATGTACAATTTTGTGTATAAGCAATGATATGTCACTGTATAATTAAGTGTTGTTTTATCTCTAATTTAAAATTATCCAATCACATGATGACAAGTCATTGTTTGTACACAAAGTTATGCACATTGTTTGTGCACATATCACTACTCATCAATTTGGTATTAAGTTTTTATTGTTATCTTTTTACATTAATTAAAATTAAGGAAATAAAAATTATGAAAAGAAAGAATATAATTAACTTAGAATGTATTTGGTTTGAGTAATGTTTTATTACAAAAAATTGAAAATTACTTTAAAGATAAATTACCTAAAAGATTATTAGGTATAAATTATTACTATATTTGATAAAATTTATTTGATAATTTTTAATATTTAAGGTAGAGTTGATAATAAGATTACTTTTTATATTACTTGTTACATTATCATTAGTAATAACAAATTATCAGAATATTTTATTACTGACAAACTAAACAAGATAATGTTAAAAATAAAAATAGTCAAAGGATTATTTCTCACTCAAGTTTTAACCCAATCTCAAAAGCATATTCACGACAGTTTAAAACTCAAATACTCACTCATGCCTAAATTTATATTAAAATTATTATTAAATATAAGGGTAAAACTTTATTTTAACAATAATACTAAAAAATATATAATTTTATTTCAATTTTCCCCAAATTTTGAAAATTAACATTTCACCCAAGCCTTAACTTTGAAAAGTGACTTCCCCACCCGTCCAAATTCTAGGTTTTTTTTTTACCTCTCTGGCCACCAATGACTGTCGGTTTCCAACCTAAACTTGGCCACCAAAAACTTCACCCTAAACCTAGGGATGACAAAACATCATCTTTCGCTAGACAACGAAGCGTTGTCCTTCAATGATGCCTTCAGTGTCTAAACAAAGGTTTTGACTGAATTTCAGGAGAGGACCACCGTTCATCAAGGAAGTGGTTGGATTTTGGGATATCAAACCCCTGGGCAAAAAGTGAAATTTTCAAATTTTAATCCTAGGGAAAATTGTTAATTTTCCAAACCAATGAGGGGAAATAAGATATAATTTTAATTATATTAATATTATTGATAAAATGACAATTTTACTCGTAACTTTAACAGAAGATTCTTGAGTGAATAGCAATAGACTAAACTTTGGATAGATATTTGAGTTTATCAACTGTTATGAGTATATATTTGTCTTTTCACTAAAACTTGGGTGGAAGATAGTCCTTTAACCTAATAAAAAATAGATTATTAGAATAATTTTTTATTACTCTTAAACAAATGCCCCTAAAGTTTAAAAAGAGACAATATAAATACCCTGAGCTCAATAAGTGGCATTTCTCTCATGTGGTTATAACAACATTAGAAAGCTATAAGATATAATTTAAAAATGACTATCACCCTTATTGATGAGTACAATTATCTAAAGATAATTAGTAAATCTTATAAGATTGAAACTTAAAAGAATATTTTAAAAGTTTTTCAACTTTACTCTGGTTTATATATCTATGGGTTACTTTTTTACCGATGGAAATAACAACTTTATCTATAATGGAGCTTCAACAACCTGAGTGACAATGTTATTTTTTTGAATTCTTTTTCAAACTTTTGAGAAAGCATGAAGTTGAATAGAAAAAAACTTTGGTTTATAAAGCAAGCTTTCTTGAGAAACCTAAATAGCTAAGCAGCGTTACTAGAACTTGCAACAATTGATGATAATAGGTTAGGGATGACGATGCAAACTGTGAGGAAATCAGCTACATCAACTATAATCCAAAGTTATTTTTCTAAGTGATAGGTCCAATTGATTTTATCGTGTATGTTGTAAGAATTCATGTGATATGTAAACATGTTTCTCTGGTGTAATTAAAAATAGAAAGTTTGAGTCATATTTATTGCCAACGTTTGACCAATTCGCCACCTAGATCACCCAATTCATGAACCCAGAAGCATGATAAGCAATTAATTAGGTCAAGAAGATCACAAGCATAACATGGCATCTTTTAAGTTAAACATGTACAAAATTAGATAATGACAAAAAGAATAGTCAATAAATAATAGGAAAAGAAAGCCCCATATTTGCAGGAGTGTAGAACAAGAAAGGAGAGCATTGGAAGCATCATGAAAATATAGCAAGGCAAAGGTGGAGGACTCCTCTCTTTTTTATCGACCAATAATGTTATCTTACTGCCAGCACCAAATATATATAAACATCAACATCATCTTCATAATTCCCTTGTTGGGACGTGATTTGTTTTCCAATTTCTATGGCTTGTGATGTATGTGGTGGAAGTTTTGAGTTGAGTTGAAAGTTTGGTAGAAGTTAGGCAAAGGATTGGTGACGCCTTATGACAAATCACATTACCAATCAGCCATAAAGTTTTTGCCTTTAATTGTCTTCTTTTCACTTTCCCAAAACTCCATCTTTCAGATACTAGTCTTTCCTTGTGAGTTGTGAATTAGCATTTTTTTATAATTTTCTGAAGGACCCACTTCAAGTTCATCGTCATCCTCGTCAAACATATGCAATTCTATAGTTTTTATTTCCTGGGTAATTCATAGATTTTAACATGTGGCTCAGCTCCTGATAGAATCTGAGCAAAAGCAAAATCTAACAAGCCTGTGTTTCTCCAGATTCTATTCCTTCAATTTTTTTCCCCTCTGAAAATCTTTCAATGTTCAACTGTCAGCTGTCCTCCACTCTCCTCTCCCAGTGGTGGGAATTCATTGCATGTGGCTAGTGCCTCAATCTCAATGTTGCATTTAAGTAGCTAAGGCTTTGTTTGCTTGTTCTCTATTTCAGTTTGGTGGTATCATAACTAACCAGCAATCAATGTTTTGTCGGTTGAGGAGTCCACAGATATCTTTATATTAAATACAATTTTTAATCTTTGAGTTCACTTTACAACTCCGTTGATTTCGCCCAAAACCAACTCTCTTTTTCTCTTCATTGGTGGATCTTTCATAGTCATATTCATCATATATAAAAATATTAATAATAATACTATCCGTTCCCTTTGTTTTTATATATATATATATATATATATATATATATGATTTTATTGCATCACACCATTGTTTCATTTCTATACTTTGCTTCTTCCTCTGATTTATTACTAAAACTGACTCACCCCATTTGAAAACTCACTCTTATTTCAATGCTTTTCTTCTTAATTTCTTGTTTTTTTCATACTGCTATCAAAGTCCTTGTCTTTCAAGCCTTACCCTCCAATGATCAGTGTCAGGGGATTGTTGTCACCTTGGTTTTGGAAGGGATTATCTAGCTTTTTAGTATCATGGCTCCAAAAGGGTCAGCTTGCTATTGGTTTTCATCAAGTTTTAAAAATCATGCCATTGAAAAAGATGAATCTTGGTTCTTCAAAACCAGAAATTGTTCCAGAAGAGAAACTTTCTCTCTTGGATTTGCCTGAGTTAACTTTGGAATGCATTCTTGAGAAGCTGTCACCATCCGGATTGTGTATTATGGCTGGAGTTTGTAGTTCTCTGAGGGATAGATGTACAAGCGACCATTTGTGGGAGAAACATATGAAGCAGAAATGGGGGAAATTGATTGGTGATGCTGCTTATAGAGAATGGCAATGGCACATAGTGTCTAACAAGAGAGCAAGCCTCAAGAACCAAACCAAACAAAAGGACTTTTTCACTTCTCTTTACACCTTTTGCCCTTTAATTGGATTAGAGCAAAGATTGAGAACAATAGTGAGCCAAGAAGTTCACCGCCTGTTGATTCAATCATGACTTGGTATGTCTCTCTTGAGAGTGGCAAATTTTGGTTCCCTGCACAGGTCTATAATCGTGAGGTAAATCTGTAATTGCAACTTGGCGTTTAGTTAATTTCAACACTGAAAAAGTTGTTCTTGTTTGTTCTGTATTTACAGATAAACATTGTATTTTGTATTTTGTATTTTGTATTTTGTACTTGTCACTCAACAATTCAATGAAATTCTGTGTTTGGTGGCAGAATGGACATGCTGGGTTTATGCTGTCTTGTTATGATGCTCAGCTAAGCTATGATTCCAGAACAAACACTTTTCGAGCAAGGTAAATAAAAAAAGAGGTGCCTTCTTTGATCAACTTTCTTCTAGTTTTATTTAATTTAACTACAGGTTTCTGAAAAGGGAATTCAAGTTTAGCAGCAGGGGAGGACATTGATGTTGGAAATTACTTAGCATATATGCTTTTAAAGCTCTGATGCAAAGCAGCGCATTCTACTGAACTTGAAATGGATTTTACTTTCCAGGTACTCAAACCTTCGGAGTAGGACAGTTGAGGAAAATATATCATGGGATAGGATTAGAGCTCCACCAACTGATACTCCTTCAAATGTTCTTCACATCTCAGATTGTTTAGATGACTTGAAACCTGGTGATCATATCGAGATCCAATGGAGAAGCAACAAAGAATTCCCTTATGGTGCATTTCTTATCTCTGCTTAACTGTAAAATTAGTATTAAACACCACATTTTTATCTCCAAAATTGATTGTGAAGCAGCAATCATTTACAGTTTGAGCTTAATCTCTTGCAGGTTGGTGGTATGGTGTTATTGGTCACTTGGAATCATGTGACAGAAATGAAAATCACTGCCATTGCCACTACAGTGGTAAGTAAATTGGCTGTGATTAGCATTTTCCTAATTCAATATTATGAGGTTTTGCTGCAGTAAACTGAGATTAAATTTTCATTAGTTGGGAATCTGACTTTGGTGTGTTTGACGGCAGATATGGTGGCTTTGGAGTTCAACCAGTATCCTGCAGGCTCGCAATGGCGACAAACAATGATAAACAGGAAAGAGCATCGTGAAGTAGGGAATGAAGGTGATGGGTTTTATGGAGGAATCAGAAAGCTTTACAAGGAAGAAGAGAGAGCAATGTGGAAGAGCCTCTGGCCTGCCCGCACCTTGGACTAGAATGTGATGAAATTGTCATTTTGAGTGTACATAAGCACTCTCTTCTTTTTTTCCTTTTGAACTGAGAATTGGAAGGGACTGATCACAGAATATAAGACATAGAGTAGGCTAAACTTGATCAATTTTGCTCTTCACACAGAGCCTTGAAAGGATGTAACTTTGTGCCTGCTGTACCAAAATATGAAATCTCCATTGATACTCATTGCCAAGCTATTTTTTCTGTAGCTAATTTCTAGCGAGAAAAGAATTCTCTGTATTTGGTTTAAAGTATATTTTCCTGTGAGGTGCAACTGTCTGTGATTGATTGTTTTTGTTTTACCATTTGGTTTGAATTTCTCCAGCTCTTTCTGTAATATCGAATGTTTGATGACTTGAAAACTTTCATCTAGCACAAGGCTAGACTATACCCAGTGGAGCCTCGCTCATTTGGATACAGTATTAAGAGCCGGGCTTCAAAGATGAAAGGCCATAAAGTTAGCCCAAATAAACTCTGTGGGCTTCATGATATATCCGATCAAATATAAATGATAATAAAACTATATATACATATTTTTTTCATATATAAATAATCTATTATTACGTGATTAAAAAATTAATACTCATAATCATTTATGTATCTGATTATATATTTAAAGGTATTTCATTACCTAAATAATTACAATCTAACCTTAAATTTTCACAAATGTGAGCATTAAAACAAGCATGTGCATACTGACATGATTCATCTGCATAAAGCAATAAGGTGATAGGAGACAAAAAAAAAAAAAAAAGAAGAATAGAAGAATATTGAGCTTGCTATCAAAATCAAACTAGTGTCTTATTTCACATGTTCACTCTTCACATATTTGCTTTAGAGGGAAAATAGTTATAATGTGATATAGACCCATGTTTTTCATGTCTTCTACTGGCAATTCATCTATCTTTGTCAAATCATATTGGATTAATGCCACTTGGGTGAAGAGGCAAGATAGTTAGTTGGGAGAACCAACTTATGCAAGAGTCATTAGATTTTAGTTTAAGGGTTGGAATAGTTGGATAATGAAAATAATGAATTAAAAGAACTGAAAAATAGAGATCAATTGTGTTGGTTGATGTAACCTACAAGCATGCAAGTGGTAAACATGTTTTTTATTTAATGCAATTTAAATTTTGTGTTGTGATATATTAAATGTTTAACATAAAATAATTTTTATTATTTATTTAATTTGAAAAATGAATTGATTCGGGTAACCAATTTTAAACACCTATGACAAATGACTAGTTCCCACCTAATGTTTGAACTAATTTTTCACCCATCAATAAAATTTCTAATATATTTTTTAAACTTTTTTATAAAATTACTAAAAAATACTACTCAAACTAAATAACACTTTATTATCAAAATTTTATTAAATAATTTTATACCTAATTTATATTAATTTCAATTAAAATAATAATAAAATTATTAATATAAATAGAGATGTCAATGATGTATAATTACGTGTTTAGGGATAAATTATCATTTTTGAAAATATTAGGGGTATTAATGAAATTTTAAGGGGGGTTTTGAATTTAAAAAAAAATTGGAGATGTATTGAAATTTTTAAAATTTCAATATGTCTTCAGTGGTTTCAAAATGATAGTTATACCTTCAAAATACACAAAAAATAAGAGATGTAAATGTTATATTATAAACTATTGAAAATATATTATATTTTCAAAATATATAAGTGGATATGATTATTTTCTAAATAAAATAAGAAAAATACATATTAATCTTTAGTAAATTTTTTAAAAAATAACATTGATACCCTTAAATGCAAACTATTGTAATATTTACAAAAAATTAACATAAATACTTTTTAATTATTAAAATCAACAGTTAATTTTCACAAATAAGTGAGAAATTCATTTTTTCAAACTTATTAGATAAAAATCTGTCTTGTCATCAAACATTGGGTGGGAAATAGTCATTTGACCTCGAAAATTTATAATATATAATTATTCATAGTAAATAATAGTTCAATTAATACAATTACCCATAGATTTGATTAAGAAATTAAATTTCTTTGATGGTAAATCAACAATATAATGTAAGATGTTACTTGTTTTGAATTGTGTTTACGCTAAAAGTAAATTTATGTAAAAGTAATTTAAGTTTGGTTTTTGTTTGATTTTAACAAGTTAAATTCGAACTAAAACAATTTTAGTTCATTAAGCTTGATTGGTGATTGGTATCCGATAATATTTTTTCTTATTATTTGTTGATTTTTTTTTATTCTCCTACAATTATTTTCCTCTAATATTATTGATTCCTTTTTTTTGTGTTATTATTTGTTAGTTCAAGAACGGTAAACTTAAGCTCAAATTAAGTATTTTAAATTTAAATTAATTATTGTTTAAGTTCGGTTGGACTGAAATCCACCGTTAAATTAGACTTGGCACGTAACGTCGTTGAGACGATCTTCAGGCCTTAAAACGCCGTTAGGCCAATAAATGGGGACGGCACATATTGTTGTAGTCAAAACGCAGAAGTCAAATAAGAAAAATAAAAGAACGCAAAAAAGAAGAAAAAAAGGTGGGAAAAGAGTCGATTAACATTACAAAAACACACTGAATTCATTGATTAGAAACAAAGAAAGGCAATCGAGAATCGGATTGCTGTGTTTAGTGGTTGGTTTCTCCGTCTCTGATAAGAAAACAAAAAAAATGATAAACGGCGGTCCCTCTGGTTTTAGTACGTACCGATAATGTGTTTCTTTGATCGATTTATTTATATTTCCAATAAAAAATGGATGTTTGTATGTATGTATTGATTAATGAAATTGATTTTTCTTTTGTAGGTAATGCTCCAGTCACCAGAACATTTGTCATCGCTAGTGCGATTTTCACCGTTTTCTTTGGGATCCAAGGCCGTTTTAACAAGCTTGGTTTGTCGTATGAGGTACCTCTGTTTGTTTGGTGCTCTTTTTTAGCTGATTTGTTGTTAATTTTTATGTTCAATTTGAACTGTTTTTTTAACTTGGAAATTGATGGCTTGAATTATGATCAAAATCGTGTTTTTTTTTATCAGTTATGTTGATCTAGGGTTGTTTTAGCTCTGTAGAAATATTTTCCATGGATGTTCTTCGGAAGTTAAATTTCGATGTGGGATAGTTTTGAAATCAGGGGAAATATAGATATTTGAAGGCAAGGATTTAGGATTTTAGACATAAATGGAGTTCTAAAATATTTCTTTTGACGGAAAGAGGTTGAAAATTTTTTAATTAGATAGTTTCTCGAATATGCATGAATCAAGCATTGTCATGGATAGTATCATAACAATGGGTGAGAGAACTTACATGAAATTTGGATTTTCACACTACCATAAACTGTGATGTGAATATTATCTTAATTGATATAGCACAAATTAGTAAACTTTAGATGTCCTTTAGACAATCAGTTTTTTGGTATTTATTGTGGGGAAAACCATTTAGTAACTTCCCCTACTTCAGTTATAGTGCCTTACTGCAATTCTATGTTTTTACCTACTCATTCTCTATGAGATTTTTCTAATCAGTTCTATTATATTTAATGGCAGGACATTTTCAAGAATTTTCGCCTATGGAAGTTGATAGTGTCTGGCTTTGCCTTTTCATCTGCACCAGAACTGATGTTTGGGCTGTATTTGCTGTACTACTTCAGGGTGTTTGAGAGACAGATAGGTTCTAATAAGTACTCAGTGAGTGATCATCCTTTTTAAACCACTCGTGATTTATGTATCATATCTTTCCTTTTTATTTCCTACCCAACATCTCTGATGACAGAACCCAGTCTGAATAAAATTTTGACCCAGGAGTTCTTGTGCATCCACAAGAGACCCAGCCTATTCAGATTAGCAAGCTGACACAATTCCCCATCATATCTTAGTTTACTGTGTATTCTAGAAAGTAATCACTGCTATCTTGTGCATCCAGTGGGGACGATTAACTTATTATTCATATTATATAATTATAATAGAGGGAAGTATATCTAATTATTGAGTAGTTGGGCTTAATAATATAGGTTCTGCTTGTATGCTGTATAATCAGAAGAATACTGATTGTAGTGTTGAAAGGTTGAAAGAAAACAGAAAATTATCAAGTGAAAGTTTAGTTTCAAGCAAACATTAATTAACTTGGGAATGTCTGCAAAGGAGCTGCTGACTTTTACTGTTTACTAGGACAAACTGTTCTTGAAATGAAGAAGAATTTGGCTTGGTTCTTTTTATTTGACTGGCCAGATATTGGAGAGCTTATTTTTTTAGTAGTAGAAATGTGCCTAGTGAAAAAAGTAAATTGTTTGAAATGGATCAAAGTATTTAAAGAGGTCCAATGTGTGTACAACTGATATGTTTTTTTATCATGTTAATTGTTTTACATGGTGTGATAGTTCAGTTACTTCGTATAATTTTCTTTGATTGAGTGCATCACTTTGAGAGGTGATTTTAGGATTCAGCAGCTTGTGAAGGTGATTATTTGATGTTTTGAGTAGTTCAACTGTCCAGCTTCCTATAGCCATATTCACATTTGTCAATCATTCTGCTGATTTGGTTCTGCTTTGTTGTTAATATTTTCATGGAATATGAAATCTTGACAGGTATTATGTGAATTATTTGTTGGGTGTTATAAAATACTTTCTTTTTCCAACATGGCTATGTCATCTCCAAAATTAGCTCTAGGAGTTTGTGTTAACGTCACAGATATGGTTAATTGTTTTTTTTTTTCCTTTGGTTGGTTTAATTGTACTTTCATGTCTTCTTTAATAGTTGTCATGCTCATTTATTTCCATAACTATTCTGTTTCTGTACTTTCATTAGGCTTTTATGAAGTTGTGGTAGAATCCCATATAGGGTAATTGGGGTTTCTATGGTTTGATTAGTTACTATATAGTTTACCTTGAGTATCCTCTCCATCAATGATTGTAACACAAGATAGAAAACAATGTTTTTCTAGTTGTTTTGAGTTTCTTTTTCTTTGGAATCTGTTTTCTTTCGTAAATATAGAATATGCTTCATGCATGCAGGTCTTCATCTTGTTCTCCATAATGGTTTCATTACTCTTTGAGGTCCTTGCACTAGCACTTCTAAAAGGTGTGTACTCTTTTGTAATCCTTATATGCTCCTCTAGTTTCTAATTTTTAAGTATTTGATTCAGCTCTTTGCATTGTGTAGATGACAGCCGTGTTGTGGTTTTATTGTCCTTTATTTTTGGTTTACTCTTTCGCATTTGGGAATGGCCTTTGGCAA